>NW_020654422.1:2322167-2544054 GCF_003589595.1 Hyposmocoma kahamanoa
TTATAAACGATGTCCAATCACCTATACATCGCAAGTGTAGCGATGCAATCGCGCGTTTGACGAACGCGCGTTTGCATCGCTGCTGAAAGTTGTCGTTCGTAATCAATATTAGGTGTACGGTGATGGACCTTAAATGTACATAAAGTAATAATAAGTTGTACAAAATATAATATTTATTAATCAAAATTTTATTTTATTTTTATGGCACAATATTATATTTTATATTGTAATTTGATGTAGGTATCGGAATGAGGTCATCATCTAAGAAATTGGTTTTAATTATTTTTATCAAAAATCTCTGTAACAAAACAATAGTTAGTTACGTCTAGATTCTTTGAACCGTATTTTTTTCTACTTTATGCTACAGTTACGTAATCCTATCTTTATGCTCTAGAAATTAGTTACAAGCCAATTAGTATGAAAACACATTATCTAATACGGCATTTGTATTTTGTTACGTACATAAATAGTGCTTAACTATTTAATTATTTTCTTATGATACCAAGTGACGGAACGAACAGGTTGTGTGCCTGGTGGTAAGCGACACGCTTCTCCGTAACAGTTGTTGCCTCTTAGAACTTTAAATCGCAAAGAACTGAGGGTCACTGCCACTGAGCCCGTCAACTTGTCACATAAGTTGATAAGTCCTTATGTGCCAGTAATTTCACTAGCACCTTTATTCTTCAAAACCAGAACGCAGTAAGGCTCACGTTACTGCTTGCCAGGAGAAATAGTTAACGTGGTTTACTATTAAAAAATAAAAAAATAACGCTCACACTCAACATAACCCCGCACTAGAGAAACTCTGTGTCGCAGATGCCATGGATGCACACAATGACAACCACAAATTACACCCAAACTCACGAGAGAAATCAATAGAGGTCACACAAATATTTCTTCCGGCCCAGGAATCGAACCTGGGACCTCTGCGTGGCAGTCCGGCATGGTTAACATTCGGCTATGGAGGCAGTTATTACGCCACTTTTTTTCCTACAGAGACATCTCCGATGTGTATTAGAAATATTTAGGAGGTCAAAAGTCAGGTGTTTGATTATTTTATATGCATAGTTTGGTTAGATACGAATGTTAATTTTGTTTATCTAGTATATATACCTACGTTTATTCAGTTATCAAAGTCTAGGTTGTTGCGAATGAGGTGTGTGGTAACTGTGTGAAATATATGCGTAATAAATATGAACAATATTTCACATTAAACTTTCCTGATTGCCAGAGCTTAAAAATATTTATAATCAATACTTTTTAAAAGATTTTTATTTAATAATGGCGCTCTTAAATTATTTTTAGACATTGTGGACTCTCTGTCAGTTCTCGTTCGATAACCTTCTTGCTTGAAAAATTTGTTTGATATAGACCTCTTTAGTCGTGTAAAATTCTTTGCACCGTTTATTTAAACGGGCGCGACACACTGGTCATAGTATGAGCGCGATGAATATCTTGGACCTTAACCTACATTTCAGCAAAAACAACAAGTTATACAACGGAAGATTGAATATCTCACCTTCGGCCCTTAGTTTACATAAATATGACTATGAAACAATGTCGTAACGTATTGCAATGCGCCGTATTGAAATTTACGAAGAAATATTGCAATAAGGCTTCTACTGTGAAGCTATAATATACAAGGTGGCCCATTTACAGCCCATTTTTGTTAGGTAGAGGACATTGTAACGATCCATTTAAAATAAACGTTAAATAAAAGTTCCGCGAAAATCAATAGTTCAGAAGTTATGATTTTTTATGGACTTTTTTGAAAAATTTCTACTCTAGTCACTAAAACCATTCTAGTCTGAAAACCATTGCACTAAATTAATTGAAATTTGATATGGAAGTAGTGTGACCATGTAGCTAGCTTACAATGACCCATTTTTGTGTTTGATTTAGTTTGCGCAGTTATTTTAGACATTTAGGAGATTTTTTATTTGTTCACGAACAAAATGTAAAATTTTCGAAAAATTCCTGCCTGTGAAAACTGTACAATCAGAATTTGCTAATGGCCTTAAAAACTACCTTAACATGAGTTCAACCCAGATTTACCTTAATTATTATCAAGTCAATCTCTAATCGTCACTATGTATTTACACGAAAAGAACATGTTGAAAATCAGCTAAAATTTTAGCCCTAGTGATACAGAGAACTTTCGTTGTTCATATCGTCTAAACTCTGTCTAAACTATAATCATAACTTTATTTAACCAGAGCTTTTATCGCTTAGCGATAATGCCACCTCCATCGTTACAGATTATACTTAGTTCTACTTACCTATCTATATTTAAGTAACCAAAGTATTATCTTATATATTTTATTAGCCAGGGTACTATTAGGCTCAGATAATATGTAATTGCACATACCAACATCTGTTAGTCTGATTCCAGCCTCCAGTTCTATCAGTCTTCGTTCCGCTCTGATTCGGGTACATTCCACTAAAGCATGGTAGGTGTCTTCTCTGGTGTTACAAATAGTACAGTTCGGGGTGTCTACTATGTTCATTTTTATACCATATACCTTTTCCACAGATCTCCTGTCAAAATCTTCTTTCCACATTATGTAACAATGAATTTTTACATCTCTCAAATGATCGGTGAAAAAAGTCATATAGTTTACAAGTATACTATCATAAATGCCCGACTTTGCTCCCTTGTCAGCTAAGTCATTTTCTAACAGATTTACATGGGACGGGATCCACTGGAATTTAATATTTTTGTCTTTTAATTGGAAGTCTAAAAATATATTAGAATGGTATAAGTTACTGGGAGTCCTCGTTTACCCGAAGTGCACAGAGTTAATGTTGAAGCGCCCCTTTTGAGTCACTAAGAACCACAGAGTTGGTACTGTCACATGATTGTAAGTATGATATACTTTCTATTATGGCATAAAGTTCTGCGACCATAATTGATGAATTACTGTTTACCTTAAAACATGCTGTGGTGTCTGTCTGTGGATCAAAAAAGCTACTCCAGTTCCATTCTCATCCTTGGATACATCTGTGTAAATCTGATAGTATCCAGCATATCTGTTATTAATTGTTTGAACCGTTTTATGAAGCATCTCCAAAGGGTTGTGTTGTCTCTTGGGCCTTTCTATTTCATTGATATTTGTATTAATGTGTAATCTTATATCAATATTATTCATCCGTGTTGATAAGGAAAACATTTCTAATTTTTTCGAGCAGTACATTTCTTTGAAACGGAACCTCCATGTACACATACAAGTACTGGCTTTTTATTTGTTATTCCAATACATATTGCCACAAGTAGACAACTAGGGAAGATATGATTTCCATAGATTTATTACCTTCAACTGACCCAGCCTTCAGCAAATACTTACCAGCTAAATAATTCCTTCGTATATACAATGGTGGTAGACATAATTCTGATTCCATGGCTTGGATTGGACAACTTTTGACAAAACCTCCTATAACTCTCATTGCCTGATTTTGAATTTTATCTAATTTATAAGTTTTTTTTTTTTTTTTTATGTTAACCAGTAGGCAAACGAGCAGACAAGCCACTTGATGGGAGGTGGTCATTGTCGCCCATGGACACGAGCAATACCAGAGGCATCACCCATGCGTTGCCGACTCCGGAGAACCTTGTTTACACGTCTTTTGAAGAACTCCATGTTATAGCGCAAGGGGAACACTTCAGGAGGAAGGCCATTCCACATCTTACTGGTTCGGGGAAGGAACGAACGAGATGCTCGAGTGGTCGTGACGTGCCAAGCATCGAGGAAGTGGGGATGGAGTCTTCTCCTTCGGCGGGTCGTGCAGTGGTAAAAGAGTGACGGAGGCACCAACTCAAAGAGTTCGTCTGAGCACTCCCCGTTATACAGACGGTAGAACACACATAGAGAGCCAACATCTCTCCGCAGACTAAGGCGCTCTAAATCGTCTGTGAGCATAGGGTCGTCGACAATTCGAACAGCCCGACGTTGGATGGAGTCAAGTGGATCAAGCTGATACTTGGGTGCTCCAGCCCAGAGGTGCGAGCAGTATTCCATATGGGGCCGAACCTGAGCTTTGTATAGCAAAAGCCGGTGCCCCGATGTGAAACACCGCTTCGCTCTGTTGAGCACACCAATCTTTTTAGAAGCCATTTTGGCTTTATTCTCCAAATGACCCCGAAACTGGACTTCGTTCGAGATGTCGACGCCAAGGATGCCTATACTATTAGAGGTGACGAGGGGAGTGCCTTGGAACTTAGGCGCTATAACAAATGGAGTTTTCTTAGCGGAGAACGCGCAAACTTGTGTTTTTATGGGGTTAAAGCGGACAAGATTTTGTCGGCCCCATACGGAGACTTGCTCCAGTGAGGTCTCGATTTCAGACACAAGTTGTGCTCTTCCTTCTACCACTTCCTGTTGGGTCATATTTGCACGGCCAGTATAAAAGGTATCACCAGTACTGTCATCCGCATAGCAATGAATGTTACTTGTCAGTAACATATCATTGATATGCAGGATAAACAGGGTTGGTGATAGCACTGACCCCTGGGGAACGCCAGCGTTGATGAGCATGGAGTCCGAGCAGAAACCGTCTAACGCAACTTTAATGCTCCGCTCTATCAAAAAACTGGCGATCCAGGTGCAAAGACCATCTGGGAGCCCGTAGGATGGTAACTTCGATAGAAGAGCCTTGTGCCAGACCCGATCGAAAGCCTTAGCTATATCCAAACTCACGGCCAATGCTTCCCCTCTGCTCTCAATGGCAGCTGCCCATTGGTGAGTGAGATACACAAGAAGATCACCAGCACCGCGACCACGACGAAAGCCGTACTGGCGGTCATTAATCAGCTGGCGATCCTCAAGGTAATCTAGGAGCTGGTTGTTCACCACGCGCTCCATCACCTTAGAGAGCAAGGAGGTTATCGCAATTGGCCGGTAGTTGGACGGGTCCGAGCGATCACCCTTTTTTGGGATAGGGTGAACACAGGCAGTCTTCCACGAAGCCGGGACTACACCTAAGCGGTATGAGAGTTGGAAGAGGTGCGTTAAGACCGGAGCCAATAAGTATGACATTTTGCACTATTATCGAACAAAAAACTTGCGAAGTCTAGCTTACTACGAATTATTGCAATATAAAGTCTTCTTAAATGCGTTGGATGAATAATATTTTTTTCTAGGTGGATAAGGTATGAAGTTACAGTAACAGAAAAGTAGATATTTTGTTACAATACTTTAATTTCTTTAAACATTATTATCGCGATTTTGAGTCTTTTGTCACAAGCGCCCTTAAAACTAACGGCAGCAGAATACTCGTACACGCTAGCGCTACACCCAATCTTGGAGATATGTAGACTCTAATATCATAGATCTTTCATGTTGTCTGTAAAAAAATAAATCAATTTTCAATATGGTCAAGCGATAGCCTAATTGAAACTGTCCGCCGAAATTTTTTTACAATTATGGTATTCCTAAGTACATTTCCACCTACCGTATTGATTAAGTACTCGTGCCAAACAGATCCACCTGTACCACGTTTTTGCACTACAGACGGAAAGCACTTTAAATATTGTAGATAGGATGTTTTGCTTCATGGAGACATTATTTTATTTTTATGCTCAATCATGGTCTTATAATTTATATTTATTATAATGTAATTTAATATGAAACAATGATTAACATGAGTTATAAAGAAGAGTATGTATAATAGCTGATTCTCGGTGAATTAGTTATATCCTAACCAAAACACTCGAAAATTTGGGTGGAAGATTGGCGTACAAAATGAGGAGGAGAATTAGTCAGCTAATATGTACACCCAGCAACCCGTGAACAATATATAATAATATTTCGACATTGTAAAAATAAAAATATCTTTCAAATACTTTTGTGTTGTGTTATTTGGTTCTAAGATTCTATAGATCAAGATCGTTCTATATATGTATATGAACATTATTTAGTATAGTTCAGAGCTAGTTTGTAGCTCCGTAACCATAAAATCTGTTGGAAGGGAATGCAGAAATTGCACTTACTATCGAAATTCGAAGTAAGTCACGGTCGTTACGAAAAAGTACTGGTAAATTAATTAATGTAATTTACACGTGACTCACTCAGTGGGATTATGTAAATACATACTGCTTCATATTTCTGCAGTATTTAATTATTATATTATGAGTACATTTTAAAGTAAAAACAGCTTCATTGAAATTCGTTAACAAATTTTTTATTTTACATTTTTAAATTTTCTCCCATCAAAATTTTCTTTGCGATGCTAAATAGTCACTCTAAAGTTTTAACTTACATAAACAGTTCTAACTAGACATAGCTGATATTGTATTAAAATTTGTTTCATTTTAATACAGTATCAGCTTCATTGGTAATAATTTATAATTTACTAATCGAAGGTGGTTTGATAAATACGCATCTAAGGTAAAAACTTTTTTTTAATTTTTACTTTTTAATTTCGACTCCTTACTTTTAAACTCCTTACTAAGCAACTGACATCACTTTTAAAATTAGCGCGAAAATAAAAAAGTTAGGCCAGTAAACTTTTTGGAGAAAAACTTGTCAAATTATGGTACGACTATTGCCGCACTCATCCATATTCTCCAGATTTGGCCCCATCTGACATTTTTGTCTGACTATATTACGGATTAATTTTTGTCAAATGAGTAAGTATGTGATAGCTGAAACCAAACCATAAGAGGCCACCTCCAACTACTTTACATCTGTAGTTCCAACACTCCCCTGCATAGCTTACATACAAGTAAAATTTCAACTGGCAGACTGATTGTTTATCGCATTAAAGGTAAAATCTAACGCACAGCCTATTCCCCAAAATCCTATAGTCACTTTCAATATGCATGTAATATTGTTTAAAAAGTTATTATTGCTTAAAAAGTTTGCAACTTCCGCTTCAATTTCCGGACCTTCAAATTGGTTTTCATAATATACATCGTTAAAGTTCGTCCAGTGATAATGACCAATGAAATCAGTGCCTCTACCACTTAGAGAGTGGAAAAAAATAAAGGAATAGTCTAAGGATCATATTCCAGAACTCTACTCAATGCTCAAGTCAGGACTTGAGTATGATTTCAAGTACTGGATATGTATACGCCCGTAAGACTATGAGATTTATTTACATTTAGACTATGACAGTTATCGCTAATGATGCGTAAAATACATTATAAAAAAAGTTGTTTCTTTTTGTGACCGCTAGGGGTGCTGTATAATTTGCCCCACAAAATTGTGAAGTAATTTACGCGGTCGTTAGCGACAACTGTCACAGTTAACTCGTGGTAGAGGCACAGAAGTACCATCGTAATTTCAACAGAATTGGCATGCCTATGAGTATTAATTATTTTCATTACATTTCCTTTTAAAATTACTTTATGTATAGGTATGTATTTAAATGATCCTTTAAAATTTGCAAAAGTAGCAGGCAAAAAATTTCAACGGTCATCTTTTTTAATGATTGATCATCTTTCTGTGAGACATAAAATAAATGAAATCAATCGATATTTTAATCTGTTCTGAGCTACGCAAAAAATGTTTGGTTTCTATAAATTAACTTTGATAGTTTTATGTTGGGCCTCAAAACTAACAAATGATCATTTAAAAAATTCAGATACTTGTTTTAAAATTAAAAAAAATGTTGATTATATTTGTATACCTACTAATATTATTACAATATAATATGACAACGCAAGCAAATTGGCTTCTGGCACTTGCCGGCCGCTGCCGCGGCATACTCGTTTTGATTTCTCGACTCGTGCTGCTTTTTCATATACTAACCTAACCTACTGATACCAATATTTATTAGATCAGTATCAAAAGATATACTGGTTACAAAATGTCATCAAATGTTAAAAGAAAAGACTAATAATAAAAAAGTATCAAAGATTATAATTAAATTTTTATTGAATTGATAATTAACTATTTTTTGTGAAATTAGTCCACTAGTTTGTTATAATTATTAATACAAAGATCGAACACTCAGAAAAAATTCCTTCGATCCGGTCGGATTCGAACCGACGTCTTTTTGCATACCGTGCCAGACGCTATACCAACTAAGCCACGGAACGAACCAACGGACCTCACGAATTTTTCTATGTGCTTGCGTCGTGTCTTTGTACTTGGTCTTTCAACGACTTTTTAGTCGTAGCGCCATCTATGAGAAATCTATTGCAGATTTATCACCCAGTAGTATCAAATATTATTTTTGAGTACCAAATATTAATTTAGTGTGCTTAAACATAATGATAGTGTTACCTCGAATGAAGTTCATTTATAATTTATTCGAAGATCAACTAATGTAGACGGAACAATTATATATTTCAAACATAAAAAAAATGTCGTTTATTTAAAAAAGTGCACATTTACAATAGACTAATTATATCTTTGAGAATCAGATGATATTAACCCTTATATATTATACTCGATTAATCTACATAAAGTTATAAATCCGATCGAGTATTAATGGTAAAGTGTTGTAGACGTCTTTGTAAGGGGATCGCAGCCAGTTTTTACTGGAGTTCGGTCGATAAACCTTGTTTAACGGGACCGGGACTAACCTCGGTTACATCACCGTGTAATGCCCGCAGCCCGCAGCGGCGCGGGCGCATCGCCATGGGAGCGGAAGAGGGTGATTGTATCTCTTTAGAGATCCCTTGGTCAAATTTAATGATGCGTAATCATCCCACTTTTATGGTTATTGGAAGATTATAGAAGATGACAAAATTTGATATCAATTAGGCACAGTCTTTGCCCTGGAAAATTTAATTATTGGGATACTTACATACATGGTACATGTTCACCTTATTTCTGAATTTATGTACGAATTTCTAAATCATAAGTAGAAAAGTGGCAACGGACAGAAAACCTACTTATCGAAGAATAAAAAAAACTCTCCAAGGAGATATCCAAACTTCCACAAAGGTAGCATGAGTCATCATTAGTATGCATTAGTATGCATGTTTTAAACACTTAAGAAGTAAAAAAAATATGCTAGAAACAAATATTCGCTATTCATTATTAGTTTCATTTCCAATGTGTAACAATCGCGAAAACTCAATACGTTAAAAACTTTTAAGTAAAAGCTACATTAAGTAGCTCAAATCGCAAAATAGGTCTGCAGTTGTTATTAGTCTATCGTAGAATTTACATTGTTTAAAAGAACATGATTCAAAGAGTATGTTTCAAAAACTTAAAGACAATGATAAATATTACATTCAGCTCAATTCCAGTTCCATCTCCTTTTCGGTGTTTGTGTAATTCGCCTTCGGATATTGGCGTCCTGCAATGTTCTTATAACATTCCGTCTCGAGCGCCCTTTATTCAGGCAGCACCAGCATCATGCATAACTATGTGTTAACTTTTTTTATGATATGTAGTGATGGGACGAACAAATCGTACGTCTGATGGTAAGTTACACGCCTATCCATAACTTTACATTTAAATGGCAAAGATATGAGGGGCATTGCCACTGCGCCCATCACCCTGAGACATAAGTTGACAAGTCCCATGTGCCTGTAATCTCACCAGCACCCTTACCCTCCAAAACCGGAACACTGTAATGCTGACATTACTGTTTCGCGGCAGTACTACCTATCTATCACAAGGAGCTCTATTGCTACATCTAGTACTTTAAAATTACTGTAAATTCTTTATTAATTAAACTTCTTAATATCTTATTCAAGTATTTTCTTATTTTGACACAAAGAAGAAACTTACAACTCTCTTTTTCCTTTGGTTTTATTCTCCTTCTTCTTCTATCTTTCTTTTGTTTCTTAGACGTTTCTAAAATAAACTAATTTATATATCATTTATACAAAAGTCTACAGGTCCTTATGGCGGAGCCCGACTCACACTTGTTGACAATAACGGTGCCGTCGAGGGCACTATTAGACATTACAGTATTACACCAATCAGTGTCAATCACCGAGCCTAATGGTTCTTTATGCTAAGCACATTGCCAATTGACTTTTTTTGCTATGATGAAATCTTTGATATTTAAGTACGGTTACTCTGTGTTTATGCTATAGGGCATAAACCTTGAGTCTTTTACTCATGTGATAGGTTAAGATTAACCTATATAACTTTCTTGCGGTCGTAAACAAATGTAGCGGAAATTATGCAGAATTAAGCGCGCAAAGTTACGTGCTCGATCGTGTTATGATTTTTTTTTATTATGTCAAGTGACGGGACGAACAAGTCGTGGGCCTGTTGGTAAGCGACACGCTTGTTCATAACAAGAGTTTTAAAACGCAAAGATCTGAGGGGCATAATCACTGCGCCCGCGCGCCTGTCACTGTGAGATGTAAGTTGACTAGTCTTACGTGTCTGTAATTTCAGTAACAACCTTACCCTTAAAAAATCGGGACACAGTAATGCTAACATTACTGCTTGGTGGCAGAAATAGGCAAGGTGGTAGTGCTTCCCTGGACGAAATCTTTCACAAGGAGTTCTACTGCTACTAATTGCTTTATACTTGCTAGCGCCTGTACGTTGTTTTTACACTTGACACAAATGAACAACATTGTGAGTATGAATTCAGTTCCCCAATTTTTATTAACAATATGACTTAAATCCCAGATTTGGCAAAGCGGAATGGAGAATAGCTTTTTTAAATAAAGGATTGTATTGCGTTATTTTAGTTATAATAAAATAATTGATTGCTAGATTTTAAGATTCTTGGGGCATAGTACAGCGTCCACATAGTATCACATAATTTTCGAGAATCATTCCTGATATGCAGGTTTGTGCGCGATGTTTTTTTAAGTTCATGAACATCTATTAAACATGTTCTCAAACGTGTTTTAAAAGACGAGACCAGGTGCCGGTCACTAAATAAATAAACATAAAATCTTTTGTTTGGTTGTTAACACCCAAAATCAACAATGTACGTGCAGTGTCTTGTTTGCTCAACGATAGCGAGTCAATTTCATATCGATTTTGTATTTCTATTGCGTAGTTGAAAAGTGTTTTTATTTTTATTCATTAGAACAAAATTAGCTTCTCGATAGACATACATACTTTATTACTTATTAAAATAAAAGTTAATTTTATCGATAGTAGTCAATAATGTCGTTGTGTTTAAATTTCATGCTTTATCGATTTGTATGGCATATAATTTATATGGCAATTATGACTTCTTGCAATAAGCCGACTTTTTTTTGTATAAACATAGGTGTAAATATGAATAAAGATTCATGAAACTTTTTTCCTTTCACCCGTGTGGTAAACATTGTAGGTTGTCCTTTATTTTCTACTCTGAAGTATCGAAATGTAAAAAGCTTTTTAATTGTGCATCTTATTCTACATAAATAGATCGATACATGAAGAAAAACTTAATGCAGTATGGGAAACATTTTCTGTTCAGTGTCAACTACTTATTACGTTGGAGAATAAAACTAGTCGGTGAGAATCGTATCAGATGGACCTTTCGATTGTTCGTACTTCTTTATATCTGTCGATAAATTTAATTTACTACAAATGTTGCTGTGACAACGATTCATTGCAACTTAGGACAGCTTAGAGAATTCTCTTCGTCAATTACCATCACGAAACGTAACACAATATTAAGTTAAGTTTTCGAGAGCAAATACTCCTGTCTCGAGACTTGTCTCAGTGGAGTTTGAACCGCGAGAGACGTCGCACCGCGCGACGCGATCACAACCGCGTAAATTCACGTGCGTTCTTCAGTGCTAAATTGTAAATTATTATTATATACTTTAGAACTTCTTTATAACTCCTCTATAATCATATGTGGTTTAATAACTTTTACTGTTAAAATTAGAGTAATATAGAGCGCTATAGATGAATTTCGAAAATTTTGGAGTTAAACAAAAGCAATACGTGCGTCATTTTATTTGATTATGATTTTCTGCAAATCTCGTAAAATAGTACTACTTTTGTAAATTTATGTGCAAAAATATTCGTGCAATGCCGTTGTTAAAATAGTAGATTGTACGGCAAGTGCATAAAACGCGTTATTTTAAAATGGGTTTTATGAACGAGTTATACACTCTGCTTTTCACTTCGATTGCGAGGAAATTGAAGAGCAATATTACAAATAAACGATTATTTTCGATATGTCACTCAGGTCGGACTACATAATGCTCAGTTATATTTTACAAGCTTTTATTTTTTATGCATTTCTATTCCTTGTAACTTGTTAGAATTACTAGTAATTTTGAAAGTGTAATAAACATTAAAGAATTTCGTCACACTGCGCACTGTATTATGCATTTATTACGCAAATTCAATCTCTTCGAAAGGACAGTGACACATTCAAAAACTAAACTAAAAACGTGATTCGATTCGAACCTTTTTCTTATTTTAGGAGACTATTTCGACCACTTCCGCCGGAAATGCCGAAGCAGATGAACTTAAGCAATCGGTTCAGTCGTTGGATAATCTTTATTACCATCGAAATTCTCGATAACGACTTTTTAGGACAGTCTGTTTTTTGCTATATCTTTTTGCATTGACTCTAGAATCATAATATAACGGAAGTTTGCATCACGTGCCATTGTGCTTTTTATGGTTGTGTTAGCGGATTTTTTATACTAATTATGGTTTTACAAAGCCGTGGAAGCCTAATGGTTTGACCTACTACCTCTCAAGCTGAAGTCGTGGTTTGAATTTCGGAAATGATGTGCGAAATTGAATTTGAAAATTACCATGAGCTTTTCGACGAAGGAAAACGTCGAGGTGAAACCTGCAAGTCGAAGAAGGTTTACAATACTTGGCAGTGTAAAGTTCTTAACTCGTGTTGGGCCAGCGTGGCGGACTATGGCCGAAATTCTCGCCTGAGAGGAGACCCGTGCTCTGCAGTGAGACGTATAAATAGGTTGATGATGATGATAGTTTTACTAATATCAGCTGTAAGTTTACATAACTACGTTCTAGATTTCGTCTTTGATAGTAAGTAGAATTCATTTAACACGGTTCCCATCGGTTTTTCTAACAAATTTATTATCTAATGTTGTAGTAGTATTGAACGAGAAATGTGGAATGGATTTAGTTTCTCCAAGTAAATCTTTCACTAAGTAATAAGTTGTTAAAGTAGTTAGTATATTGATCGTAATATCCTTGATTTGTGACTTATTTTCCGAGTTTTCTTTTTAGTCGTAGAATGCGGATCGCATAGTGTCCTTACTTTGGGATTTACCGTTACATGTTTGTAATGTGGAAATAAGACCCGTTTGACGCGCGTGAACTTTGTTCTGTGCTAATATTTGGAATCTAAATTTTTTCAATTTTTTTAAACAATAGTAATTTTTAATGAAAAATACTAACAATCATACGAGGAATAAAAATAAACTGGCTGTTCTTAGCAGTTGTTTACCATTATTTGAAATGTGTGACTATTCTAAAGACTCTTGGCGAGAGAAACAAAGCTATGCTACACTGTTACAGCTGAGTCTGTCCTGGTTCTAATATCATTTCAGGTTAAGCGGCCCTTGAGAGAGCCGTTTAAAGAAATCGACATTCTTACATTATTATCGCAGTACATTTAAGAAAAACTAATTTATGTTGGAAGCAGTAATTTTTGTGAAAGACATAACATTAATACGAAGAATAAAAATACACAAGCAATACTACGCTTGTACTCGCATAAGATTCCGGTAGATATTTTGAATATTTGCCATTCATGAGGTTTAAAACTATAATGAAACAAAAACTCTATTACTCAGCTTCTGTGTACTTGGATGAAAAGAATCCGTGGTAGTGATCTGTTTAGTAATTGGAGGTAGTTTCGATTTATGATGTTAAAATTAATATTGTAAATGATAAATCTGTGCGAAAGTTTATTGACAAAGAACTTCTCGAAGAGTCTTCTCGGGGGAATCTGCATACGAATGAGTAGTAGAGTTTAAACAATACGATGATTTTGAAAATAAGTAGTTTACCTATGGAATAAAGATTATTTGACTTTTAAAAGAATGTAAGTCGGACCATCGTATTTTAATGCTCACATCCGTTCGGAGTATATGAATGTTATTATTTCAATATGCGAAGCTCTTTTGTCATAGATCGAAATATCGATAAAAAAATCTGCAGCGTCATGTGCCCCTTACTTATTTCTGCCGCCAAGCAGTAATGTGACCATTACTGCGTTTCGGTTTCGAAGGGTAAGGGTGCTGGTGAAATTACAGGCACATGGGGCTTGTCAACTTATGTTGCGTCGGTTGCAGTTAGATCGTTGTGATTTAAATTTCTTAGTGACACTGTAATTGTTAGGGACAGGCGTGTCACCGTGTCACTTACCACCAGGCACACTACTTATAGGTAACTTACTTTTATGGAAAAATGTCAGTAACAATTTTTAGGAAATAGTAGAAAACAACACAATTTTTTTTTACAAAGTGTTACGTACCTATGTTATTGAAATATGTGCCTTGTGTACTTAATTATATTTGAAACTGTACTCTGATTGCATATCTCGCACTTAGTTCATTTTTCAATCTCGTTAATATGTAATTGCACAACATAAGTTTTTCATCATTGTGGTAAATAGATAATTTATATATAAAAAGAGCCTGGCATAATGAAAGTGTTTTGCAGTAATGTAGAGTCGATAAATAGTTTTATATTAAAAAAGATTATAACAACTTATTATGCGTTATTGCTTTGAGAGATTGTTTAGCTATTTAACACTTAGTGATTTATCACTATCATCGTAGGGGTTAATGAATTTGCTCGGAACGAGAAGTATAGGTTTTTAAGAAAAGCATGAGAATTCGTAAAGAATGAAAGAGTGAATCGCAAAAAGATCTTTTTGTTGTTAATTTTAGTAAAACTTGTTATAGTAGCAACAGTTTCATAAAAGGACTTGTTCTTTTTACAATGAAAAATGTAGTGAAGTTGAGATATTTGACTCTTCTTTACAGGAGTTTAAAAACCACATTAGCAAAACAAATGACAAAATGGATTTGTATTCTTTTCATTAGTTGTTTAATCTTTCTTCGTTTCGTTTTAACTTTATTATTATTTTTTCATTTCGTACTCACATATCTTTAACTGAGCATCATTCGTCTTAAGTTATACCACACTGTGAAGAGGAAATAATTGGCTGGAGTGTGGTTGTACCTTATACTTATTCACGTATAAGTATTTCATAATAAGTAAATGCTTTTTATTTTAGAATTGTAAAAGATTGTTTGTTCCTCAATAAAAAGAAAAGAATCTTATAGAATGGCGCAGAATCGAGAAGATAATAATTTTGAATTAATTAACAGAATAGAAAGTTTAAGTTTTCCCCTGAACTTTTTCGACATCTGCAATGCACTGTACGTTAAGTCACCAAGAGTTTGGTTTATTGTTAATACCGACCACCGACATTATGTGCCATAGCTTTGAGTACCTAGTAATATTAATTGACAAAATGAACTACCTTCGTGGCCGAACGGTCTCTATGTTAGACTGCCACGCAGAGGTTCCCGGTTTGATTCCTGGGCCGGGAGAATTATGTGTCTCTACATTTATTTCTCTCGTTAGTTTGGGTGTAATTTATGGTTGTCTACGTCTGTGTTCATAACACTGGCGACTCAGGGTGCTATAAGTGTGTGCGTTATTTGTTTATTTATTATTTATTGCACAAAGGTTGCCATGAACTAAAATTTATATGATAGAAAAAAAGTACTTCAATCGACTATTATTAATATTGAAATGTCTTCGATTCGACTGGATAACAGGGCAACACACGCAGGTTTGAACCAGCAATCTTGAGTTGATCAATGTGCTTGTTGTAGCAAAATGAGTTTGTCAATGTGCTTGTTGTAGAGCTTTCTATTGGATTTAAACTTTTTAGCTATAGCAATAATGATAACAAACTAGTGAACACAACAAAGTTTCATAAAAAAATGTATAAATCTCTCAGTGGTAAAAACGTCAATGATGCCTTGATAGCCTGCAGGTTTGACCTACCGCTTCTCTCGGAATTGTTGTGCGAAGATTAATTTGAAATTTACCAGGAGTGTGAAGTCGCCTGAGAGGAGACTCGTGCTCAACAGTGCAGGTTGATTATATTCAATAAAATAAACATTGCAATTTCGATTAACTTCAACCGAACCGCCCATTCACATAAAAGGTAGTAGCAGCAGAGCTCCTTGTGAAAGAGTTTATCCAGGGAAGTACTGCCACCATACCTACTTCAGCCGCCAAGCAGTGATGTCAGCATTACTGTGTTCCGGTTTTGAAGGGTAAGGGTGCTAGTGAAATTACAAGCACATGGGACTTGTCAACTTATGTCTCAGCATGACGGGCGCAGTGGCAGTGCCCTTTAGATCTTTGCGATTTAAAGCTCTGAGTGGCACTGCAACTGTCATGGACAGGCGTGTAGCTTACCATCAGGCGCACGACTTGTTCGTCCCGTCACTTGATACGATAAAAAAGGTCGTTTTCTTTATGACGACCAGAATCAGGATTTTGCGGATAATCAACATTTCACATTAACATACCCGCTTATTCTCGTAACTTGAGCTGGAGTTACACTTAATCCGGGCAAGAACTAAGGCAGTTGTAATAATCGTAGTGTTTCGACATTTGGCCACGGTAACGGCACCTTTAGACGCAGTTATCAGATGCCATAATGGTCGGGCCTTTTATGATGGGAAGTTTTTTACTTTAAGTCTTACAAGATTTGTTATATTTCTATCCCGGCATTTGTTTCTTTAGTTCGTTTTTTAAAGATTTCCTTTTATTCTGAAAGTTTGCTCAGCTTTAGTTTCAAATATAAAAATTTTAAATATTGTCTTTGGCTCAAATAGCGGAGGAGGAGCCAAAAAATTGAAAGAAGAAAATTTGCGATGGAATTTGGTTCACATACTATTATAAAATAAAGTGGTAGTTTAAAATTACTACGGTGTAGTGCAGTAGACCTCTTACCTTCTTATAATATATCTTTTAGCAGAGCTCCTTGTGTAAGATTTCGTTCAGGGAAGTACTGCCACCTTGTCTATTTCTGCTGCCAAGCAGTAATGTGAGCACTACTTATTCCGGTTTCGCAGGGTGCTGGTGAAATTATGGATACTTATTGGGACTTATCAACTTATTTCTCTAGGTGACCGGCGCAGTGGCAGTGCACCTCAGATCTTTGCGATTTAAAGCTCTGAGTGGCACTGCAACTGCTATGGACAAGTGTGTTGCTTAACACCAGCGCCCGACTTGTTCCTTCTGTTACTTGATATCATAAAAAAATACAAGTAAGAATCCAATGATAATAGTTCTTTATTGCACAAAGAAAAGACATTAAAAATACATGTTACAAAGGGCATATACAAAAGTGAGCTTATCTCTAATAATATAATAATAACGCATACACTCGACATAGCCTCGCACTAGGAAAACCTGTGAAATCTCTAGAAGAGATCTCTTCTAGTCAACCCTAGCCTTGTTGAAAAATCTGCGGGACTAATTATTATATACAAAAAATTTATTACGACTTATATTTAAATACAAATATCACAAAAATTAAATGTATTTTTGACTAAATCAAAAAGTCGAAGCTCAAAAATTAAAACCTTGGACTGAGAGAGAGAGAGAGAGAGAGAGAAAGAAATGGAAGACTTGAGAGTACAAAAAATATTTGAACATTGACTGGCTCAACTTGCATGTAGTAGCAGATTTTTTCCATTCAAATCATTTATTTTGTTTCACGTACCGACTCAACTCAGAATTTAGTTATTTTTGTTAGACCTCTAATGAAATCAAATTAGGGACTTAACAATTCTGATATCTCGAATTTTAAACAGATATAAATAAAGTAGACTAGCATGTACATTACAATGTTTCCAGGAAATAAAGTCACGCAAGAACCTTGGCAACTGCTGATGCTAAAAGAACGTGAGCAACTTCAATGCATAATAACAATAACTTAGGTCTACTTTGTACTTATAAAATATTTCTATTACAAGACATGACAAGAAGCTTATCAAGACGACGGAATTCCATGTGTTAACATTGTGGGCATTGGATGAAAAGGTTCTACTATTAATGATAGAACCAATTAGGGATTTTTTTATACCAAGTAACGGTTGTAACAAGTCGTGAGTCTGTTGATAAGCGACACACCTGTCCATAACACGAGCTTCAAAACGCAAGGATCTGAGGGACATTGTCACTGCGCCCGCGCGACCGCCTCTCTGAGATATAAGTTGACAAGTCCCATGTGTCTGTAATTTCACTAACAACCCTACTTCCCTGGAGGAACTCTTTCGCAAGGACCTCTACTGCTACTAAAAAAATTTGAAACTTTTCTAAATGAGTTTTGGTCTGGACAGTACCGTGGAGTTATTTTATTGCTCTAGTAACAGAACAGGGCTCTAGAACAGGGAATCGGCCTAATTGTTAGTCACTATTATTATTAACAAACATTTTGTATAGGAAAAAATTAAATATTATTAGTCTTTTTTACGGCGAAACTAGAGTAATTAGAATGAGATGAGGTTTTCGTAGATACACAATGTCAAGAGAGTAATCAGTCAGGTAATTAACATAGAAAAACGTCAAAAACTCCAGACTATGGCAATCGTAAACAAAATTACGGCATAAGTCAGGTCACTGGTGACATTTCCAATGATACATCTTACACCCGTTCCGCAATATAGCCAGTCGCGAGTGGAGCAATGGGGAAATCGAGGAGGGAATTTACGAGGCGTTTGAGGTTCTGCGGTTGAGACCAAATTATGTGAGCATCATGTAACTTACCTTAATGAATGACAAATGTTATGGCTGTACATATTTTTTACTGAGCATTGCTGACTCGTTTAATTACGTGATGTATATAATTCGGAGACAAAATGTTTGGAAGCTAATACAGATTTAAATGAAATGATTTTACACTTTTAAAAGGAACGTTAAGGTAGAAGGATAGGTTTCCTTTTCCTGTGTAAAAGTCTGGTTCAAATTGAGCGAGCAAGATGGTAATTTACAGTTTTGCTAGTTGCAATTGATTTTTTTTTATTTTTTGACCTCACGTTATTTATCTGTTTTAAATAGAAAAGTGTATGTATTGCGTTAAAACTGTGTCAAGTTAGTGGTAAAACCATGGGTTATGTGGTTTTAAGTAAGAAAATTCTCTGGTGTTTCATAGTTTTTGAACTAATTTTTATTTTGTTCAGGCAAAAAGTTAACGATTTTTCAAGTTTTCATGATGAATGATGGTAGACTATCATTTTGCGAAAATAGGGCATTTTACAGGCCAATTATATTCATAACGCATTTATATGATCAGAGTGGAATAAAACTGCATGCATGTCTTAGTCCATTCAGATAGAGTGATCGGATGCGACAACAATAAACATTATATAGTAGGTGCGACTGATATCGCGATCAGAGTATACAAATTGAAGGATTAATGCACACCGTACACTCTTCATAGAGCATCAAAAGAATTCGGTATTCCTTGGACAACTCAGGGATAATGTTCATCCAAAGATGCCATGCCAATGATGAAAAAAATGAAAAGCTTGTATAATTTCGTGATAACGTAAATAGGCAAGTATGTATCACGGACTCAAAGTGACTGTCACGTAATTGTCCAAGTTAACAGTGTTCTGATAATTAAGTATTAATTTTAGAAGTATTCGTCGAATATAATATTTATATCTTCAATAATACAGTTAAAAGACGGATTAATAGTCCTAATAAAGAGTTTTGTTTCTTTTTTTTCAAACAATCACTTGTTTTATTACACAATTATGTTTTATCACGAAATTAGAGTATACAGGGTGTAAACACGTGGTCTGTGATGTAAACGTTAAGCGTGCCTGGGCAATTAATCCGCAATTATAAGAGATATCAAAAACCTTTAAATTGATATCGAAAGTACGTTTCCTAATGAGTAAATCCACATTCATAACTTTTTAAATAAAACAAGAAATATCCGTAATTTTAACGTTAAAGGCTCTCATATTTAATATGACATTCTTAGAGCGGCTTTAGTTTACCTCTTTCAAGAGGTAACAATAAGTTTACAGATAACGAAACTGCTATAAATATAGTAATCGAATTATCTTTTAATTGAATAAAAATAAAGTGATGTTTATTTTTAATTAAATATACAACATTTTGTATTCAAAGCAGTTGTAATAAAATTAACAACTGTAATTTCCAAAATGCTGTAGCTTCGAAATAATTTACAAAAAACTTTAAAACACTGTGCCAGTGCTAAAAATAAAAAAAAGGAACTTAAAAAAGATAAAATCAACATGTGATGTGAAATGTGAAATAAATTCGAAAATCGAAGTTGTACATTATTTTTAAAAATGTCGGTGTGGTTATGGGTGGCTGCCTTGTTGTGTGGGACTCAAGCTATTGTTTTGCCGCCTCCATGGGCCGATGTGAGAAGAAACCCTTGTGCGGCACATCCGAAAGGCTGGTTGATGCTTTACTGGCCTGCTGACGGGAATTGCTACACTATTTATAAGGTTGGTAGTAATTTTAAAATTAATTCGGTAGTTATTTGTTTCAGTTATTTAATAAAACAATAAAGTAAAACATTTTCAACGATATTTACTTAGCTATAAAATGGTGAATTAAGGCTTGACATAGAAGGTAAAGTTTTAGGTACGTTTTAGGTATTAAGCATATTAAAATAATGCACTTATATGCGTTCATTTAGCTCGTTTATTTTATAGGACGCGGTTAATTTAATGAATATCCCATTATCATCATCATTGTACTGTATAATGTTTTATTATTAAATTTATATTATTTATTATATATATTTATTAGTTATTAGTAACATTATAAAAGGTTTTAAAATATTTGTTACCTTACATGTGATTAAAGAGTATATTTATTTCAATTTGAAAAATGTCGCCTACGTACGGTACTTAGAAATGTTGTTTTGTAACATTGATATCACAGCCTAGAGACAACTCAATTATAGTTCAAGAACAAATCATAAAAAAGAAATGTATATAAATCTGTAAACGTCCTAACGCCGATTTTCCAAGTTCACCTGTGACTAAATAGCTGTACAAAAGAATTGATAATTAAAAAAGAGTTTCCTCTAGACCACATAGTAAGTCAAATGAAGAGAGAGAAAGCTTGCTAAAGAGTTCCTATTCATCCTATCGTGGAAGATGATGTCAGTGTTATATGTACATGGAAATGTAGATATGCAGGCAGCGTGTTCCATTCTCAGATTGAACACGTTAAGCAAAATGATGTGAAATGTTTGAATGTAATCATATATCAATCAGTTATCGTGTAATGTGCGGCACAGACAGAAAATGGGTAATGTAAAACGCTATAACTTGAGTTTTTTAAAGGCGAGAGGGAATAGGCATTATTTAGTGCGCATGCTCCGTAGTTGATGTCATCGTCACTTTACATCCGGTGAGAAGGAGGTCAAATATCAAATTATTCCTTTTTTCACATCACAATTTTTCAAAATATTTTTCAGAAAAAAGCAAAATTATATATATTTTCGGTTTTAGACGTTGGTTCTGTTTGAAAATAAACGTATGCGATTTAGATACCTAAAAAAATTTTATTTCTAATTGGAATAATATTCACAATTTTTTTCCTGTTTCTCTTCCATGGGTACAATTTGGTAAAAAGGAAGTAGAAGGCACTTGCTACTCATCTAACGTCTCTTAAAATTTGTCATAAGCAACTATTACGAAAACCATACTTGTATTGTAAACCTTATCAGATCATAAATAACCATCACAAAGCATTGTCTTGATGAGAATCGAGTTCACTAGCTCGCGATTGCGTAACTTGACTATGACCTCGGAGAATTCTTCCGTTTCATATTGTTAAAGTAATCTTCTTTACTCGAGTTTGCATTTATTACGTTAAGTTATTTTGCTAAAGGTGTTTGGGTCGTTCCTTCTCCCGTGTTGATAAATAAAAACATGGCTTTAAATTTACTTTCAAAGCAAGAAAATATATTGATACCTAACAAAGTTTTATAGAAACTGTTCTACGCCAAGTATTTGAACATTTTGTATCTTATATTTATTGCTTCAGACCTTTTACATCAATATAAACATGTGTTTTGTTAGTTTATTACTGATAATCACAATGGGAGCGTTTGGGCTGTAGTACCCACGCGGATTGGAAACTTCATACACGTCATTAAATTTCTGTGCAGACTCACAATGATTTCCTTTACTGAAAAGCTCATGGTAAATTTCAAATTTTTCGGTGCCAGCCGGGATTTGAACTCACGACCCTCTGCTTAACAGGCGATAGGTCAAACCATTATGCTACTACGGTTTATTAATCAGATTTTTTTAGTAGCGGTATAATAGTTCCTCGTGACAGAATTCATCCTGGTAAGTACTGCCACTTTAACTATTTCTGCCGCCAAGCAGTACTGTGAGTATTAGTGCGTTCCGGTTATGAAGGATAAGGGTGCTGGTGAAATTACAGGCACATTTACGTTCTGAGATCTTTGTGATTTAAAGCACTTAGTGGTACTACGACAGTTATGGACAGGCGTGTCACTTACCACCAGATTTGTTTGTCCCGTTACTTGGTCTTATAAAAAAAGATTTCTTATCAACTAATTATAAAGTTAATATGTTAAGTTTTCACTGGTAAAACCTAGATATATTTGTAAAACCACATAGATTGAATTAGTAAGATCTGCTGTAGCTCAGTTTGTAAGAATGGTAGTTACGTTGAGACAACAGAAACTGGTTCGAGTCTAGTCGGATCGAAGGAAGTTTTCTTTGCCTTTGTTCGATCTTTGTATTATTAACTGCCTCCGTGGCCGAACGGTTACCATGCTGGACTCCACGCACAAGTCTAGGGTTCTATTCCCGGGCCGGGATAAATATTTGTGTGGCCTATATTTATTTCTGTCGTGAGTTTGGGTGTAATTTGTGTATGCCCATGTATATGTCCATGGCACCCACGATAAAGGGGTTTCCTAGTGCAGGGCCATGAGTGTGTGCGTTACTATTACTATTTGTAATAATAATAACATAGTAGTGGAGTATTTTCACAAAACATAGACGAATATCATGTAGTAAAAATATTATGATTGAATATCATAATATTTTTACTACATGATATCTCATCTTTGCGATTTAAAGTCTCGGCGTGTATCTTACCGCCAGGCACACGACTTGTTCGTCCCGTCATTTGACATTATAATATCTAAAAAAAACACTAAAACAGACAAACAAAAAAACAGTGTCTATTTACCAAAATTGTAAGTAATGCACGTTTGTCACCTATGATAGATTTTTAAAATTCTAACAAAGTCCGTTAAGTGTTCCTTTATTTTACTTGTGTGGAGTTATGTATGGCATTACAATAGTTAATAAAAATCTCATAAGCCGAATTCATCTTTAACTTTCTAGAGCTTCTTGTAAAAGCGTTCGTTCAGGGAAGTACTGCCACCATACCTATTTCTGTCGCCAAGCAGTGATGTCAGCATTATTCTATTCCGGTTTTGAAGGGTGCTAGTGAAAGTACAGGCACATGGGACTTGGCAACTTATCACGGGCGCAGTGGCAGTGCCCTTCAGATCTTTACGATTTAAAGCTCTGAGTGGCTCTGCAACAGTTATGGGCAGGCGTGTAGCTTACCATCAGGCAGACGACTACTTCGTCCCGTTACTAGATATAAAAAAAAAAACTTAATTTGCCACCCTTAAAGGTGGAATTTGAATGGAACCAGTAATGAGGTAACCCCTTTTCAACAAAAAAAGAATAATCGAAACCAGTTCACAAATGTCGGAGTAATTGTGTAACGTACACACAAAAAAATACGTCAAATTGAGAACCTCCTTTTTTGAAGTTGATTATAAATAGAGTATCTGTTTACGCAATATAGAACTCTTTGTGTTATTCTGGACACCCGGAAAGCCTGCTGTCATCATAAACCATAAATAGTGCCTTATCGAAAGTAAATCAAGCACAACATTATGAATCTTGTGAATTCAGCTAATGGAGCCATGTTTCTACTTTGTATGACCCTGCAATACGCGTATTGTTACGTTGCATGGGAAGATGTGCAATCTTTTATGTAAGTCAACCTCGAGTACATTTTAGATTTTGATGTAAATTTTTAACCGAGCCTAAAAAAAAGGAAGAGGATTTAATTCTTTTGTATGTTTTTATGTAGGTTTGTTACGTTAAGCTTGTAAGAAAGCGATTAGAGATAAGTTCGACAAGGTTAAAATTTCTGTTGACATTTATTAAACTTTAAACTTTATTGACCTCACATGGTACAAAAGGCGGACTTAATGCTAAAAGCATTCTCTACCAGTCAAACTTTGAGGAAAACATAATGTTATTAATGATCTTTAAAATTTTTTAGTCTTATTAAAATTTGAATTTTGAATACACAGATCGCACTTTTAGCAGACTAAAAAAATCCCAAAATAATGCAGTGATTTTTTTAAAGTCTGGCCCGTTATTTACTTTTTATTTTAGGTTTAATTAGAAAGAAAACATTAGTTGACCTTAATTTTTGTCATTCATATATTACTAAGTCGATATTAAAAGACGTTAATTATAATTTCTAATTTATGTCTGATTCTTATTTATGCAAATATAAACGTAACTATTTTATATTCCCACTTTTTTATTCATCTAAATGTGCCAATGTGTGTATTTATTAACTTGTTTCGCAATTTTACTATTTCCCCTAATAACACTTAGATACGTCTGGAAAAGTGAGTCTATTTAAATACATAACGATTTTTACGATTTTTATGCAAACCATAGATATATATATCTTCATTAATATACAAAGTTGACACACGGGAGTTCTACTCTTGATTTCCGGATGACTTTCTCAATCGAATAGGCGAACAAAAAGCATGTCCGTTTTTCAGGTCAAAAACACGAAGAAGCAAATACTCAAGCAACGTTTTCGAGTTAAAAACTAAAATTTACTTTTTAACGTTCACTGACGCAAACCGATAACTAACGGTTACAACAACTAACTGTGGGAGCCCCTTCATACATCCCACGTTTGTGAAATCTAAGTCAATTGCTACACGTATTTATTGACAATTTGCCAACTACAGTACCTTTTTGCCCGACTGTGGCGTATTGAAAAGAAAGTATATTGAGAATAAACTCTTCTGACGTGAAAAGATTTAATACCGGATAATAAACCCCATAGATATATTCTATATCTATGATAAAGCCACATGTGCGTATACGTCTGAAGTCTTTTTATAGCATGAAAGTAGTAGAGAAATAATACGGAGTATTTGAAACAAATTACGTATATTTGAAATTGTATAACTCACCTATTTAAGCATAAAAAGGTTTATTGTTTTCGTGATTGTTACACATGTTACAACGAAACTATTTTTCCGGATTTAAATCGCGTAAATTTGTTTTTTCAAACAAACCAATATTTCGGGTCCTTCTTTATAAAATTAAAAATAAGGTATTTAATTAACAACTTTTGTAATTATAATGAAAAAATAGGGTGGTTTGCATTAATATTAGATATAACTGGTTGATGACTGCACCACCTCAATCAACCGTGACCATGAGACCTGTGAAGGGCCCGAAACGTTGGTTTGTTTGAAAAAACAAATATACGCGATTTGAATCAGAAAAAAATAAAAAGATTGTCGACTAACTTCGTTTGTAGAATCTTTAAACCTTTTTAAGCTCTCCAGAAAAGTTGTAATTTTGCAGATGGGCCTTTTTGCACTAAAGTAGTGCGTTTTCTATCTGCTCAAAATGGCACCGATTTCGACCGAGTGCGCTCCTTACAATACGTGAATTTAATTCGTTTTTTTGTCTTCTTAACAAAAGAAGCCATAAGTGCTGTAAACTTTAAAATATTCTGGTCTAGATTGTTACTTTAAAAATGTTGTGTAGGATAAAAGTAAGTCTGTTATTACTCACGCTTATAATGCTATTATTATTTATAGCTCTACTATTTAAGCATAAAAACGTTATCGAGTAATTGCGTTCGTAGAATTTATAAACCTCTCTTGTAAAAAGTTATCATTTTGAAGATGTGGCATTATTATTCCAAGGGTACGATATAACTGTTAGCTCTTTCATTAATCATTTACACGCGAAGTATCTTTCATTTGGCAGTTAATTTAAACTAAATTAATGTATCTTTTGGTAAGTGGGTGCTACTACAGTGTGAGAGACTATATGGATCCTATAAAGGGGTCCCAAGGGGTTAGACCGAACCCGCCGACCTGGAGTCACAGCCGGCTTGGGTTTGGCGGCTTTATTTCTGATCTAATCCTATGACATGATTCTAGAAACACCATCTCGTACGGGTAGGTGGGTTCGGTCTATAGAACCCTTACGGATATGTGAAAGAGCTGGTGAACCCTTCAAATCTTTCTTATGTAACAGTAGACTTTCCTGTAAATTTTGTGCCTATTTTAAGTACTTTAAAGTCTATTTAAAGTTTGTTTAATTATTAGAGTTTTGTTTAATAAATATTAGACAACATCACATACGTTGCTTTGATCCCAAAGTAAAGTACTTGTGTTATGGAAATCAAAAACAACGACGGTAAAACAAACACCCGAGACAATATAGAAAAGTTAGTTTCTACACTGACCTGGCCAGGGGTCGCACCCGGGACCTCAGAAATGGCGACATTATCAAAACCGGTGTGCAAGCTACTAGACCACAGAGGCCGTCATTAGGGTCTGAGAGTATGTACTACTCGTAATAATTTATTACCAAAAGGCATTTTTTTTATACTAAGTCACGGGACGAACAAGTCGTGCGCCTGGAGGTAAGCGACACGTCTATCCATAACAGTTGCAATGCCACTCAGAGCTTTAAATCGCAAAGGTTTGAGGTCACCCGAGACTAAGTTAACAAGTCCCATGTGCCTGTAATTTTACCCGGAACACAGTAACGCTCACATCACTGCTTGGCGGCAGAAATAGGTAAGGTGGCAGTACTTCCCTGGACGAATTATTTCACAAGTACCTCTACTGCTTCTAAACTAGTACTAGTTATTTGCTATATACCACGGGGCATGTTTGTACTCAGTAATTACATGTCTAATGTAATGCGTGTACTAACATTGTTTGTATTTAATTAATTAATTAAAGCAGTACAATTTTTTAATACTTACATTAGTAAGAAATAGAAATTATAAAGAAATATGTTTCTCACAGATGGCGCTACAGCAAAAAGTCTTTAAAAATCAAAAACAAAGATCTGCAACAAGTACATAAAAAAATCATAACTGCTGGTTCGTTCCATGGCTTAATTGGCAGCGCGTCTAGCACGGATTGGAGGAAGGCGCTGGTTCGAATCTAGCCGGATCGAAGGCATTTTTCATAGCGTTCGATCTTTGTATTAATAATTACAATAAACTAGTGGAGTAATTTCACAAAAAATAATTGAATATCAGGGTAGTAATGTTGAAATAGTTTTACTATGCACATCAAAAAAGTTAAAGGCTGGCCAATAGAATAAGTCATGATTTGAATATGAAATAGTGTTATGTTCTCGTACGAACAATAAAACTAGATGTTCTTTATTCCTGTCAAGTCAACCAATGTAAACACACGTGAATATACAATATTAGCATTCTGCTCTAACAAGTAAAACATCGTGATATTCAATAAACTTAAAAATTAATGTTATAAATGTATAACTTAATTTATTACAAATGCTATGCTAACGGATATTTATCTATATCCGCTGTATTATCCAAAGCAACCAGTTATACAATTGTAACCTTATTGTAACATACAAAATAATTGTTGACTACGAACGTTACAAAATAGATTAAGATCTCGAAAACGTACACAGACGACAAAACAACAATACAATAGTATAGATCGATAAGCAAATTCGATACGAAGTCACATCATCGGAAACCGGTTAGAATTCGGTAATTATTGTGAAAGACCGTGACCGACCGATGTAATATCTGACTCCCCGACACGCCTACTGACCTACTAACTGGTTCTCACTGCGCTTTTTCAATACAGATAATTAACGTAGCTTTGGCAAATAGTGATTTTGTCTCACGCTAAATTTGTACCGCGCTTGCATTGAAGGAGTGATCATTTATAGGAAACTAGCTGGTGCCCGTGACTTCGTCTGCGCAGAATAAGTACTTCGAGTACTCATCAGCTATTTTACCTTCAGAGTCGATACTAACTCCGCACGAAGTAAATTTTTTCCCGTACTAATACATTCATTTTGCTTGGGGCGAGGAGCACTGGCTTTATTTCAGAATGTATTTTTTTACAAACGAATTGGAAAAATGTAATTAATTAATTTGACATAAAAAAATAATTGGTATACGTAAAGTACCTATTGAACACAGCGGTTTTCTTGTAAAATTTCGAGGTAAGTTCGTGTTTTTTTTCTGTCGTGAAAATTTTTAGGAATCGTGGTTTTCACACCATACACCATCAGGGTATAATCCTCAATTGTACTATGTATTTTTTCCAAAGTGTCTTTTTCAACACTTTCACTGTTTGCAACCATTGCAACAAGCCATTTGAGGTTGTATAGACGTTTAAGGAATGTGTAGTAATTGGCCAAAAACGCTGAAACATTGTTTATTACAAAAGGCATAAAATAGTTATTCTTGATACAAGTACAGAAAGTTAGTCATTATTCACGAGACTCGAGGCTTCTTTTTTAATAAATTTGCGAAAAAACTACATTGAAAGTAAAGTAAAACAGTATTTTAAAAAAAAACTCATTTTTTAGTGCGCGGCACGCAGCGAAAATATTTTGGTATTGTTAAATGTAGCCATTTGTTTTATAAAACACCCATGCAATTTAAACAAATAAGATGTTTGTAAGTAAATGTAAGTTTTAATGACGAATGACTTACGTCACAAAGAACATAAATATTAAATAAATATACAACCTCTTTAGTTCTATATTTAAAACTTGAAACAACAGTAAATTTAAAAAAAATGGAAAAGTAAGAAGCACTAGTACGAAAAACCCAACTTTCGGCACGATTTGTACCACGTTTTGAGCAACTGTATTAAAATAGGAAATGAAACTATTTTTCCGGATTTAAATCGCGTATATTTGTTTTTTCAAACAAACCGACGCTTCGGGCCCTTTACAGGTCCCATGGTCACGGTTGACTGAGGTGGTACAGTCTTTAACCAGTTATGTCTAATATTAATGCAAACCACCCTATTTTTTCACTATAGTTACAATAGTTATTAATTAAATACCTTATTTTTAATTTTACAAAGAAAACATTCCAATTTAAGTATGTAATTTAAGTTTTACAAATTATTTATTGAATGAATTTTTATTAAGTTTAATTTATTATTGATTATTAACAGAAATTAGTGCAACCATTAGTTAAAAGTCTACGGAAATCTAGTTCTAACGTGCTGTTTTTGTTTATTTTCTGTCATATCAGTCTGTAACCACTTTTCTTATTATGAAGTCCTGGTACTTTTGTTTAAACTTGTTTAGGAACCCGTGCACGGTAGTGAGATACAATTTATCTGTAATACATAGAACAAATATATACACAAAAATCTCGCCTGTCACCCGTTCAGGGGTAGGCAGAGACTGTGGACCTTCACTCGATACGTTCATTAAATAGTATTTGTAAATAAATATAAGTTTTAATGACGAATGACTTACGTCACAAACCACATAAATATTAAATAAATATACAACTTCTTTAGTTCTGTGCTTAAGATTTGAAAAAAAACAGTGAATAAAAATGGGAAATTAAAAAGCACTAGTGCGAAAATTCCAACTTTCGGCACGATTTGTAGTACGAAAAATACCACGTTTTGAGCAACTGTATTAAAAACGAATTTTCAGATCTTACTTGAGAAGTGATTAGTTCTTCATACAAACTGTCATCCCTTATTTCACTCCCTTTAAGATTTCTTTTTGTGTCAAAAAGTAGCCTGTCTCCTTCCCCTAAGTCCCATCTATCTCTATAACAAAATGTATCAATATCGGTTCAGCGGTTTTGGCGTGAAAATGCCTATGTTTTGGAGTACAATGTTTTTGTATCGGGGTGTGCGTATAATTTTTTGATGATAGCGTCCGTTTCTTATTAGAAAGCTAAATTTTCAAAGGATGCCCTTAGAAAATTTCCCTCAGAAATAAGAACGCTGTTTGATTGTTGCTAAAATAAATATAGGACAGTGACAGTAGGAATAGAGAAATCGGTTCACAAATATATGAGTCATCGCGTAACATATATAAAAACTATGTATGTATAGTCAAATTGAGAACCTCCTCCTTTTTTGAAGTCGATTAGAAAGAAATATATAGAAGCTACTATTAAATATAATTCTATTTCGCATTTTGATGTTGTGATTGAATAAGTAGGTAACAAAGTCTCCTGGTCACAAAGTTTTGTTTTTTTTCGCCTTTGGTATTACTTTGATGTTAACTTTTCGTTATATTATGTAATTAAGGTCAAAGAACCTAACAAACCCATATATAGAAAGGCCTTGTTACATAAATAGTAACCGTCTTAATATATTACACATAGAATTCCTCATTGCCGACGCGTTTTCCCACGTGATTTAAATATGACCCATGGCTCTTTTTATATCGATAAGTGACGCTGGTTGCAATTACTTACGTTATAATTTTATTATTTCTTTATTCTGAATAATTATTATTATAATTCAGTATTGTTGTCCTTGATGCAATCTGAAGTAACATATTTCAATTTAACCTTAGGTATTTCTGCCGCCAAGCAGTAATGTGAGAATTACTGCGTTTCGGGTTTGAAGGATGCTGGTGAAATTACAGGCACATGGGATGTGTCAACTTATTTATCAAGGTGATGGGCGCAGTGGTAGTGCCTCTCAGCTCTAAGTTCAAATTCAAAATAATCTTTATTTCATAGGTAAGCATTATTACACTTGACATCGTCACATTGGTTAAACTCTACCGCTTATATTCTAAATGTGATTTAAAGCTCTGAGTGGCACTGCAAGATAATTCGTCCCGTCATTTTATATCATAAAAAAACATCAGCACCTTTTGCTGCAAGTTATAAATAAAAATTTTCACTAGCAACGATATAGACGATGCTTGTTTTACAACGTATATACTACTACCGATATACAGCATGCGTTGCAATGACACAGAAAGCAATGTCACGTAGTGGAAAAGTGCACCTGCAAAAGAACCGTCTTTTCAGTTGTAGACATATTTGTTGAAACAACTGGTCCAACTGATTTTGAAATGGTTATCTAGATGTTTCAGAGACTTTTGCGGGCACGAAACTCACGAAAGTTTCATCACAGTTGGATGAATAATAAATGTAACGCATACGGGGCGAATATACAAACATTTATAACATTTAAATTTTGTATACCAACGACTTCGTATTTGTTTGAAAAGTAATTTTTTTGTCGAATGTGTAAATTTGTGATGTGATTAAAATTATCCACTTTTATGATACTTTGATATCCCAAAATATGACACGTTTTATTTCAGTGATTTTCCCAGTTGTGATTTTTTCGTCCATCGTAGTTAATTTGAAAAATTAACATGTACACCACACTAACCTTCACTGCAACCGAGCGCAACTTTTGCGCGCTGCTGCAGCGCGGCTAACAGCGGCTAATTTGGACGCGCCCTGAGGGTGGCAAACTAGGAGATGAATCCGGTTTTGCGCACTTTCCGGTAACCGATTTCAATAAAACTTTGTCCACGAATTTTTGAGGTCAGTTTTTTAAATTTACAATTATTGTAAATCATTTGCTGGTGTTAAACAGTTGTTTTTAGGAAGGAAATTATAGTGGCGCAAGTCGGAATGCTTGTCGGGCACATTGCTCGCTATCTAGCGATAAGGCCAAAGAGTTCTCGAGTTGTGAGTGATTGCTTATCGGAAGACGTAGCGTAGGCAGACCACCTACAAGGTGCACCGGTGAACTGGTGGAGGTAGCAGGAATCCGCTGGATGCAAACAGCGCAAGACAAACAAAACAAAGCAAGGTCTATGCTGTCCTCCTTGTCATAACTAACGCAAATGAATTTGAATTCTGGTAACTTTGCTTTACTGCCTACATAATATATTAAAAATAAAAATTTTCGAGATATTGGCACTTAAAGTTTTTTCTTTGAAAAATGTCTATTACTGCCTCCGTGGCCGAACGGTTACTATGCTGGACCGCCACGCACAGATCCCGGGTTCGATTCCCGGGCCGGGAGAAATATATGTATGGCCTACACGCGACACAGGGTTTCCCTAGTGCGAGGCTATGAGTGTGTGCGTACAAAAAAAATTACGTTGATTTTGCTTAACAATAAAAGTGAAACTAAAAAAGATTTAAAAAATCCCTTGTAGGGGGTAGATCACGTTTTGCTGATCCCATCTGGATATCAAATCATATCATAGAATATTTATTCTAATAACTCAATGTTGCTCAAAATGTCGATTAGGTACGAGTACGTTAGTTATGGTAAGGAGAGCATGTCCAGTGAACGTTTTTTCGGTTGAAATGATGGTTATAAAGTCGGAATACCATCTTTATAAAACTCTTGGACGAAATTAATCATTAACTTCTATTCTCATTCCATTATTTGGAGTCGTCGCTGTATATCGCTTTGCATTCATCTCTATCACCGGTCACCTACTTGTTTACTCTCATGTACCTACAATACGTCTTCCGCATAATCCATTGAGTAACTTATTACGACAAGTAATTTATATTCGACCAGAGTGGTGGAATTGAAATTACGAGGTTTACAACTAGGTACAGTGAAACAAAAGTTATATACTACAGACGATAAGACAGGAAAATGACCCATATAAGTGACACATTTAGCTTTTCCAGCACTAGCACGACTTGGGCGCGACTTGCGCGAGAGCGACATAAAGTGCGAGATACTCTATGTGAGAACAGTAGTATCTCGCGCGTTATGTCGCTCTCGCACAAGTCGCGCCCTATCGTGGCATCCCTACAGGTGGTCTCGACCTATGATATTTCAAATAAGTGTAGTAAATGATAAATGTGTTCAACTATTTATTTAGTTTCTTGGCTCATTCTTTTTGGGTTGATCCTTAATCTGTTTTACTAATTAGTAATATCTAGAGTTAAATGTGACGATTTCAAGTAATTTATTATTCTAAACTTCTTTGTAGAAATGATTATTGCTTAGTGTGGTTTGTATGTACATGTTTTTTATGATATCAAGGAGTCGAATGAGTTATGCGCGTGGTGGTAAGCGACACGCGCACAATATATTAGAGTTCTATGATTTAATTGTATACCTTTATGAAGATTGTGTAATGATTACTATCATAGGTTCCTTTACATTATTGTTTTACTTAATTAACTTAAGATATTGTGAAATAAATTTATCTTTATCTTATCATTAAACATAATTTTTCATGAATTTATAATTTTATTATTTTGCCAAAGTTGTTTGAATTCATGACTATTTAAGTATTTACCAAAGCATCTTACACAGATACCAACAATTTCTCCAAATCTTCCAATCGTTATTCGACCCAGTGTTCCCAATTTTCCATTAATAATTCGTAAAAGGTTGTATAATTAATATTAATCCAGTATTTTTCCGATGACTTGAAACTGTCGGAACGTAGAAAGTTGATAATTTACATAGCCGAAAACTGGGGTAATTGTCTTGATTTGTGAATATTTAACAATAAATTTTTAACTTAATTTCGGAGTACTACTCGTATTTTATATTATGAAACGTAACAATTGAAAGTGTTTATTATAATTATGCATGTTGTACGAGTATATTTGACATGCGTAGCTATGGCCAGAGTAAAAATCGTATAGCACATTAAGCAAGTGCCTAAACATAACTATAGATTTGCTCGACTTTTGATGATCGATATGTGTGATCTAACAATACGAGTAAATTTGTAAGCAACAAACGGTCGAAATCGTATTTTAAATCAATCAGATATGTAATTTGTTAAAGGTTTAACGTGTAGTTTGATAATCCGAGAGCAATTTAGAAATTTGTAATATTAATACAAACTGAATATGCCGAATTAAATAAATGCCGTCGCTACTGTTAATGTAATTGCGAACTTGAAATTTCTGACCACAATATAGTGTGCGATACCTTCACAATCACAATAGAGAGCTGAATATCTAAAAGCTATCACGAGTAATGCAGCTATCAAACAAAGTAACCGCAATCAATCGGTTCATCCATTTCGGATAGATCCCAATACTGTAGAGCAGAGGTTCCCAAACTTTTTTGTCAGGTAGACCATGTGCCATTTTTTTTGTTTTGTTTCTACAAATTCATAATCGTCAGATGTATTTTTGACAGCTGGCACAGTGCTTACTCATTTCGATAAGTTAAACTCTGTAGTTAGAAACTTTATAAAAAAACACATTTAATATATTTATCTAACCGAATATCATAGTTGCTGTGAAATTTAAATACTTCATAAGTGCTGCGGCGGTGCAGCATGTTCGCCAAGGCGAGGACTGACGGTTTCACAGCCGTGATGAGGAGGGAGTGACCTCCCTGAAGGTCCGCAGCCTACGCTTTAGACCCAATAGCATCCTGAGCGTGATTGCGAACCGCTGGGACAGCCCAAACGTTGGCCCGGTGGACGTCATTACACGTTCCAATATGAAAGTTTCAATGTTAACTTAGTTCCTCAAGATTTTACTTTTGTTTTACTAACACTTTTGTATGGACCACCTTTTGAAGTCTGAAACAAAGTTTTTTTTTAAAGTTATTTTATTATATGTAACTATTGTAACAAATTATAATATATGCGGGTACTATCTGTGTAATGTGGATTATTCCATTTATGGAAAGGCAAAATCTTGGGCCTGCCTAAATGGGTCCTACTCTCGTGGGCTCCTATTAAAGTCTCATGCGTCCACATTAACGTCTTCTTCGTCAGCTTACACGCATCCGCTGCAAAGACGAAAGGTTTTGTGATTGCAACTGTAAATGTAACTAATTTGTTTTTTGTCTTCTAACATAGATACCAACAATTTCTCCAAATCTTCCAATCGTTATTCGATCCAGTGTTCCCAATTTTCCATTAATAATTCTTAAAAGATTGTATGAAAATTTAATCAATCCGGGATTTCTGATACTCGTATTAACCACTCTATGTGCTTATAGCATACAGCCCTTCTTAAGCACTTAGCTACTTTCGTGCCAGATATATGTACCTACGATTGTATCTCCTTAAAATATTTAAGATGCCGTTAACTGTACGCTTTGTACGTGATATCCGGTATTGTTGGTTATTTCGGAGTTAAATGTGGACATTTCATTTCATAGCGTTATTTTAGTATTGTTTGAGCTCATTAAAGGTTTCAAAGTGAGTGGCACAAATGTTCTTTAAATGTAATGTGTTTTTAAGTATTATACGATTCCTTACTTTATCAAAGGAAAACTTAAGACTATGCCAATATGGACGTTCGTTCAACTGAGTCTAAGTACTGATTTTCTTCATAAAATGTAACATTTCGTGTAGTAAAATGTTACGACTTTGTTGTGCAACAATTGTACACATTATACATTTAATTATTGTTAGCTACATAAGTGTGTTAACAAGTGCTGAAAATTTAGGGGCGAGATTTTTTTTAGTCCCGCACTGAGTAATCACAAATTACACCCAAACTTTCTTCCGGCCTGGGAACCAACCCAGGACATCTGCGTGGATGTGGTAGTAGCAGTAGAGCTCCTTGTGAAAGAGTTCGTCCTGGGAACTACTGCCACCGTATCTATTTCTGCCGCCAAGCAGTAATGTCGGTATTACTGCGTTCCGGTTTTGAAGGGTAAGGGTGCTGGTGAAATTACAGGCACATGAGACTTGTCAACTTATGTCTCAGGGTGACGGGCGCAGTGGCAGTATCCTTCAGATCTTTGCGATTTAAAGCTCTGAGTGGCACTGCAACTGTTATGGACAGGCGTGTAGCTTACCATCAGGTGCACGACTTGTACCTCCTGTCACTTGATATTATAAAAAAAGTCATGGTAACCGTTCGGCCCGGAGGCAGATTTTGGCGCTGTCATCATTTACAAATCACTATTTTGTCATTGAGTTGAACTCTATAGGAAAATAGGGGCTACTGATTAGAAGAATATTGCAATCACCGAAATTAAACTATCTCCGTGGCCGAACGGTTACCATTCCGGACTGCCACGCAGAGGTCCCAGGTTCTATTTCCGGGTGGGGAGAAATATTTGTATGGCCAACATTTATTTATCTCGTGAGTTTGGGTGTAATTTGTTGTTGTCTATGTATGTGTCCTTGGCACCCGCGACACAGGGCTTCCCTAGTGTGGTGCTGTGTTGAGTGTGTGCGTTATTAATATTATTATTATAGATTGGGCCACATTAAGACATTAAGTTAGTTCACCTAATATCAAATGTACTGATTCGATCTATTTGCAATAAGAAAATAACTACTTTATTACATTTGACAAAAAGTTCCCGATATCAGGGATAGATGGCATGCTTCATAAAAAATATTTTGTGCTTTAGTTACCAGGGCATGATATGTACTCGTAACTCAGTTTTCTTTTGTAAAAGTTTAACTTCACGCCTTTTGGCCATACCAAAATAAAAATATTTTCCTCGGAACTTTCGTCACGTCACAAGCCCACGGCACCTTCAGCTTCTATTAATGTTGTTGTTGAATGACATTATAGTTCTTTTATACTGGTTACTTTTTACGGCCGTTTCTTAGGTAAGGGCGGCTTCAAATTAGACGTCTATAGAAGCAGGAGCGCCGGCAGTAGCGCGACCGTGTAACACTGTTACTACAAAAATGGCGCGCGTGTGTCACGATAGTGGCGCTGCGGTGACTGCGCTTCCAGATATTGTATGAAAATCAGTGGAGCAGCCGCGGAATAGACGCGCCGCTTATAGAAGCATCTAATTTGAAAGTGGCCTTACCTACCTAAGAAATTGCTCTAAAAAGTAGTCAGTACAAAATAAGTAAAAAAAATCTCATACGATCTTATTAGAAATACGCTAAGTTATTATGACAAACTCTTTCAATTACCATTGAATAATTTCAAGTATTGCATAATTATACAGTACTTAAAAGTCATTACGCTAATCTGAGGAATTCTCACAGCAGCTTCATTAACATGCCATCGAGTACCGTGTACACGTACAACTTACTTGCATTCGTGAGGGCTGATAATCAATATTGTCTTTTGTTTTGTAGACAATGCTGATGCATGCTGAATGCATCTCATCGACTAGGTATTATTATTTAATGGTAGATCACGTACTGTCATGTGATGAGATATTTATTTACCCAACTGTACGCATTTTATTATATGTATAATAAATACCTGTTTGCAACTTTAGCATTAACTTAGGAAGTGCAAAGAAATAAAAAATGTTGCATTTTGACCCTTGTTCTAAGCGAAAAAGACGACGTTTAGCGTCGACAGTTCGAGCAGAGGCGAAAGGCGCAACGTCTTTTTTGCTCTTATTACATGGACATAAAGATGCTGCGTTAACAAAGCCGGCCACAAACAGTCGGAATCCTGCAGCAAAACCATACAAATAATGGACAGTATTGTTCCGTTCGAATTTTTTCCTATTCGAAATTCCGTATGGTGGCTTGTGCATTTGGAATTTCACACAGAAAAAACCGTTCCGAGTGCAAGTCCAGACACACAGTCGTAAATTCCGTACGTATTTCCGCTGCGAGAACTTCTGGACTCAATGCCTCGCGTCTTTCAGCTGAGTCTTGTTATTCCGAACGAAAATAAACGTATGTGTGTGATGTACACACTGAATCTCGAAACGGAATTCTTTATATAATTTTTTTTTATAATAATAATAACGCACACACTGTGTCACGGGTGCCATGGACACATACATAGACAACCACAAATTACACCCAAACTCACGAGAGAAATAAATGTAGGCCATACAAATATTTCTTCCGGCCCGGGAATCAAACCTGGGACCTCTGCGTGGCAGTTCGACATGGTAACCGTTCGGCCACAGAGGCAGTTCTGAGGCCAAAGTGTGGTGACTCCCTATATCGACCGTACGGTCCAGGGATTATGGACTTTATACATTTTATCGTAAATGTTCAAAGGTTTTTTTCTGTGAATTTTCTTTCACCTTTACGTGCATGTATTCGAATATAGTAGCCCTAGAATGTAGTAGCTGTGTCTTAACCAAAATTTGTCCAATTTCAGAAAGGCTATCCCTGTCCAGAAACGCAAGAGCTAAGTCCAGGTCGCTGGGGTGGCCGTACTGTGGCCGAGTGCAAATGTCCACCTGGCACCGCCCAGCTGCCTCACAGTAATACCTGCTACAGACTCTTCGAAAGAGGACCATGTAGACCTGGAGAATACTTCGCGCCTGTTGAGGAGTCATTCAACAAGCGAGGGTAGGTAAGCATCAATTGTGTATAACGTAGTTGTAACGGATTTTAGCGGGAAAACGTATTCTGCATTTGTCATCAAGCTATGATTAGGTTTTACATCGATCGATTTATAGTGTTAAATAACATGTACCCCAATTAAATGGATGAAGCTACCAGTCAACAGACGTTTCGCTGTGTTTGGGAAACGTCTTTGATGAAGTGGGCTTATCCTGTACCTATACTATTCCATTAGCTCACCGTAGAATATCAGTTATCATATGGTCAACGCATATGAAGATCTCTACTAGGTGAACCTGGTGTAGCGAGAAGATGCAGAAAAGCAGGCGATTTATTCTTATTCTTGTTACATTGGCACAGATAATTGTGATCAGTATAAAGTAGAACCTTTTACTAACAGCATTTGAAAAATCACATTCATCATATAATTTTGGTTTGCACTATATTTAGCTACCTATACTTTCGAAAAATGCGTAAGAATACACTATTCCAATCAACAATTCATGTAGTAACGTATTTTGAATTACACTGGAAGAAACAACGAAATCCTCCTATGACTAAATGACTTGACTAATAATAATGTATTCTGTATTCCAGAGAACGACAAGGTATGTGCGTGCGACCTCAACAGTGTGCTGACGAGACATTGCTCTACTGGCCTCCTGACGGACGATGTTACTACAGATTGAGTCAGGGACCTTGCTATTCTGGCAGTTTGTTGGATATCGGTTCTGATGGATTGGCTAATTGTACTGTAAGTATTAATTTAGTCACCAGCACATACAGAAATTGGGTAGATTTGATGGGATCTACCTAACGTGTACAAGTACGCCTGTTGAGTCAGGAACCTTGCTCGCTAGGAAGTTTATAGGATTGGCTATGATTAGACCATTTAATCTGTGGTCCACGCATACTGTAACTGGATAGGTTTGATACGATTTTACTCTAACTGGTCTCCTAATGAACGTGCTAACGCATGTTGAGTCAAGGACCTTGCTCACGCGGCAACTTATTATAATTGTGTTTGTTTTTAATTTCCTAAGACTTTTCTGACTAAAAAAATATTATCAAAGTTGTCCTCCAGAGATATGTTTAATACACTTTAGAAAAAGGTCGGAAAGTTTGACAAATGTGTGCTTATTTTATAGATTTCATCTACTGTATAAAGGGTTGCCTAAAACCTTCCTTGAGGTCTTGAATTTTTTCGGTATTTAAAGGCTGTATTTTCAATTTCAGTGTAACACAGGCGGTCCACACCATTGGTCTATCGACGGAGGCGGATGCTATGCGCACTACACCCGTGGTCCTTGCGAGAGGGGTCAATTGTTCTTGCCTGGGTCCAAGTGCGGCTGCGAGCCACATTTGCCTCATTACCACAATGAGACTCAGGCTTGTTACGAACTAGGTAAGATCATTACCATAGACTATACACAACGAGGAGCTCTGAAACATCTTTACTCAACTAATTACGAGAATTCGACCAGACGTTTCAATCAATTTCTGCTCAGTTCATGATTTGCAAATACTTAAGTGACTTAGAACTAAATGTATAAAATATCGAAATATAAGTAACTGATCAGCCTTGGTGTAAAGTAGTGCTTCTAAAAGTTATTGTTCAAGGAGGTCATCATCACCATCATGATCGTTTACCCCATTATATACAATTAATAAGGAGAGGGTTTAGGCCGTAATCCGCCGCTCAGGTCATGAGGGTTGAGGACTTCACAGGTTTCCAAGATTTCCAATTGACAATTGTCAGATGGTCAACTGACAATTGACAAAAAGAGCCTTTTGGCCAAGCAGTTTCATCGGAATGATTTCTTTAGAACAGACATGAATATAATTAATAATAATATATTATTGATTTTTTATTAAATTTCACGATGACCACTATTTACCACTATTATATTCATATGAGTCCATTTTTTTGTGAAATAACACCATTAATTTGTTACAATATAGAGATCTATAAGAGTCACATAAAATAATTTCGTTGACCTGCCAACTCGACCGGTAGCTCAGTTGGCAGAGCGACACGACGTTACAGTACACCGTGGCCGCAGGTACGAATTCTGTCGGGTCGAAGGAATTTTTCTTTGTGTTCGATATTTATATTATTAATATAGGCATAGATACATGCCACAGCGAGTAGAACAGTCGACCTCTGAAGAGAACCACCCGTTCAATCTCAGGGAGGCGGCAAGCTTGAAACTAAGTAATTGGTGTGATTGTTTGGCGCAAGTAATTAATTATTCCAATTTCAGAAACAATTGGTCCCTGTCCCAAAGGCCATTTGTTCTCAATCACTGAGGTAGCACCACATGGGTCGCGTGCGGAATGCCGTTGCAAGAGCTTCCATGCAAGAGCTGAAGACGGTGCCTGCTACCGACTGTACACCAGGGGACCATGCGGACAGGACGAGATGATTGCCAGAGGAGGGCGATGTACCAAGGTGAATGATTATGATTATCATAAATTTTCCTATTGCTACCTCCCAAGTCGTGCCCAGTTACAGCAGGTCTAATACTAGGAATCATGTCTTTACGTGGATGCCATTGAAATAACTAAGGGATTTTAAGATATTTACATAATTGATAGATTTCAAAGCACAACAGCGCCCATAACTTTTCTATATAAGTTTTGATTATAGTGACCCTCTCTATCAACCTCTTGGTCGAAAACGTCTTGGTCGGAAGGGCACTATAATCTGTGCGCGCACAGGAACTTTATAAGTTCAGGTTCTGACCCCAGATCAGCCAGTGTACAGGGTTGTCAAAGATCGTTATCACTGGCTTCATTCGGTTCTCAAGAGGCGAGTGCCTCGGGTGAGCTGCCCCGGGTGCACGTACCACCCTCTCCCTATTTTCCAGATAAGCACCGGCGCTGTAGGCATGCTCACTTCCCGTTGTGAATTGCACAACTAGCGGTTGCCACCGCTAAGCCGTCGACTCTAAAGTCCACTACCAAATCTCCTCATTGGTGGCGGATCTGTAAGGCACGCTCCCGTCCCGTCCCGAAGCGGCTGGAGGGACCGGAGGACATGTAGCTCATCCTCTACTAGCTCTCTGAGCTAATGCCGGCGATGCCGGTCGCAGTGTCCTGTGACAATGTCTGGACATAACTCCCAACTTAAAGGGCAACTCACGTTCTCCGCGCACTTCCTCGCTTAGGCCCTCGTCTAGACCACTACTAAGACGCGCTAGCTGCACATGAGGCAGACGCCCCGGCAACACACCACCACCGGGGCAGACGAACACGTTCGTCTCTTCAACTCAAAAGTAAGAAAAGGCAACCTGGAATCTGTCAATTACATAAATGTTTTAAAAATTGGGATCATAATCATTTGCTTCCTCTAGTATTCATTCTTCCATTTCATGTTTTTTATTGTTGGTTTATAATATGGTCGTATAGTGCTGAAGTAGATAGAGACTGATGAAATTCCTAATCTGAAGGAGGAAATGATGTAACTTAAAATCCCAGGGTAATGTAACCAAGCTTACTTTAGGGCAGTCTCTTTAATTTTCCAGGTACCTTGTGCAAGAGGTCGTCTGTACGTACCTGAACGTCGCCGTTGCTATAGACCAGGCCAAGCTGAACCGTGCCCAGTGGGTGAGGTGGTGGCTTTTGACTTCGATGCCAGACCAGCTTTGGATGGTCTTAGCCATAATGGTGTTTGTGCCTGTGGAAGTGGTGCTTGTACGAGAAGAGACGTAAGTCTAAAAAAATAATATTTTGGAACACTGAGTTTTTCGTTTATCTCACATTTCCAAACAGTGAGAAGGTTAGAAGAACTTGGCCATTATTTTCCATGTATTTCCGGGATCAGTTTTGTATTTTCCACCAATAATTAAACGGGTTTCAACAATTACAATCGTACTTTTGACACGATATATTACTTTTGTTTCGTTTTTCTAGTTTTGTTATTAAGATTTGCATAAACGGTGGAGTACAAATTTGAGAAGATACCTTCATGTCAAAGACTATTCGAGAAGACATTTGGAGAGTTATTTCTCTTCCTTTTATCGAATTCAGTGACCTTGCCCTTAGACACTTAGCAACCAGTGAGAACATTATTCCAGATTCTAATCCCCCTAATTCCTTTCAGGTGGAAACTTGCATATCTCGAAGAGGTACCGCTGCATTCAACGGCGTGTGCCATATACTTCACACTCAAGGACCTTGCCAAACTGGGTCTTGGCTAGCCAGAGACCCCATTACTGGCAAAATTATCTGTCAGTGTAGACCTGGGGTCCTAGACGCTGATTGTAAAGTTTTAAGATTTACTATTAAGAGTTGACGAAGTGCCAGAAATTCTTTTTAGTAAATACATTAACATTTAGGACATTAGGACAACCTTCGACATATAAACCTTCGATGCTTTTGTCAGTTTTGGCATATAACATGGACGCAAATCTCTCAATTACATTTCGAAGTCGTGGAGGAATATGGTACGAAGGAAGGGCATGGTTACAATTGTTATCAGGAATTGCACGTTACTGGCAGCTCTTGCCAGTAAATAAAAATAAACTATTACCATAGTTTAAATAAGACAAGTAGTCCAGCTCCCGCCTGTTCGGCAAGACAATGCCGACAAGACAAGACATGTTGTCACGTTATTACTTTAGTTGTACTTACATACAGGTTGCAAGACATAATTAAAAAAAAGGTATCTCAAGAGTATTTTCGCGCTATATTGAGATAAACTTTGTCAAATGTAGTACTTATTTAATGATATTTTTGTGACAACATCGCTGATGAGTATCTCGATTATGGGAGTATGATTACGAAACAGAAATAAAATGTTGTCCAATTCTGAATTTGAGGCACTCACATGATATAATTTTTAAACACTGAGCGAATAATTAATTCGTGATGTCGGCTCTACACCCTTGGCATTTGCCGCAAGCCCCAAAGGTCTACAAACGCTGGGCAAATTAGGCAAGACAAACGTCGGCATCCGCACGCTTGCAAGCGCACTAGCGTGCTCCAGAGAAGCAAGCATGGTAGAGGTCGAATTTGTGTCTGGTATTACGTTTGGCTTGACATATTTTTATTACGAAAAGTAGCAAGATGAAAGGAAATGCGCATCTGCTACTTTTTGTATTTATGGTTCTTATGCTTCGGATTCCAAATTTATGATTCTGCTTGGTAGCACTCCAGAAAGAATAAAATAGTCTCGTTTAACCAGTCAAGCAGTTTCCAAATTTATAACAACAACAATACTATCACACCTAAATTATAATAGTGGTTTTTATTAGTTATTTTAAAACCTAAAGAAAGGCAAATGTTTAAAACCTTACAGCCATGCCTATAAAGATAATACAGCGTACATTTTTTTAATATATTATACGGCATATCTATCAACCCAACGTAGCAGAAAAGAAACGTCTATCCGTCGACATTTCTCAAACAATACTAACTAGCACAAACGTATGGATACATGGCAAACACTTGCCACAAGCTTCCTTTGATTTGTGCACAAAAATCGGAATATGGACGGATCGGCGACAAACACGTGCAAGCTCGCGTAAGCCAATGCAAATACACCATCCACACGTTTGTGCTTGCGCGCCCTTGCCATGATTTGGCAAGTGCGTGGAGCCGGCATAATTAGTGGCGCGTGCGAACGTGCCGTAGATTATGCGAATGTGTGCGTCCGTCATCGAGCATATTTACTCGATGGCATTCGTACACGATACTCGCGTGTATATATACAAGCCGTGCTACTACGTTTGTATGGAGTTACATTACTTGTCTTATTATACTATGCTATTACCAATTGACCTGACCAATTCTTTGGCATATGCAAAAAAAGAAATGTCGCTATAAGTTTTCAAAAAGTTGAAATATTCCTGGATGTAACATTTGGATCTTATATAGTTTAACGAACTGCCAAAGGTTTGGCTACTAAATCATTGTATAGGTTGAGTTTTCATGTTTGGTCTCTGAAGTGATGGAGCAGTTTTTTTTCAAATTATACTGCACGATAAGGGTCTGAATCTCATGCGTCAGTTGTTAAAGTTTTCACAGGTAGAAATTATTATCGAACAAACATCAAGGTCTATAAAGCAAATAGGCAAATATGTACTTAATTAAGATTAAGAATAACAATGATCTCGAGAATTTAGTTAGTAATTATTACTAGAAATTCGTTAAGACGATTCACAAAAGTTTAAAGGCCTGTATCTGATAGGTAAGTACGCGATATTCGCTATACGCTTAAGTTAAGTAAGAATAAGTGACAATATTAGTATTTTACATAAAATTAACATATTTCTTGTGAAATGTTGATTTTACAACATAATTTGGTTTTTGCAGTATGTCCATCTTAAAGGACCCTATTTTTTCATTCATTCCACTTGCATTCTACATTCACGTTAGCCGTGCCGACGTTGCCTATGGCCAACGAAGCACGGCCATCGTTGATCCGAAAGTCCTTCGGGGTAAGAGCAACCAACGACTTACGTATTATGAGCTTCGTTGCGGACGCAGTCACGTAGTACGTGTCTGCGTCCGTCTTTCGTTTGTGTATCGTTTTGAGCGCATCACTAGAGCCTCAGCAACGTCCTGCCTTATAGTGGTTAATTATTCGATATACGCTTGTGGGTAGCGAAATCCGAGTGGTTTGCTGCTATATCCGCATATTTGACGTTGTCTTTTAAATTTGGTCGAGTGTTATTTGTTTGACAGTAATTGTTTCGAACAGATGTCGGACGGAGAAAGAGAGTAGTCCCCTTTCAGCGCCGCGGAACTTCATGTTTCCGGGATACCGAGCGGTATTTTTGGAATATCGCTTATATCTGAGTAGGCCCTTAGGGTGCATAGTGTATTGCTTGAAAGACATTTTTCTCAGATTTTCAAGCAATAAAGACTGCAAATAGAATTATACAAAATACCTGGAAGGTTTTTTTATTAGCCCGAAACGTTTTACTACGGCATTTTTATCATTAAAATTATCAATATATTTTGGTTAAAATGTTTCGGGTGAATTAAAAATAACCACAGCAATAATTATGTATTATTATAGATGTTAAGTTGGGTGTAGCCAATAAAAATAGGTGGGTGAAAATATTAATGAAAACTTTTCAATAAAAAATATAATGACCAATGCAATTTAAGGTTTTCATTAAAACTTTCTATAAAAAATAAAAAAAACTTTAATAAATTATCGCTTACAAAATTTATTTTTTATTTTTTTATTTCTTTGTCGAGTTATTTTATGTCCTATAATTTAATCGTCGGTTTAGTATAACATTATTAATAATTAAAAATATATCCCTAAGTGATGTTTGGCTAACGCTATATTAATTATATTACATAGTCTTTTTCATGTCGTCTTGTCTATTTGTCCTTTAATTTCGTTGGTGATTTTCCTGCAAAAGAAAACATAAAGTTCAATTTTCCAATGATAATTTTTTTGTAATAGTAATAAAGTAATTTTAAAGTAATATTAACGTCGAAAACATTGGGAATGAAAATATTTTTTCGCATCTAAATATTGTATGTTTATTTGTTCAAACAAACAAACGTTTCGGGCCCTTTATTTGATTTAGATCCGAGAAAAAAAAGTTTCATTTCCACTTTGTTACAATCGTGAAAAACTAAGATCTCGATCAATTAACCAGCTACATTTAGGGTCCAAAATAGTGTACCTGTAAAATTTACGTAAATTTTTCTAAACTGTTGTAGCGATCGGTTTCTCATACGATGTAGAAAATGTCACAGTAGAGAAATTTCGAAAAAATTCCTGATGTCACGATAATCACGATCGACATGCAACGCACAATTGGAGGCAGTTATAGGTTGGATATTGCATGTGAAGAATAAATGTCAAGTTCCGCGAATGTTACAGATTGAAAGTAAAATTATTTTTTTCGGATTTGAATGGAGTGAATTTGTTTTTTCAAATAAAACCAACGTTTCACCATGTAACATGTAAAAGGCCTGTAAAAGGTTTTGTTTGAAAAACAAATATAAACAATTTAGATCGCATAAAATAGTTGCAACTCCAATAAATATAATAAAATAAATTAGATTTTTAACAAAGAATGACATTTAAATTATTCAACGACGTAGAATTATTTTCATTATTTCAACCGAAACCGGCTGGTTAAGCCCGGTAAGCTCATGATTTAAGGGTTATAATAGGAATCCCTGGCAGAATGTACTTTGATTTCTAAGTTAATGATGAGGAAAACATGCTGATGAAACTAGCATGTCGTAAAAGGTGCACAACACTTTGAAATGTATATATGATATATTTTTTATCGGTTGTGATTTGGCATCGAATAAAAACGGATACAGATTACTTACAAAATATTTCAACCTAGCATTTCTTTTGATACAGATAACTTGATTTTTTTGCGACAATAGAGATTTTAGTGAAGTTTCAATTATAGACAATGTGAGTGCGAAATTATATCGTAAACGAGAAAATGTCAGCGGTTGGTGTACTTACGAGAATCGGTCTCTTGTTCATTAAAATCTGGTCATGCTCTATCCAAATCTAACTTTTTGACTTTTAACGGTTTCCAGAAACATATTCTTTTTATAAGTGCTAGTGACAATGTAAGAGCAATGCCATACGGGAGCTACCGGTGCGTTGCGTCGTCATAACGCTATGATTCCAACGTATCGAGTGCCACACGAGCAATACGGTTTCGCAACGTAACGCCGCTTACCTACGCACCACCCCTCTCCGCTTCGTCTCCTGATCTCTTGTCTGATATGCACGCGTTCCGTCGACGCGCGCCGTTTAACGCACCATGATGTGGTATGTAATTGTAATTCATATACGTTACTACGCAGCGTCACCGCTCATGTGGCATTTTTCTTATCCAGAGTATTACAAAGTTTCTTACCAAAATATATCCTGTACACCTGATTGAAGGGCATTTCAATAGCTACAGTCGTAAGCACTGATATTGCTATTACCGCTACTATCTCAGGTACATGGAACTGGAAAATAAAGGAAAGAAAATATTGGTAGGACATTGGTATCCTTACAGCAACTTGGCGAACAATGGCAAATACCCAAAGGCGGCACTTGGGGGCTGTTCGTATTCGCTGATCGGATGTTTATCGTAGGCACCTATGTACTTGTAAACAACACTAGAATAATGACAAACTTGTAGATACTAATTAATATGATCGTCTGCACATGGAACCAAATAAGTTAAATAATTAATATTGTTAAAAGATACTTATTTTGGTATGAACGCAAACTCCCGACAATAAATTAAGAGCAATGTTGCATCACTGCAATATTGCTTGTGCTATTATTCTGAGAACGCTTTCTCTGCTCCTTCAACTTGCTCTGTTGTCTTAGTAATTGTACAATTATTGCTAATTAAATAGATATAAAAGTTTAAACCTAGTGTTTCATACTTATTTCAACAAATATGATCATAGTGTAGACGGTTTACTCGTGAATTTGCCTATTTCACCCCTTTGATGTACGAGAAACCGACAAGCTTGGTGTTTGCTGTTTGTCGAATAGGTAAACAGGGCAAATACCTTGTCACACAAACCATCTACACATGGTGATTGTTTGCCAAATACGTCAAATACACACACAAATATTCGCAGCCTTAGTGTAATAAAGTCACACATACACATACTGCTGTTTTTTTTGACGAACTACTTTGCGCCTGGTGGTAAGTAATTAGATCTTTAAATTACATAGATCTGAGGGCACAGCCATGGTGCCCTTCACCCTTAGTTATAAGTTGACAAGTCCCAAGTGCTTGTAATTTCATCAGCACCCTTATCTTTCAAAACTCGAACGCATTAATGCTCACATTACTGCTTGGCGATAGAAATAGTTAAGGTAGCAGTACTGTCTTGGACGAACTCTTTCACAAGGAGCTGTACTGCTACGAAAATGGTGTTCTCCGATAAATATACGTTATAGGCGTTTTCAACACTAGAGTGTATACCACATTAGCAAGCTACATGTTACGTTCTCAACTACACCTTCTTTTATCATCAGGGGAGATCACTTATAACATGTAAAAATAAAAAGTAAAACTTACAAGTAATAATGGCGTGTAGTGTTCCGCAGTTCTTTGAATGCCGACGTTGTAGAAAAATATCGGGAACTGCGTGAGATAGACGCCGTATGCTATTTTATTGAAGAACTTGAACACTCGAGACTCCACGAATGAGGTTCCTTTGTCTGAAATAAACAATATTTTGTTTACAATATTATGTTTTGAGGCATACGTTGATTAGCACGCACCTAATGTTGGGGCATTAGGTCTTTCGCCAAATAACTGAGGATCATATACGTAATTCAATAATGTTTACAAAATAAAACAATCCTAAACATATCTTCAGTTGCGAACTGGTGATTTTGCATATAAAAGTAAAACATCTCGTATTTTGATATGCGTACGTATTTTTGATTTTATATTCGATATAAAATCGAATCGATAGTTAGAATAATCTCAGTACAGAGTACTAAAAAAACCGACCTCAGAAGTACGTGGAATTACGTCTATAAGTTTTATTGAAATATCCCCTAGTTCGCCACTATACAGGACTTGACACTGGAGATAATAAAAATAGATTCTCACTACGACACTACACAAACTATATTGAGAGAAAAACGCTTGAATTGGAGAAATAGCAAAATCAACCATTAAAGTAATTGCTCCTAAATTAAAGTTAGGCGCTATTTATAAAAATGAATCTTCATGCGTGAACAGCCACCCGTCGACGCGGATGATTGTCTTCAAAATGAAATGGGACCACTATGGAAGTACCCCCTTTCCAACAAAAAAAGAATCATGAAAATTGGTTCACAAATACTGGAGTCATCGCGTAACATACATACAAAAAAAAGAACATACAGTCGAATTGAGAACCTCCTCCTTTTTTAAAGTCGGTTAAAAAATTAAAGGCGCTGATACGTTATTTCTACAGAGGTTGTTGTTAGGGTAGAGAGCAAATCAATTCAATAATGCTTAGCACAAATCACGTGATCCTGATGTAAAAATATTAAGGAAAAGTGTGTCTAATATCTACTACTTCGTCGAAACCAACACATTACCAATGAACGACAATAAAGATATCAAAGTGCCAAAAGAAAACTATAAACTTTATGTAATTTGTTAATTAGTTAAGATATCGGAAAATTTTAAATACTGCATTAGCTAGTCGAAATATTTACTTTAGTAATGTTATTATACTTTCTACATTTGTTACATATACATAGTCAAACAAATTAATAGAGACAACCGTTACTTTGCTAAAATCCACTTTTGTATATAAAAAATCGACCCAAAAGTGCTCGAAACCGGATTCATCACCTAGTTTGACACCCGTAAATGTGCAATATTTTCATCGAATTTAAATGGGACCAGGTGACTGAGGTCTTTCCAACAAAAAATAATCATTAAAATCGGTTTACAAATGCCGAAGTTATCGCCTAACACACGTACAAAAAAAATACAGTCGAATTGAGAACGTCCACTTTTTGCAGTCGGTTAAAAATTGAAATAAATTAATTTGCCACGCCGTGAACGAGGTGCAGGTTAAACTGTGCAAAATAGCTGCGCTTGTGTTGAATATTTTTTAAAATGAACTGCATAAAAATAATATTTAGCATAAGCGTAGCAATTTTACTCGATTTAACCTTCTTAGCTTTCGCGGAGTAGCAAATTAATTTACTTCCATTTTTATGCATGTAGCTATTTACGAGTTTAAAAAAGTCTAAAAAGTAAATATCCTGTTTCTTTTTTCTTATATAGTTCAGACGAAGGAAATGAGATCGTGATGAAATATTCTTCATAGAACTATGGTAGATCTATTAGACGCCTCTTAGTTTATCCTATTTCCATTTCAATCACCCACTCAATCATATTATGAATTAGAAGCAATTATTCAAGCTGTAACTCACTGTCAAGATAACTATTGCAAATAGCCCAATGTGCGACGCTCATGTGGATACCCCACATAATAGGCGAGAAGGCGGCAAAGGCAGCCGCCGGGCCGGGCTCGAATTTGTATCCTTCCAGACCCATCTGGTAGGGATAGCAGATTGTGAACATCATCAAGACGAAACAGGATATCCAGAGAAGTCGCGTTTGAACCTGAAATCGGCGAGAATGTGAGGTTAGTGTTGTTTTTGGATTTCAATGTTCGTATCTTTGTAAAGACTTCATCATGTAATCAACTGAAGGGTTATGGTTATTTTTGTGACTGTGAAACAAATTAGAATTTTTATGAACATATATTTGAAGCAAACTGGGAGTCAAATTGTCAGACCGAATTAGGAACAGTGATCTGCGCTTCAAAACACGAATCGTAGATGTGGGCCAACAAGCGGGTAAACTAAAATGGGACTGGGCGGGTTACGTCTGCCGTATGTCAGACAAGTTGTGGGCGAAGGTCTCTACAGAATGGATCCCTAAAGATAGAAAACGACCATGCGGCAGGCCAAAAAGTCGATGGAGAGACGAGTTAGACAAAACAGAGAGGTGTGGAGAGAGAGGAGGGAGGCCTTTGCTCTACAGTGGGACAGTATAGGCTTATAAAAAAAATATATATTTGAACGATTCGCCAGGCATGTTAAGACGGAACTAGGCTCCCAAAACTAAGTGCCATTTAACATGTCAAAAGCGATAATCCACTATCCAAAATTGCGACAGTTTTATGGGTGTTGGCGAGCGATAAAATTGTGTCTTCGGGATGAAAGTCGGGTCAATGACCGCTATTGACATGCTAAATGGCATGAGTGAGATTCTCATACAAATGTATGTATTTCTTTATTAAACAATAATGTTACTTACAAACGACAGCGTGAAATTACATTTCTTGTTCCTAATTAAGTATGCCATTGCAACGCCAATCAGGTAGATAGTAGCGCGGTGCGTTGGTAGGATGTAGCAATATCGTGCCGCATCTAGCAGTTTTTGTACTCTGTAACAGACACAGATCTCTTTATTAAAGTCGCACTCATACCTTTTTATTTCGACTCATCCGAAGAACAGAGTCCGATGTGGTTATACAGCGATACGAAGATAAATACATAATCTAATAAACTCGATATTCAAACTAAGGCCTTTCTATAGGTGTTTTCGGAATTTTTATTATGTTATTTTATTTAGGAAATATAAAATCGAACAACGGTCGATCTGATATCCACAGTGAACAACGATTGAAATGTACAGTGTCCTGAGAATAAGCGGTCTTGCACATAGGTCTTTGTTCTACGGATGAGTCGATTTATTTACGGTTCTTCACAGGTTTACAAAATGAATTATGCAAGTAGAAGTATTATGAACTTTGATTAGGGCACAATAACGTTATGTTCAATTGTAATTTAAACTTAAAAAAAATATATCAACTTAAAACATTAGAATTTAAGGCTATTTAAGGCTAGAGTGAATTGGCATTTTTTGGACAATCGCGCACCATCGTCGGTCTTGATCAATCTCTGACGATATCGTTCTTGTCGCTCGATATAGTGTGTTTCGACGACGAATAGGTGTCTACAGATTTGCTTGATCATTGACGATTGTTATTGTTGCCTTAACAACAAGTTGCTAACCCGATCGATAAATATCAGGGATAAAATTAAACAAACTTGTAGGCACCTAAATCTATCTACATAATCGATCTCATAAAATAGGATGTGGATCGTCTGTTGCTTACGCGTTCACTCGATTTTGTCTGGTCATACGTGTCGATCGACAATAATTATAACATTTTTACTAAAAAAAAACCAACCTCAAAAGTTCGTCAAGGTTTATTGAAATCACTTACCCGAATGTACACGAAACCGGATTCATCTCCTAGTTTACCATACTTAGAGGTGGAATATTTTTTCACAAATTCAAATGGTACCACTGACTGACTGTACTGAGGACCGCTTTCCAACAAAAAAGTTATCAAAATCGGTTCACAAGCAATCGCGTGATAAACACAAAAAAATATCGAATTTAGGACCTCCTTTTTCGAAGTTGATTAAAAAATACGAAATCTATCGAATCGATTTCTCACACATTAACTTGGATGTTTTGTGTGGATCGACAAAAGAGTAGGACGACGCGTCGATCGTCTGTTCCTTTATATTTATTTGTTTTGTTTGATTATATGTGGCGATTGTCAAAAATCGAGCAAATCTGTGTATACCTTCACCTTAACTTCAGGTGGTATGTAGCAGTTATTTTAAAATCAAACAAATACCTTTACGGTCACGGTTGACTGAGATGGTAAAGTCACCAGCCAGTTATGTCTAATAATCAATTTGAATTTAGATCCGAAAAAATAGTATTATTTCCTATGTGTAACAATGGCGAAAATCCAAGAACTCGATAAATAACTTTAAATTATTGTGCCCAAATGGGATAAGATCGTTTTATTGTCTACTGAATTTTGAAGTTTAGTTTGGGAAAAGTACTTTAAACTTGGTGTAGACTTAAATTTCCATTCCTTTGTCAGCCTATAAATTATCAAGATGGAACTTACTTAATTTATATTTACGGTGGGATTATTATTTTATTTACTGTGTAAGGAATGGTAACAGTTATTTTAATCGACGATTCCGTTTAATTTTGCATTGTACACAAAAAATAATATAAGTTGTATTCGTGACAGAAATTGGGATTTTTTTAAAGAAGATGTGCATGGTATAAATGACTTATACGACCAATATTCAAATTTCAAAAATCAAATCATTATTTTCATTAGATAAAGTGTTCAAGTGTGTCCTCAAAAAACAATATTTGTGTCAATATTATTATACCATAGCTTAGACGATACGTTTTGAACTTAATATTATTAATTCATGAAACAAGCCTCCCCGCACGCCGCACCATTTCTTTCCTCCGCGTCTGGCACACCCTGGGCATCAAAAGTACCTTACGCTGATTGGTAAATACTTTCATCAAGATGGAAAGCATTATAGTGTATGCTATTGATACGATGAGAATAAGACGGAAAACGTCTCACGAACCAACCTATTAATAAGGGTCAAAACGCAAAATTGCGATGCGAATTCGCATCACAGAAAACTTCGAGCTCGAACGACGCATCCTTGTGTTTTATTTCCTATATTTTCTTATCAATAACAGCTGTGCCACACTTTTTATAAGATTCATGTCGCTACCTAGTTTAAAAAATACGTTCAGTACGGTTGACGATCGTCGAAGGAATGGTTTTTTTATAATATCAAGTGACGGGACGAACAAGACGCGCGCCTGATGGTAAGCTACGCTCCTGTCCATAACAGTTGCAGTGCCACTCAGAGTTTTAAATCGCAAAGATCTGAGGGGCACTGCCATTGCGCCCGTCACCCTGAACCACAAGTTGACAAGTCCCATGTGCCTGTAATTTCACCACCACCCTTACCCTTCTAAGCCGGAATGCAGTAATGCTAACATTACTGCTTGGCGGCAGAAATAGGTAACTTGGCAGTACTTCCCTGCACGAACTCTTTCTACTGCTGCTAAAATTCTGGTCACCCGAACCGTGGCAGTGAGACGCCTTGCCGTACGTATTCGCATCGCGGCGATTCACACTTTTGTGTTTCGACCGTCAGTCTTGTAAAGAAATACAAATGTCGATTTTTAACGTTCGATGTGGAATGAGTAAGTAATAGGCGCTGATATCTATTTAGATATTAGCGGAGGAGGGCTAAACAGCGGGTTTAGGCCACGTCCTAAAATAATTGTTAACACCATTTACAATACAATAATTAAATTAAATAGCGCTCTGAATAACATTAGCAAATATCTGAAAGGTCACTTTACAATGTGCGTACGTCAATACTGAATTTGAAATAGCTCGTAAATATAAAAAACAAATGTTACAAAATCTGTACAAAGTAAATAGCTTAAAGTTCTTGATATATGTTAATCAAGATCATTAAATTATGTACTTTGTCCATTAACTGATATGACTACCATACATACTACCTATAACAAATAAATTATTTATACCTAATGTTAAATCTTGAATATCACGATGTTGTACTATACTATCATGATATTATGCAATATTTATTTTAATTAAATTACTCCATTAGTTTGTTAAAATAAATAATACAAAGTTCGTACACTAAGAAAAATTCCTTCGGTCCGGCTAGATTCGAACCAGTGCCTTCAGCATACCGTGTCTGAGGCTCTCCCAACTAAACTATGGAAAAATCATCAGGCCTACGAATTTACCTATGTACTTGTTGCAGAACTTAGTTTTCGATTTTTAACAACTTTCTTGCTGTGTGAAATCTTTGAATTTTTCAAAATTGCTTTAGAAGCATTGACTTACAAATAAATGGACGACGGGTCTAATACAAAAACCACGAAAAAAATGTCCCAAGTCAACCTATTCGAAATTTAAATTGTAATGTCATCGCAGTATCGCGCTGTCAGTCGAACAAATGAAGACTAAAGCGGAGTTTGGCGCTCTGTATACGATTTTAGCGCCTTACAAGTGCGGACACTTTTTAGCGCGGACCCGACGTCCATATAATTGTAAGTCAATGTTTAGAAGTGATGGATTTTTACAAAAACACCTTCATAATATTTATAATAGGTACGGTGAATTATGTAATTGAAGAACAACGTGTGAAACATCGTAGCTGAAAATTTTACCTTACTTTGTTCACACTACGTTCAAGTTTGTGGTGCTATAGATGCTCTCTCTAGGCTTTTCTGGTGTTTAGCTATGAATTGCATAGAAACGAAGTATAATTATACTCACGAAATTCCAAAATAGACGAACATACTGATGTTGTGCCAGTATACAGCAAAATAACGTAAAGCGGCGGAGGCCACGGCCAGCGTGGCCACCAGCGCCCAGCCAAAGGTCCTGGACTTCCAAAAGATCAGCATCAACGGTAACGTCGCCACATACAGCTGCATATCTATGCCGATCTGATGCGTGTGAGTCAGGCACTGGAAGTCGCATAATATTATTAATAAACAACTGTCGGAAAAAGGTGTTCCACATATACAGATACTTGTATAGACACAGCTACAAGAGCGACATGGAGTTGTTAAAACCACCAAATATTAATTGATTACTTTTTCGTATTCCGGATTTCCGGAGATGGTTTTACTGCAACGTAGGACAAACTACTGACCTAGGAAGTCGAAGTCGGATTTTAAAGTAGTTCTAATAGTGCCATGCAACAAATGCAGTGTCTACTGCATTTGTTGCTACTCTGACGGTCACATTGACGGTACTGCTATCTAGCATAGAAACCTAGCCCGCACACGCTAACTGAGGCAAATTGTAGGACGCCCTATGGGCTTACACGAGCGAGCGGGCTGTCAGTGCCCAAGGTCAAGTTGCACCGCGAGCAGCTCAAAAATTTTTGCTAAAAATGACGAAATGTGCGGTAATTGGGTTTAAAAATAAATCAGACAAATATAAAATAGACACTAACATCACATTCCACGGGGAAGTAACGCGTTTCAACTTGTATTTTTATATAAATGCTATCTAGCAGTACCGTCAGAGTGTGTGGAGAATGACAAGAGAAGAGAATTGTCTTGTCATTCTCCTTACTTTTTTATTCTCTGCTTTGGTAAAAGGCCAGTAGTGCGATTCACGTAAGTTCAAGCTATCAAAATATCGTTGAAGTTACGTAGTCGTTCGATCGAAGTCCTATCCAAAATGGGTATTCACGTGTCACTTGAACGAACGTTGATATGAGTAGAATCAAAACGTAACGACTAATGAACGACCTCTTTGATTGTGAAATTTGACATTTAGTCGTCGAAAATCTATTGAAACAACTGCCAGAATTTTAGCAGAATACTTATGACTTGTCGTTTAGAGTCGATTTAAAGTTCGATTCATATACCAGAATACGCTTTAACGACATTTGGATCGAACGACTTTAAAATCGGACTCGTTGACGTTTACTGTCACACGTGAATACGAAACAGCAGTTCAACGACTAAATCGCTACGATATCGTAACGGTTTGATTACGTGAATCACCCCCCAGTTATCTACTGCATTTTGTTACATGGCACACTTAGAATTACTTTAAAATCCGACTTCGACTTCCTAGGTCAGTAGTTTTGTCTTACAATACAGTAAAACCATTTCCGGAAATCCGGAATTCGAAGAAGTCACTAATTAATATTTGGTGGTTTTAACAATGCTATATCGCTCCTTGTAGCTATTACTATTTATGTAACTATGTATGTGGAACTTCTTTTTCCGATCATTGTTAATAAATTAGTAATGTCAAACATATTGCAGCGTTGTAATAATATGCCAGACAATCACACCATTTGTCTGGTCAAAAAGTAGGGAATACCCTGTAGTATACCCCAACTTCTTTTTTCCTTCGAAAAATGTCAATTACGCCGATTTTACTTAAAATTTTCTAATATGAAGTGACGGGACGAACAAGCCGTGCGCTTGATGGTAAGCGACACGTCTCCCCATAACAGTTGCAGTGCCACTCAGAGTTTCAAATCGCAATGATCTTAGGGGCACTGCCACTGTGCCCGCCACCCTGACACATAAGTTGATAAGTCCCATGTGCCTGTAATTTCACAAGTACCCTTACCCTTCAAAACCGGAACACAGTAACGCTGACATTACTGCTTGGCGGCAGAAATAGGTAAGGTGGCAGTACTTCCCTGGACGAACTCTTTCACAAGGAGCTCTACTGCTGCTAAAATATATTGTAACCTCTTTCTGTCTTAGTAAAAAAAATCGTTTCATTTACGATTTAAGGATCGAAATGCAGTGTAACAGGTTAATGAAAATAACTGAAATGAAGAAATTCTTCGTACTACGAGTCTCGAAGGAATGAAATTCCGGTGCACAATCCAATAGACCAGAAGTGTAGCAGCGAGTATAGTCGAGTGGTTTTCAAGTGCGACTTGTAACAAGATAATCAATTCGATTTCCAGCGCGTGTTTACTTTTGAATCTACTACTTTTCACTTATCGACACCGAATCACCGGTGAGAAAAAGTTTTACGTTCATGTAATAAGAGCGAAAAAGACGAAAGAAAAGAAAGTGAAAGAGCAACACCTTTGTCGTTCTTATTCCAGGAACATAAAACTATTTCTAACCGGTACAAGCCCATTCGAATTCGAATAAGAACCTATGCGCATAGAAAGTAGTGGCAACGCTATGAGTTTCAGTGTACTAAGTTGCTTCCGATAGTGCGCTGTTTCAATGGGGCCTATTCCACTGGCCCCTACCAGCTGTCCCCCCTAGTGGGGACAAGTGGATATTTTTTTCCACTCTTCCCTACCACACTGACACTGGTTGGAATAAGTGGAATTTCCCTGACCCCTTGTCCGATGCGCACGCGTTCTGTCACCTCGCGCTTTATCAATGCATCATGTGGCATGTAGTTCGAATTTATATATAGTACAACGCAGCGTCAGCACCGCTGACGCAACGCACCGTGTGGCATCGGTCTTACATGTAGTATAATACAGCGTCACGAGACGTAACGTCGTCGTCATAACGTTGCGACGACGCAACGCCCGTGTCGCGTCGCTCTTAAATGTTGAATAAATCAGTAGAAAACGCCTTGTGCAGATTTGCTCCATTTTTTGGCAAACGACACGTGTAATCAAACAAAACGAGTAAACGTATAAACAACAGATGTGTAGGTGCTTCCAAATTTTGTACGATTTTAACCTTGATATTTATAGGTGGTTAATACGTGACAGAAACTATCGATAAAATCAAACAAATCTGTAGGCACCTTAAATATCGTTCACTGTAGCCAAGTTTCATATTACGTTTCTCCGTTAAGTTTTTTCTCGTGCAATTGTATTCGATATCACTAGGCATGAACCACTATCTAATTAACATTATTATTTCAAATACAGCAAAAAACTTACTATACTTACTTAATAGTGGGTAACATAGTGACGGATTATATAACCCATGGGAACTGGTACATAAAGTAAATACCATTGTTTTAACGACATTCGATATCTATCAAATAGGTCATGTGATTCTGAGTACACACGGCTTAGGTCACACGATAAATTAAAATATCTATATTATACTCGTAACATTTTCGAAGTTTCTTTTGGTAAAATATTTCTGAACAAAACCAGAGTAACTTTAATGTTATTTGGAAAAAATAAATGGAAATTGTGTTCCGGTTTTATTTGAAATTACAGGTACATGGGACTTGTCAACTTATGTCTCAGGGTGACGGGCGCAGGGGCGGTGCCCATAAGATCTGTGCTATTTAAAGCTCCTAATGGCCAACCACAAGGCGCAAGATTTGTTTGTCTCGTCACTTCGTTTTACAAAAAAAATGCTCCTTGTGAAAGAGTTCGTCCAGGGTGACGGACGCAGTGGTAGTGACATATCTTTGTGATTTAGAGCTATGAGTGACACGGCAACGGTCATGGACAGGCGAGTGGCTTACTGCTAAGTGCGGGACTTGTTCGTGCCGTCACTTTGTATCATAAAAAAAAGGTTTAACTTTCACACAATCAGATCTACCGAAAAGGTATTCTACACGTTTTTCTGAATCTTGCTACTTAAAATCCCTCTAAGGAACATATCAGCGATAACATTGTCTTGGAAGTTCGCCTCATACCGAATTTATGCCAATCACGTGCTCAAATTTATGGTAGAAACAGAGGTTTGTTGATCTTGCTTATTCGACTACTTTAAATTGGTTTACGCGTGTTCAATTTCTGTTACTAAACAATTATAAACGGAAGTACTGTATTAGTTTGCGCTTATGTTTTAATTCGATTTGTTGAAAATTAATGTCTAAGTAGGTACGGTCAATGTCACACTGGATTTTTGAACAGCGCATTTATTTATAGCCTTATCAGTAGTCAGGAATGTAATTTTTAACCGATTTCATAAAAGAGGAGATTTGTGAACCGATTTTGATGATTTTTGAAGACCATATAGCACCTGTAAGAGTGGCAAACTAAGGGATGAATCTGGTTTCACGAACTTTCAGGTAACCGATGTCAATAAAACTTGGCAAATAGATGAATTCCATGAACTTTTTAGGTCGGTTTTTTTAGTACTGCTATTATGTCGTATTGTTGTCAATTAGAAATAGAGCAACCACATCACTTTATGTATGTGATCGGTGCGTTGATTCGACTTATGACGAAAAATTATTATAATAATAGCACAGGCATTCATAGCCCACTACTATTGAAACCATGCATCGCGAGTGCCATGGATACACACATAGACAACCACAAATATTACACCTAAACTCATGAGAGAAATAAATGTAGGCGATCATTGACTTACAAATAAATGGACGACGGGTCTAATACAAAAACCACGAAAAAAATGTCCCAAGTCAACCTATTCGAAATTTAAATTGTTATGTCATCGCAGTATCGCGCTGTCCCTAGAACAAATGAAGACTAAAGCGGAGTGTCGCGCTCTGTATACGATTTTAGCGCCTTACAAGTGTGGACACTTTTTAGCGCGGACCCGACGTCCATATAATTGTAAGTCAATGTAGGCGATACAAATACTTCTCCCGGCTCAAACCCCCCAAATCAGAACTCTTCGATATTTTAACCGAAGTTTCGAACGATATGGATATCGTTCTTGAATCGAAGGGCGCTTTCCGAGCTATTCAGAACATTCCGAGTTAAACATTCGATTCGGATTTGGATACGATATCTTTATCCAACAGCGTTTACGGAGTTAGTCGGTGAAATAGATTATAAGAAAAATGAAAATCCTTTTATATACATTTTTATAAATTTAAATTCCTAAAATATAGGAATGTCTTAGTCTTGCATTAAAATAAATTAATAAAAATCCAGACTACAGTTAAAATAATAAGAGATTTCCACATTACATTCTTGCTTTGTAAACAATAGGACGTTCGACATCGAGTATATAACCAGAACTAGAGACGAAATGTCAATTAATTTGTTTGAAAACTGTTCTGCCATATAATTACTGTGACAACTGCGCTCCGATTGGCTAGTCCGAGTTCGAAACAATTGACGGGTGTCGTCAACTGTTTCACTTCAAATCGACTAGTTAACTTGAATAGGAATGAAACTATTTTTCCGGATTTAAATCGCGTATATTTGTTTTTTCAAACAAACCGACGTTTCGGGCCCTTTACAGGTCCCATGGTCACGGTTGACTGAGGTGGTACAGTCTTCAACCAGTTATGTCTAATATTAATGCAAACCACCCTATTTTTTCACTATAGTTACAATAGTTATTAATTAAATACCTTATTTTTAATTTTACAAAGAAAACATTCCAATTTACGCTACATTAAGTTTTACAAATTATTTTATTGAATGAATTTTTTATTAAGTTTAATTTATTTTGTTTAATTTAGTTTGTTTAAGTTATTTTGTTTTGTTTGAAAAAACAAATATACGCGATTTAAATCCGGAAAAATAGTTTCATTCCTATGTATAACAATCGCGAAAACCTAAGAACTCGATAGTTAACTTGAACTTTGCTATAATGGACGAAAATTGCAAAATTACATATTTAATTACCGATGAAATGTGATTGCGTTTGTTTTGTAATTAGATGTTTAGCTGTTTTTCCCACACCACGGAATAGAACAGCACAGCATTGTTGGAGATATTATCATTATTACAATAAATACAGAATATTTTTTGGAATATACGGAGACGTACGCACAGGCCAGTAGTTGGCCTGTCTATATTTCAGTGCAAACAAGAGTTGATATTTATAAGAGCTGTATCGCTAACGTGTTACCAGGAATATATGGCCCTTATTTCGTCTCTGTTTCTGGTTATATATTCGATGACGTTTGGTAACATTCATTCGATAACTGTATTCTAAATAACGTTTGTGGCCTTTGCTGGTCGAGAAGTTCGAGTAATCGTAAGGGGTGTGACGTTATTTCGGTTCCGTTTCGAATACGACAGTTTGACGTTCGATACGGTTGTTGTGAATAAAAATTTTAAAAAATTGTACTATGTCAAATCGAATCGGTCGACAACTGCGTTATCGTAAGGTCCTAAATCGACCTATAGGACTAGAACCCTGGATCTCTGCGTGGCAGACCAGCATGGTAACCGTTCGTCCACGAAGGCAGTTTATTATGTTTAGTTTATACATAGCGCGCACTATAAGTTTCCGGAATTGGCCACTTACATAAACAATATTTATAAAGTGAACTCTTTGGCTGTAGAATACAGTTTGTTTCATCTGACTGTCACTTGTTTTTACATTGTGGCGTCCAGACCAGACCAGACCACCAACCAGACCAACCAGAGTGGCGCGCGTGCAAAGTGCCTCTAAGCGGATGATTGCTTCTTTTTTTAATAAAACTGGACACGTGGCTTCTGTTGCTTTGCTTTGCTGTTGATTCGCTGTACCATGAATGGTGATTGGTACACGACCATATGTTTGCCGGAAGTTATTGACAAACTCCGTAAAAATAACCGTAAACGCCGCCGTATCATCTTGCACCACGATAATGCCAGTTCTCACACGGCCAGACAGACAAATTCCTATGAAAAAGTGCATTAACACTAACGGAAAATATTTTGAGAAACAATAAATTCATTTTTGACCATTTATAGTATTTTTTCTTATTCATTCCGGAAACTTATAGTGTGCCTCACGTATGTTTGTTCCGTACGCGTTCCAGAGTGTTCTCCGTCCGACATTCCGTCGGAAGTAATTACTATCAAAGAAGTAATTAATACTCGACAAATGAAAAGACAATCTTGAAAAATAAAATTAAAAATATTTTATTTAAAATTCTGAATGCTCTGTTTTGTACTGTTTCGTTTAAACTTTGTAAAGTATTGCACAATTGCTATTATTGTATATGCACCATGCTGGCATTCCTATACAATACGCAAATAAAGACGCATGGCGCTAATGAAGCTTCATACATCACATTGTCTTTTGATTTTATCGAATATTACTTATTTGACAGTAATTGTAGACCCCCAGTATTATACACTTGATTGCAATAAATTTTTTTGTGAGTTGTTCTGCCAAAGTCCGCAAAAGTTTCTGAAGTATATATATGTATCCCACTGCAATATTTTTGCTTTCATTTGTCAATAGTTTTCACTGTCAACCCAGGAAGAGGTCCCGGCTTCGATTGAAGGCAGAACCAATTTGGAAATGACTCTTTTAAATTTGTTTTCTGTCTCGGTGCTCTGGATAGTGAATACCGTTGTTCTGGTACTTCAGTATAAAAATTCCCTCCAATAATACCTTCTTTCTTGGACCATCTTAATTCTTTTAGTACTAAGATCCAATTTACTATGGAACAAGAGAATTGTGGTACTTTAGCTTTCTTAGATGTTTTAATTAAAAGAAATCCTAATAACACCTTAGGCCATACTGTATTTCGAAAAAAAACCCATACAGATAGGTACCTCAATGGTAATTCCCATCACCATCCTAGCCAGTTAGCTACCGTGGGCAAATCTTTGTTTCAGAGAGCATATGGTGTCTGCGACAGTAATCATCTGGCAGGGGAACTTCAGCATATAAAGCAAGTCCTACATGCGAATAAGTTGAGGATTCCACGCCAATGCCGCAGACCCCGTGTGAAACCACCAACAGTCGAGCGAAGACCTGCCATCTTACCTTACGTGAGAGGTGTTACAGACAAGATCGGAAGAGTCCTCAGGCGCGCATCTATCAAGACCTATTTCAAGCCCCTGAGGAAGATTTCTCAGTTCCTGAGACCCGTGAAATGTAACATCCCCTTACAGGATGCAGGAGTTTACAAGCTTGACTGTGAGTGCGGTCTCTCTTATATTGGACAAACAAAGCGAAGTATTTGTACCCGCGTCAAAGAACATTTAGCTGATGTCAAACACCGTCGCGTAAACAAGTCTGCAGTCTGCGAGCATGTCATGGATAAACCTACACATTCAATGAAGTTTGACAAACCCCAGGTCCTTGCAAAAGAAGTCCGTTATCTGCCCAGGATGCTGCGAGAGGCCATTGAAATTAAAAAACATCCTAATTTCAACAGGGAAGATGGTTTCTCCGTACCACCAGTTTGGGATCCAGTATTTCCTCTAATGAAAAATCCCAAACAGACATAAGACTGCAGTACTAATTAATATGTTTTAATTTATTCTAATTTCTATTAATAATTAATAATAAATTTAATTTAATAAAAAATTCATTCAATAAAATAATTTGTAAAACTGAATGTACCTAGCGTAAATTGGAATGTTTTCTTTGTAAAATTAAAAATAAGGTATTTAATTAATAACTATTGTAACTATAGTAAAAAATAGGGTGGTTTGCATCAATATTAGACATAACTGGTTGAAGACTGTACCACCTCAGTCAACCGTGACCATGGGACCTGTAAAGGGCCCGAAACGTCGGTTTGTTTGAAAAAACAAATATACGCGATTTAAATCCGGAAAAATAGTTTCATTCCTATATTGGAATATATTTTCGTCAAATTTAAATGGGACTACTATTGAGGTGGGTACCTCAACAAAAAAAAGAATCATAAAAATCGGTTCACAAATGGCGGAGCTATCGCGTAACATACATAAAAAAATATATGGTCGAATTGAGAACCTCCTCCTTTTTCAAAGTCGGTTAAAAAAGGTAGTAACAATAAAAACTATTTACCATATCTTCAAATCCGAAGTAATTATGTATGAAGAGGAAACTCTTCCACATATTCTTCTCGCAAACTCTGCTGTGCTCCTCGACGACTAGATTCCACTGGGGTCCATTGTTGATATCGGGTAGGATATATGTGCAAAACAACATCAGGCTTAGGAATAGGGGGAATAACCTGAAAAGTAAAAGACACATTTTAAAGGCACAAAAGGGTAACCTATTATAGCTTGTAATCGTCACAATTTAATTTCTTATTTTATTTGTAAAATACTATAAAGTAAGACTATATTATTAAAATCATAAAATACAACTTTTGTTCCATCACTTTTTAATAAGTTTACCAAAAATAAACTTTTAAGATTTTGTTGTGCTATCTGACACTTTTTAGATCTGCATTTGGTAATAAGGTTCAAACGTGCAAGCATCCTCTGTATCTGTGGATCTACTCTCGTTCGACATTTCATCCAAAAGACAATGTCAAGTATGAAGCTTCATTCGCATCATGTGTCATATAGTTTGGTCGAGTAGGTATTACGAGACCGATTCCTGTAATGAATTCAATTCCTTTGCCGTATGTATTAACCGCTGATCTAAGCGGTCCGTTCGGACCTTCGTCGAGTAACGTACAACGTCAATTTCGCATTCATGTAGGACATAAAGTTTTTTCCAACTGGCTCAAGCCAATACCGCGTGTCAAGTGTGATGACTCCTTTATGAAAGAAGCTGCCCTCTATCATCATCATCTCACCTTTTTATCATCCTCTTTTCTGGTTCTTGGCCGCTTATTTTTTAAATTATTGAATCGTTCTCTAATTCTCTTTCCCTTCACTATTCTTACGTTTGTTCTAACCGTCTGTCGTTACTCCCATAAAATCACATTAATTTCCTTACTGTAGAACTTCAAGTCAGTTACTATTAAAATTATGCAGTTATATGGGCCTTTTTAGTTATGTAGTTTTTTATGGAGTGTTTTATAATAATTGTGCTTTTTTATATTATTTTATTATTTGTTACAGTCTTTTTTTTCCCTCTTTTATCGTTTCTTACAATAAATCTCGTAGACCGAAACTTCCGCATTCTCAATTCTTTAAGTCTATGCTACACTTCGTGCGAATGAGTGATAAAATATGTCAACACCTTATGTCAACGACATACAATTGTAAAGACCGTATGTCTTTTCTTTATTAACCTCTAGATTCAAAACAAAAACAATATGAGTTCTCTGAACGAGAAAAAAGTAAGATGTAATTCTTCTTCACAAAAAGCAAAAGAAGCAATTACAGTCATCGTTGATCAACCAACAAACAATGACGTTATAGATAATTTTCATAGAAGATGTGTTAGCAAAAGAAGATTTTCCAAAATGGAAGTCTCAGCTATGTTTTGGCCACAAACCAAATAAAGTGGTGGCAATCACTTGTGGAATTACCACCTATTTAATTCGCATTTGGTTCTGACAATGATGACAAAAATACAATATAATTGAGTAAGAACCGTGTAAAGTCTTTAGTTTAAAATATGAAAGACATAAACTGAAGGAACTTACACTGAAGATTTAAATCCAATCATTTTATAGAATAAAAAGAGAAACTAATGACTTGGCAGTATGGTCTCTGACCTTCGCCTGTTCCATACGAAGGAAAACAAAAAAAAAACAATAATTCGTCTCAGGGCAGTTCCAATTTTAAATCCATTCCAAGTAATTTCGGAAAAAAATTCAAGGAATAAAATAACTGCTTATCATCGTTCTAATGCGGTAACGTGATCTTAAACACACACTCAAAAAAAAAATTACCTTATACATTAAAAAATAATTATTATGATTGAGAGAAACAGCATTCAAGATAAAAGATAAGGCAAAGGCACGTGTTAATTGTTATCGATATTAGTGTTACTGATACTGATTAATCGATTAATTCATTAGACTATCAGAATTTTTATTGACATAGTAGGCAGTACTTTCCGTTAAAAGTCGAATGGAATTAGGGTTGAGAAATAGAATGTAATATATCGATCCTCGATACTAAAGGTCGCCTTACATTGCCGTTGCGTAGTAGTCTTGCGATGTATTAAAATGAGCAGTACGATATACTTTACCATCTACAAAATAGGGTTACATGTCTTTAAACAAAAAATGAAAAAGGAGATGCAGCAACCGGCGCCGAGCTGAGTAGCGAGCACTTTGCTAATTGCAATATGATATAGAACATATTACGTACCGAATAAAGTATTTAAATGCTGGTGAAATTACAGGCACATGAGACTTGTCAACTTGCGTTTCAGATTGACGGGCGCAGTGGCAGTGCCCCTCTGACAATTTTATTTTATTTTATATCGACTTATTGGAAGACAAACGGCTATGTTACGGAATAATGGAGAGCTAATCATAGATCCTCATCGATAGACACACATTGAGTAATGACATATTCGCAACACTTAGTAATTAGCTACTTTTTTTAGCGACTTAAAGTTCTGAGTGGCGCTGCATCTGTTGTTAGGCGAGTCGTTTGCTCCCAGGCGGACAACTCGTTCGTGACGTTACTTGGTATTTGTACTTTTTTGAAAGCAAAATAACAAAAGAATTAAAGATCGGGTTCTGGATTGAAATGTTGTATTTATATGACATATTCAGCTATACGTACTGTTATTTTTTTAAATGCTAAGAAGTTATAATGTTCAGTGTAATTTTTTAAAGTGTTTTAGGTGTATAATCGTCTATCTTTACTAATTTGATGCCAGCCAACACGGGGTTCTGCCAGTATGGTCTTTTGAAGTAGGTCATAAATATAAGGTCATAATCTTAGAATAATAACGCATAGAATGATAGTTTCATATCAAACGAACTGTCACAAGTGAGGCAAAAATCAAATTCATGTAGGCGTAAGCAACTTGTATTTACGCTCGTCGGCACGCACACAAATATACAACTAATGATGCCATTGAATAATATTTCCCTCAAAAGTGGGGAAATTGTATCTTGCTTAACTCATCGTTAAGTGCGTACAGATTTGCCCGACATTGTCGATCAGGTGCTTACAAATTTGCTCGGTTTTGTTGATCGTTACTGTCGATCGACAATGTCAAGTGACAAGAATTTTCAAAAATTTATTTTTGGTAATCCATATGGAAATGGCATTTATATCTGAATACACGACGACGGACACGACTTTTCAAATAAATGCAATATGGGAATCATTTTCGAGGTATTCGAGGTGCTCATTACGAATATGGCACTCATTTCTAAAACCAAGTGGCGGGCACGATTTTTCGAATAATGGCAAGTTGGGTATCGTTTTCAAGGTATTTGGGGTTGCTCATTACGAATATAGCACTTATTTCTAAATCCAAGATGGCGGACACGAGTTTTCAAATAAATGCAATATGGGTATTATTTTCGATGTATTTGGGGGTGTACCTAATGTAACTTACCTAAACCATCTGGCAATGAGTCTGCTCTTAATATCAATGGTTCCTTTCCTCTCCAACTCTTGGAGAAGATTGTAAGCGTTGAGGAATCCACTGAGGTACAGGAAACTGTCCGTGTACAATATAGCCGAACGTCCTATCACAGCCCAGGGCATTCCGAATGTCTGTAAAAAAAACACTTAAAAATAAATATAATACTTTTATGCATTATTTAGTGGTAAATCCAGTGATTATGTATGTGATTGCTCTGATTCTACGTCCATCAGTCTAGAGCACAGAAGCATTGCAATACTTCTTTGCAATGGAAATTTGTAGAATAATGGTGTCTAACATGACGTGCTACTATACTATAAACGTATACCTACACAAAGTCGAAAATAAATTACCTTATTCATCTTATACGAGGTTACAATCTGAGAATTAAAACCGTGAAGGGTTAAGTGTCCGTCTACCCTTAAAAACTTCCAGCATTTGACAAATAGAATTATAAGTTAAGGATACCCATTTTTAAAAAGTGTATGTCGAATAACGACCACGGAAATTTAATATTTAACCAACTTCAAAAAAGGTTTTTTGTATATCAATAACCGAGATGGAACTTACTTAATTTCTATTTACGGTGGGATTATTAGTTTATTTACTGTGTAAGTAATGGTAACAGTTATTTTAATCGATGATTCCGCTTAATTTTGTATTATAAACATAAAATTATATTTTTTTAAACAAAATATGCATAGTTTAAATGACTTATATGACCGAGACGACGACACGACGATACGACATTATTTTAATTAGATTAAGTGTTTAAGGGAATCCTCTAAAGAAAATATTTTTGTTAATATTAATAATAATATTAACCTCCTTTTTTTGAAGTCGGTAATAATACCGACTTCAAAAAAAGGAGGTTCTCAATTCGACTCTGTTTTTTTTAGATGCATGTTATGCGATAACTCTGGCATTTATGAACCGATTTGGATGGTTCTTTTTTAGTTGGAAAGAAGGTACCTCAGTAGTGGTCCTATATAATATTGAAGAAGATATTCCACCTCTAAGGGTGGCAAACTAGGGGATGGGGGCGCACTTTCCGGTAAACGATTTCATAAAACTTGGCAAATAGATGTAATTCCTCGAACTTTTGAAGTCGGTTTTTTTAGTTCTCTGTACTGAGGTATTTAGTCCCATATTTAGGTTGTTATTTTGTGAATATTTAATGACAGGTACTATTCCAAGTTTCATTTGCCATCTTCGATGTTAAGACTGTTTCCAAGTTTTTACTTTCACATTATAGCTAACTAAATAAATAATATATTTAATAAAGTATACGTTAACCATAGTCCGTTTGTGCATCATGCTTGTACATAGCTCTGACAGCTACAAGAAAAAATCTTAGGTTACCTACTACACGTGTAGCAATTCGAGAATCTAAAGAAATTACAAAAGCTAGTATTGCATTTAGTAGAAATGTGAGACCACTTACCGCAGAGTAAGTCATTTTATTTACGTAAGGATTGTGAGCCATTGCCATTGACTTGTGTGCTAGCAAGAGTGCGAAAGCATTCATTCCTCTAAATGCATCAACTCCTTTCACCCTGCTTGGTTCGTCCGACACGTCCAATATCTTTCTAAAGTTTCGTTTGAGGGAAAACGCATTAAGTATCTTTTCGAAGTTAGAAGCACCTTCCTTCCCGTCATCCATTATTGTGCCCAGGCTAAGTAGGAGAATTATGGACAGGAAAAATGTTCTGAAAAGATAAGTTTCACTATACTTTACAAAATAATAAACCTTGAACCGCGTAAATAAAATTCATCAGTTTCTTTATACTTTTGACCGAGAACGAGCTTTTTACCAACGTTTTCAAGCGATTCTCGTTGACTTACTGCCTTGCAGAGGTCGCAGGTTCGATAACCGGGCCAGGAGAAATATTTGTATGGCCTACATTTATTTCTCTTGAGTTTAGGATAAATCTTGAGGCGTTATGTTTCTACAATTAAATTATGGATTTATTATTGATTTCGACATTAATTTTCGTGTTGTTGGTAGAAGATTTCGCATACATACCTTCTCATGTTAATTTAGTAGAAAATGGTTTAAAAAATGGTTTCTTTAGGCGCTCTTTGACTTTCTATAATAAAATTTGAAATCGTATTTTTGGGTTTATTCTTATATAGTTTTAAGGGGAAAGTAAGATTTTTTTATTTTATTTGCGTATAACAGCGTACTGTAATGTTCGGGATGTAATTTTATTATTTAATTGGAACCGTACTTGCTTGTAAAATTTTTGTTTGTTTGTCGAACTCCAGATCTAATTGTTCTAACCGATGTCTTAACACTGTTTGTTTTCCTTCAATTGAACAATATATATAGACATTTACTATATTTAGACGCATAAGAGTTATGATAATGCAACCTGTAATACTTACATAGATAGTGTTTTCCCAAAAGAATAAGGCCGTTTTAAATCCTTCACGGAACACATAGTATTGTGGACTTTAACTGAGATACCCAAGCCGGACAGACGCTGGGACATCTCTTCTTCAAGGTCAAAGCTGCTGCAGGAGCTTGGTATGCAAATGCCCCATAGGATGCTGGAGTAGCGTGGAACGCGGTGACCCATCTGGAAAGTAAATGCTTAGTAGACATATTTTAGTAAGTACATCTGCGACTTGACAGATAATTACACCCTGGACTCTAACGTTATATACTGGGCGTTCCTCGGCTGTGGGGCACCGAGGAAAAATACTTTAAATGTTGTAGATAGAGTATTTTGCTTCATGGACACATTATTTTGATTTTAAAAGTAAGTATACTGTATTCAAAGACTTTTAAGCAAACTTATAAAATCTAAAGACAAGGTAGCCCAAGCTTTTGAATCGTTCTTTTCGGATCATTAAATTCCTCCCCTGCTCTTGCTATTGATCTCCTAAAGGAAAATGTTAACGCTTGTGGCAGTTTATTTAATTTCCGTCGTGTTAATCCACAAGACATTATAAAAGCTTTTAAATCAATTCATTTAAAAAAAACTGAAGATCTCTGGGGTATATCAACTAAAGTTATAGACTCAGTTATTGATCTAATTTCCCCACATTTAGCTGTAGCTTTCAATAGGTACGTTGACGAAGGTGTTTTTCCCGATTTAATGAAATACAGCAAGGTTATTCCCTTATTCAAAAGCGGTAGGAAACTTGATCCTAGCAACTATAGGCCCATTTCAATTTTACCAGCTTTAAGTAAAATATTCGAAAAGGTTATGGTGACTCAATTACTGTTCTATTTCGGTAGGAATCATATTTTTCATAGTGAACAATACGGGTTTACTAGTGGTAGATCGACTAGCGAGGCGGTAGCGTTACTAAAACATATCTTTGATGCTTGGGAAAGGTCCCAGAACGCTATTGGTGTTTTCTGTGACCTCTCACAGGCATTTGATTGCGTTGATCATATTACTCTTATTAGGAAGCTGGAACATTAGGGTGTAAATGGCAAGGCGTCGAAACTTGTCTCGTCATATCTCAATGGTAGAATTCAAAAAATAGACATAAATGGAGTGACTTCTTTGGGTTCTCCGGTAAAAATGGGTGTTCCGCAGGGCTCAATACTTGGACCTTTCTTATTTCTAATTTATATTAAGGTCTGCGATTCTTTGTTAAGGACCATTGCTAAATAGTATTGTTTGCTGATGACACATCCTTGATTTTTAAAACAGACAGACATGACATTAACTATGACCATATTAATGATACCCTATCTAAGGTAGTTTATTGGTTTAATGCTAACAATTTATTGCTTAATGCCAAGAAGACAAAATGTGTTAAATTTGAATTACCTAACGTAAAATCGACTAATCCAAGCATAGAATTAAACGGAGAAAAATTAGACCTTGTTAATAAAGCAGTCTTTTTGACAGTGACCTTAGATAGTAAACTTCAATGGTTTCCACGTATATCTTCCCTGGCCAGCAGATTAAGCTCCGCTACATACGCAGTCCGCAGAATACGTGAGCTTACCGATGTTAGTACTGCTAGACTAGTTTACTTTAGTTACTTCCATAGTATAATGTCCTACGGGATTCTCATGTGGGGTAAAGCGGTAGATATTCAAACCATATTTGTATTGCAAAAACGAGCGATTCGTTCTGTGTACCGTCCAGGCTCTCGGGTTTCTCTCAGAGAAAAGTTTAAGGAGACTGGTATCATGACTGTGGCATCACAGAACATTTACTCAAATATTTTATATGCCCGTAAAAATATACATAATTTCAATAAGAAAAAAAAATCTTAATATTAACCTTAGAGCTAAGTCCAAACTTGGTACCACGATTTCGTTTAACCAAGGTAAACAACTCTTTTATACAGTTTTATACGTTTTTACAATAAGATTCCGGATTCATCATTTCCTAAGTTTAAAAACTACATTAAAAATATTTTGATCGAAAAATCATATTACAAAATTTAAGACTACGTGTTAGATAAAGATGTATGGAAAGACGACACGGCTCCAGAATCCACACAAATCTGATTCAAAGTGTATTCCATAGCATTTAAGTTTATTTGAAAAGAGCAATCCCTAGAGTTTCTTGCTCGTTCTTCTCGAAAGGTCAGCGTAGTGAACGAGAAATAGCTTAAATGTGACGTTTTCAAGTGTAAATTTATTTTACCTATGGAATAAATAATCTTTGACTTTGACTTTGACTTTAAAATATTGCTTGTCTCATCTGGGAATAGAACCGACCAAACGTGAAAAAAAACGCTCTGTATTGTTATATTGCCGATCGAAAGGGTCCATTACAACGATGGAAAGGTTAATGATAAAAGAGGATATTTTTTTTCACTTGAATGAAAGTGTACTTACTTTGAAAGATACTATATTTTATTAATTACATAATTAGTGAATTTGTTTAATTTTTTTTTAATATAATGTGAAGTGACGGGACGAGCAAGACAAGTGCCTGGTGTGCTAATCTTCTACCTTTCAGCACATGCGCGATGCCATGCAGCGATACAATCGCAATGCAAATACGATGCGCGTTTTTAATTATTCAAGTGTAAGTAAAAATGGAAGTAAATTAATTAGCTGCTCCGCGAACCCATTGAAGGTTAAATCGTGCAAAATAGCTGCGCTTGGGATGAATATTTTTAGTAGCATGCTGTTAGTAGCAAATTAATTTACTAGCATTTTTATTAACATGGACTTCCGCAAAGTATAGCCAGAATCTATCGATTCAATTGTATGCACGCAAATGCATCGATGCAATTGCTTTTAAATCGCTAGTGTCACAAACGCGCATTTGTATCGCTGCAAAAACTCGCCGTGTGTAATCGTTCTTGGACCTGTGCCATGCAACTGGCAAGTCTGTTTGGTACTTACACGCAGGACTATTAATGAAGTCACATTAAAATTATTTACTTAATATTAGTTACTCGTCGAAGGGTCCAAGGTTTCCTGTTGCGAAACAAGTTGTGATTCAAAATCAGCTCGTCACGCTGGGTACTAAATACGCAGACAATGTTGTATAGCGGTGTACTCTTGGAATATTAACTAAAAACCTTGAATACTATTCGTGATATAGATGAAACGGTATTGATGTGATTTATTGTTTTTGTTTGTCACTGACCATAAAAAAAGGGCACGTTCCTAAATTGACTGTTTTCATATAATTTATATTATTTACTATCCTGATTAGGGTTTCCAGTTTCGCTGCATTTCCGGGTCCCGAAAAAAAAAAATGCGCGTCTGGTGCTGAGTGACAGCGAAACCGACATGTCTGCAAGTAACAGTAGCAGTGCTTTAAATCATAAAAATTTGAGAGGCACTATCATTGTTCCTAGCACCTGGAGACATAAGTTGACAAAGCCTGGTGTACCTGTAATTCCACCAGCATTCTTACCCTTCAAAACCGGAACGCAGTAATGCTCACATTATCGCTTAGCGGCAGAAATAGATATAGAAAGAGGTAAAGTGGCAGTACTTTCCTGGACGAACTCTTTTTACAAGGAGCTCTACTGGTACTATATTTATGTATATGCTTATAGGCTAGGCATTTAGACATTCAAAACATGATATTTTAATCAAGTTCTTTACCAACTCAAATTATGAAATCTAAAATTATTCATTAACGTTTTGTTCATTCTCATATATAGTGAGTACTTAACATAATCTCAGTACAGAGTACTAAAAAATCGACCTCAAAAGTACGTGGAATTACGTCTATTTGCCAAGTTTTATTGAAATCGGTTACCGGAAAGTGCGCAAACCCGGATTCATCCCCTAGTTCGCCACTATACGGAACTTGACACAAGAGGTAACAAAAATCGGTTCACACTACTCAAAGTATATTGAGAGAGAAAAACGCCTTGAATTGGAGAATAGCAAAATCAATCATTAAAATGATTGCTCCTTATAATAAAATTTAGGCGCTATTTACAAAAATGAATCTTCATGCGTGAACAGCCACCCATAGAGGTGGATGATTTTCTTCAAAATTAAATGGGACCACTATGGAGGTACCCTCTTTCCAAAAAAAGAATCATGAAAATCGGTTCACAAATCAGTTATCGCGTAACATACATACAAAAAAAAAACATACAGTCGAATTGAGAACCTCCTCCTTTTTTTGAAGTCGGTTAAAAAGGCGATGTAGTTTCAGATATGCTAAGATATTCAGATACGATAAGAAGTAGATTTTTGATGTTTAATTTAGTAAAATAGGTTCCCAATCTTTTTGGTTCACCGCCCAATTAGGCAAGATAAAAAATGCCGCCCATCTCCACAATAAACAATTGAAAACACGTATTTTTTATATTAACTTAACATGAAAAATCACAAGGAAAATGAATTATTACTACACATATTTGTAGTATAGTTCATATAGATTATTCAGGTTTTTTGTTTTTAAACGCGGTAGCACCCTCTGGACAGCATCAACGCCCCCCAATTGCTTCTGAGGCCCCTACCGCCGCCTAGGGTTCTTCAGCGCCCACTGGGGTAGGGACCACTTTGAGAAACTATGATTTAGGGTCGTATTCCAGAACTCTACTCAATACTCAAGTCAGGACTTGAGTATTGCAGTGAGCACTGAAAATCATACTCAAGTACTTGCCATTAGGGTCGTATTCCAGTGCTTGAAATCATACTCAAGTCTGCTCAAATCCTGACTTGAGCATTGAGTAGAGTTCTGGAATACGACCCTCATTAACTTAAGCGACGAAAACGTCTCGACTCTTGAAAATGCCAATAATTGTAGACATGCGAAATTTTCGAGACTGCTGTACCCGGCATGAAGGCCTTAAACCTGCTTGATGATTATATTATTTTAGTGCCTAGTTTCATTTCAATTAAGTTTCATAACTTGAATCATTCAATAATGATGTTTGAAAGTGTGACATTAAATAGCGCATGAAGTCTATTTTAGCAGATGTGATAGTCGTAACTCAAATTGGGTCAGAGTAGCCTGATATCTGCCGTTTCATCGGTGGCTATACCGTCGCCGGAAAGGCAAAGGGATAAAGCCTGGCAGGGGTTTTGCTACAAAAAAAATCACATCACCAAAATTTTCCCGAATCTAATTTTGTTTTGCTTATTTGTTTGTTATCATGAGAATGATAGCTGAAGTATTGTCATATCCCATATCTTTTTAATATTTCGTATAAAATATGTATCTGACTTGACACTTCCGTAATTTTACTTTTATAAGGTCACGGAAAAATTTCGTGGCGTTTTTACCAATAGTTGACTTTAGAATCGTTTAACTTTATTAACACTGATCCTATCAAGCTATATTATACAGCGTTTAAAAAGTCAGTATCCGTATATTATTACAAGTAAATAATACTGACATTTATCAATTCAGCGCAAAGGTAATAGCGTTTTAAAAATGAGCTAATATTCTATTGACTTACAAATAAATAGACAACGGTCTAATACAAAAACCACGAAAAAAATGTCCCAAGTCAACCTATTTAAACGTAGTGACATGTAAAGGAATATGAAAAAGCTAAAACGTTGAATTTAAATTGTAATGTCATTGCAGTACTGTCTAATTTGGCTTGCTTCGCTGTCAGTCGAACAAACGAAGACTAAAGCGTGAATGACGCTCTGTATACGATTTTAACGCCCTATAAGTTCGGACACTTTTTAGCGCGGACCCGACGTCCATATAATTGTAAGTCAATGTAATATTCAGAAAAAATCGCAATGCTTCACAGACTTGTCAAAAAAGTTGTGGTGTTTATGGTGAAGATGCTTTATCAAAATCAGTAGCTCGCAAATGGTTTGCTCGTTTTCGTTCTGCACATTTCAGTGCTAAAGAAGCGCCGTGCTCTTGTTAACCAATTATTGAAAAAGTCGATGAAATCCCTCAAACAATTCAAGAAGACCGGCACATTTCATTATGACATCGCTGCAGAACTAAACATTAACCAAAAAAGAATTTCACGACATTTGCATAAAGCTGGATACCAAAAAGAAGCTCGTTATTTTGGTACCTCATGAATTATTAGTGAAAATTTTGTGGACTTAATTAACATCTGCGAATCGCTGGTGAAACGAACGAAAATGAGCCATTTTTGAAGAGATTGATAACGGGCAACAAAAAGTGGGTGACACATGACAATAATGTGCAAAAAAAATCTTCTTGAACCTGGAATAAGCTGCACAAACGGTGACAAAACCCGGATTGACGCCATGCAAGGTAATGGTTTGTGTTTGGTGGCACTGAAAGGGAATCGTGCATTATGAGCTTCTCCAACCTGGTCAGACCATTGCTTCCACTCTTTACAGTCAATAACTGATACGATTAAAGTGCGCAATTGAAGTAAAGCGGCTAGAGTTGACCAACAGGAAAGGTGTTATTTTCCATCAAGACAATGCCAGACCACACACATCTTTAATAATTTGGCAAAAATTGACAGAGCTTGGCTGGGAAGTTTTGATGTATCCATCATACAGGTCGGCCCTTGCCCCGTCCCACTACCATTTGTTTCGATCTGTACAGAACTCTCTAAATATTCAGAATAAATTAAGTAGCATTACGAAGCGACATTACTATTATCTTACACGGTAAAACTCCTTAAATTTAGATTTTAAAAAAATGAGTGGCAATCGAGAAAACCTAACAACAAATAAAATATTTTTTCTACTCCTGCTCTTTAGGTTCTGAATCAAAATTCTATTGGCTATGGTACTCGCCACTGAGCTTAAAATTTTCATTAAAGTGCTGACATAGAACTATAATGAGTATAATAATACTGGACACAAAACTACAATGAGTTTCAAAAAAGAACGTCGTATTTTTCCTAATTAAAATATCAATTATGACGCTACTCAAACGGTACACTACCTCCTGATTCAACCGGGCCGTAAATTAATCTTTATTTTAAAAAATATTGGTTAAAATCTATCCGCATAGATTTTAACCAATATTATATTATAGTACCGCTACTTGACCACTTATATTCTATCTCTTTGGTTTTTTGTATTATTATAGCGTTTGTTTGGCTTTCATCTAAATATATGAAGAGAATATATCTAAATATATTTTATTATCTTATTTATTATAATTTATTGTTGTTGTAGGTTAAGATATCGAGAATGATAAGAGAATCTGTGTAACAAAACGCTAGCGCGTTCTATTTTGATTGCCTCGCCATCTATTGGTATAAAATAGTACTATTTACGTTTAGTGTACTGTATGTGTTTACAAATTGTAAGTCAATGGTTTACGACGATATTTCAATTCAATAAATAATTTAATTATGGGACAAACAATATACAAAGAAATAAAATACAACAAACTGTCTAGGTGTGTGACAATTGGCCTATGCAATTTCTTTATCTATGAAATAGAAATAACCACAGACCAGTTAGTTTTTATTTGTTTCTTTGTAGTCCACCAAGCAAACCTAACGCGAGCTACTCAAATTAAATTATTTAATATCGTATTAGTTATAATTATTAATACAAAGATCGAACACTCAGAAAAAATTCGTTCGATCCGGTCGGATTCGAACCGACGTGTTCCTGCATACCGTGTCAGACGCTATACCAGCTAAGCCACGGAACGAACAAACGGACCTAACGAATTCTTCCATGTGCTTGCGTCGTGTCTTTGTATTTGGTTTTTCAACGACTTTTTAGTCGTATTAGTTTTTTATTTCTCTTTGCTGATATCAAACAATATGTTTTAAGGTTTTCGCGATTGTTACACATAGGAAATGAAACTATTTTCCGGATTTAAATCGTGTATATTGGTTTGTTTGAAAACAAATTTACTAGATTTAAATCCGATAAAATAGTTTCATTTCCTATAATATCTTTAAAGGTTTTGAGTCTTAAAATACACAAGAGAATACTGTTTTTTTTTAATAAAAAATAAGTGCGCATTTGACCTCCATCTCACCTGATGGAAATCGACGATGAGACCGAGGATGTAGCATGCACACCTAAATAATGCCTATTCACTTTCGCCTTAAAAAGGTCCAGGTTTCGTGCGAATCCGGGGAATATCCACAACATAGGGGTGGAACCCCTGCCCACGTCTGGTCTCCCGACGGTGGAAAGGGAAGGCGGAATAAAATTATGCAATTCCATCGCACACTCTCCGTGATATATCCTGTAGAATACCGATATACTGGCAACTGTTATTCTTACGACATCAATTGAACATAGTTGCCCGCTACGTATTCCATTCCTTTACCTTGCGCATCATTGACTTACAATTATATGGACGTCGGGTCCGCGCTAAAAAGTGTCCGAACTTATAGGGCGTTAAAATCGTATACAGAGCGTCATTCACGCTTTAGTCTTCGTTTGTTCGACTGACAGCGAAGCTAGCAAAATTAGACAGTACTGCGATGACATTACAATTTGAATTGAATTCAAATTTCAAAATTCAAAAAAAAAAAAACGTTTTAGCTTTTTCATATTCCTTGACATGTCACTACGTTTAAATAGGTTGACTTGGGACCTTTTTTTCGTGGTTTTTGTATTAGAGCCGTCGTCCATTTATTTGTAAGTCAATGTTGCGCATCAAGAAGGATGAAGCAAAGCACTTTTTGCGAATAGATGATAAGTTAAGTAACTTTATTGTTTGTGTAAAGTGGTTTGAGTTTCTACGACTTAGTCGATATCTTTTTTATGCTTATATAGGTTTTTTATAGACTTAAAAAATTTCACATGTACACAATTGTGATAAAAACACTTTTGACGTATGATGACATGTGGCTTTATTATATCAAGGGTATGAAAGATGAGGTGTTCCAAACATTGTAGTAGGCCGAAGAAGGAACTTTGAATCTTGTATATAGGCACTAAATGTCTGTTATGTGTACGAACTAAAACCTCGGAATATATTCTGATTCATATTTTTATGAAAAAGTAAACCTGTGCTATTTTTTATATTTATTTTTATTTATGAGTTTTCCACAAAACGGCATTACATTCGAATTTAGATATTAATGCTGGCCGTTTAAATAATTTTTTAAGAAAAAATGTCTTTTAATAAAAGTATATATTTTTTATACCGCTTTACATTGTTTTTAACAGATGTGATAATTATCATTGATAAAATATAGGTACCTTGATAATATTCTTCACATTTATAAAATTAATTGGAGAACATAATGTTACCGATAGCAATGACGCACGACGTACGAGACGTACCTGTATCCAAACGTAACAAATGTCAATTTCAAAAAGTCATAAACTAAAGCTTTTCCCAAAGATTTTTTTACATGTTAATTTAGTTTTCTCACTGTTTGTCATTTAAAAAAATATAAAGAGACAAAAGTATGGATCAGAACGGATTATCAGATAATTACCATGATAATCATAATTATGTGATATCTTGATCATTTGGAACCCAGGGTTTTAAAACAACATTGTAAAAGTTACTATTCAAGTGGTAACCATAAATAATGGTCATAAAAAACTAAATGTTATATTATAATTTATAATAATTGTTTTTTTAGGATTTATGAGACGCATTGGATTAGCGTGTTTAGAATTATAAGCACATGCAAAAATGTACTCATGTCTTGAATATTTTTCTAGTTCCGTTTGTTAAGTTGAGATTGTGTTCTACGATATAATAATTAGTATAAAAAAGTATAATGGAAAATATCATTTACTTGCTATGGGTCCTTATGGACTTGAATATCTTAGTCTTCCTATTCGAAATGAAACTTATCTTCCATATTTATGACTGATTACTATTATGGATAGCTCCATTGACTTACAATAATATGGACGTTGGGTCCGCGCTAAAAAGTGTCCGAACTTATAGGGCGTTAAAATCGTATACAGAGCGTCATTCACGCTTTAGTCTTCGTTTGTTCGACTGACAGCGAAGCAAGTAAAATTAGACAATACTGCGATGACATTACAATTTAAATTCAACGTTTTAGCTTTATCATATTCCTTTACATGTCACTACGTTTAAATAGGTTGACTTGGGACATTTTTATCGTAGTTTTTGTATTAGACCCGTCGTCCATTAATTTGTAAGTCAATCGATAACTCATTTAAGATTAAAAAATATGTGTCAAAAATGGTTGGAAATGTGACTATATGATAGCCAGAGATCCGTTAAGTACGATGAGAATCTAACAAGGGACAACACTCAGGGTCGTATTCCAGAACTCTACTCAATGCTCAGGTCAGGATTTCAGCAGACTTGAATATGATTTCAAGCACTGGAAATGCGACTTTAATGGCAAGGACTTGAGTATGATTTTCAATGCTCACTGCAATACTCAAGTCAGGATTTGAGCAGACTTGAGTATGATTTTAAGCACTGGAAATACGACCCTAATGGCAAGGACTTGAGAATGATTTCTAGTGCATTGAATCATACTCAAGGCCTGACTTGAGCATTGAGTAGAGTTCTAGAATACGACCCTAAGACACAGATTTTTTTTTCTTAATGAATGGTTTGTGAGACTACTTAGTCTCAATTCTGCCAGTGTCCGTTTTCTAGTTTCATAAACGTTATGGAGGGGGTGTTAGAATTTTGTTCGGTGACTCAAAGGGAGAATCGAAGAGATTTTTGTACAAATTGAATTATAGAACAAAAGAGACGGCACCAAATTAGACAACACAAGTCGTTAGAAACATGTATGTATAAGATTTGGAAATACAGGTTTGCAATGTATAGAAATTTTAAAACATAATGTCAATTTAGCATAAGCTTATTTCTTAAATTTTTTTAGAAGTATTGTCATATTGCTCTATGTACTTGTCATATCAATTAAACATACTATTATCAGTATTGTAATGTCATTAGATTCCATAGTATATAAAATTTCAATTCAAGTCGAAGTAAAACCTATGATTTTATTTCTGAGGTCCCTACACATGATGTTGTGGCGACCGGCGTTTTTGGTCACTTTTTGATATAAGATATTTAAACTTTAAACAATATTCAGTTTTGTTTTTTAGTTGGTATGTCGTTGGTTCTTGCGAAATATTTTATGTGGAGCTAAATAATTCTTTAATTTATGCCATCTGTTCCCATAAGTAAATTATTTTTATTTATTTCATATTTAAGGTTGTCCGCGCAAAAGTGGTGTAACACATTAATAATAATTTTCTACTATATTTTTTTAAGTGATTTTTATATATGAACTGTTTTCATGTATAAAAAATGTATAATTAAATATTAATGTAATATTGCAGAAAAAACAAATACATGTAGGTTACACCACTTCTGAGCTGATAGCCTCATTTATAAATTAAGTCTACTGCTGGATGTGGGACTCTCCGAAATTGCGCCATTTTGTCCAGTCCTCAGCTTCTAATAATAGTAAATAAATAATAATAACTATTTAATAATTATTTATACGTTAAAACAGTTCGTAATTTAATGGTGCACTCGTTTATGATTGTGCAGAGGCATCCGAATCATATTAACTTAATGTTTAAATTACTGTTTAAACCACGTGTTTATTGAATTTTATTAACAGTTCGTGTTAAACCATTATAAGGTAACACCTTGTTATAATAATACATTGAATGTCATTGAATTTACTATGAACGTACCTAAAACCTTGGTCGAGTATTTCCAATAAAGGGAATTTGTAAATAATTACAACGTTTTCATAAAAAAACCGACCTCAAAAGTTAGCTTATCTTTTTTTTATTGGAATTACACCTGTTTGCCAAGTTTTATTGGGATCGGTTAGCGGATTCATCCCCTAGTGTCTTAGGCTCAACTCACACCGGCGGCGGCGCAGAATCGAAGCGTCGCGACGCCTAATGTTTTTCGTCTATAGCATATTCATCTCTATTTTCCCATTATTAAGGTCCAATTTGTGTTATGCAAATATGAAGCTACACTAAAGCGAGTGTCGACGCGCGTTGCCAGGCGTTGTAGTTGAAAAACAGGACGCGACGCGATGTTTCGACTCTGCGCCAGTGTGAGTTGAGCGTTTGAAATGGGATTAAAAATGAGGTACTACACTCTTTCCAACAAAAAAAAACAAGGATCATCAAAATCGGTTTACAAATGCTGAAGTAATCGCATAACATACACAGACAAAATACAGTCGAATTGAGAACCTCCTTTTTATAAGTCGGTGAAAAAATGTAGAATATTTTACCCTGAAGGCAAAAGCTTTAATTCGGATTTAAATTGAACTATTTGGTATAACGATAGTAAGTTTAAGGTGCGCATGATGTTGGCTGTACCACTTTTTGGATTCCCAAGAAAAAACACGTCGATTTCTCATATTTTTTTAGTCGCACTGTTGTTAGGGCGACATCTTGACAGCTCATGTCAAGTTCACAGATTTTTGCGATTGTTACATGTCGGAAATAAAACTATGTTTTCGGATCTAATTCGCGTATTTGTTTTTTCAAACAAACCAACGTTTCGTCAGCAGAGGCCCGAAAAGTTTGTTTTGTTCAAAAAGCAAATATACGTGATTTAAATGCGAAAAAATAGTTTCAAAAAACTTTCACGAGCTTTAATTGAAGGCTTTCAGTTAAATATATTTTTTAACATATTGCTTTTTTATCAAGATAAATTCTTAATGGGGGCTGATGGCTGATGGAGTAACGCGACAACCGAAGGCTGGCCAAGAAGCGGTTACAGAAATACAAGATATTCTGATGCGGGATGAGTAGACGACATTATGACATGGGTGAGATTAATACAGGATCTTGGTTGATGGCATAAATAAAACGAGATCTACACACAGCAATGTGTCAACTCGAGCTATGGATGGTGATGATAATAATTTAAGGTAATAATTTCTCTCTCTCTTTCACACACTCAACCTCTGCGGCCCGTCAGATACATCATAGAATATAAATCCCATAAATATTATTACTTGAATTAATGTTTCCATACTTTTGGAACTAGGTATAATAAAGAATCTCGAACGGTTCAAGGAAAGAGATAATTGATAATATTTGTTTGAACTTCGAGGATCGTGTTATTGATGACCATGAAATAAAATTCAGGAATAGCTGCTGGAAATGCTATTTTAAGGCTTGAACAGTCGCGGATGACTTTGACGATTTGCCCTCTAAGCAGTAGTAACAATTTCATACGCCATCTATCGACCACTCGCTTGTACTTACATAAAGTCAAATAAAGATAAGTTGTAAATTAGAATACAGAAGAGTCATAAGTGGTTTTTTGCAATCTATACCTACGTTGTTGTTCCCTCATAGACATTCGAGAATAAAACATCGTAAAAATAAACATTACATAACATTTTAGGGTCAAAATCGTATTAGCATAAATAGTGAAAGTATTAGGTAAATCGTGCAATGATTCGATCGTTAGTTGATAGGATCAATTAACAACTAATTCTATTATTTTCAACTATAAAAGAGAAGTAGAAAAGAGTAGTAAAGTTAAAACCAATACTTTTATTCGCTATATTTTAAATGCATTTAACAAACTTCAGGATTTACTAATTAATTATGCGTCATTGAAAACATCACTTTTATGTATTATTTATTCAATTTGTTTTATACAATACGTAAATAAACTCTTAGATTAATACTAAAAAAAAGTGATTACGATCAATACGACTAATTTGTTTTTAACTGTTGGAAATTCCAACAATAAGAAGTACACAGTACAGTATAACGATACGTACTTTGCGCGAGGTTAAATAACTATATATTAAAATAGGTACATTATTAACTAAATTGTTAACATTAAAAAGCGTCAAAATCTAAATAGCGAGAACAAGTAGTTTAATTGAAGTTGGAGTACTATTTTCTGGTTGAAGCATGGGTTCGTCGTCACGAGAGCAAATATTTGCGATATTTTCTGGATCAGTGGTGGTTTTATTTCCTTTGTTTTCTATTTTCTTTAAAACAAAACTGCTGCAAGCCGCGGTGGGTATAGCAATGCAATGCAGTATAGTTTCATTTCTACCAAATAAAGCGGGTATGTTTTTGTGTCCCGCGGTGCAGCGCGGCGCAGCCTGACGTCACCAACTTGTGCCACCACGGGCACTACAAAGTGTGACTAGGCTTCTCAACAATAAGGTATATTTCTTTGAAAGGCGTATATTGGCTGAGCGACATCGGACTGCTTAGGGTGAACTTTGGAAATAGCAATACAACACAGATCTTCAAATGTGTTAAATAAAGTGAATATTTCTTCTCACGGGAATATGCTGTGTGTGTGGTTGTGTTTAGCGATTTGTAGATTTTACAGTGTAGTTTACCGGTAGTACCAATTAAGGAAATGAACTTTTCTAAAATGGTTTTGGCCTAGGTATTCTATTGGTCCTGGGTTTGATTTCCGGTAGAACCAGCTTCGGAAATGAAATTTTCTAAAATGGTTTTGGCCTAGGTGTTCTGAGTAGTGCCTCGAAGTGTATTCCGTAACTCTTGGTCTCGGGTTCAATTCCCGGTAGAACCAATTTGGGAAATGAACATTTTTGAAATGGTTTTGGCCTAGGTATTCTGGGTAGTGGCGCGGAATGTATTCCGTAACACTTGGTCCCGGGTTCGATCCCGGTAGAACCAATTTGGGAAATGAACTTTTTTAAAATGGTTTTGGCCTAGGTGTTCTGGGTAGTGCCGCGGAGTGTATGCCGTAACTCTTGGTCCCGCGTTCATTTCTTGGTAGAATCAATTTGGGAAATGTACTTTGTCTGTTCTGTTGCTCACCACCTGGTCTCAAACTAGGGAACTCCTTGTGCTCCTTATGAGTGCCAGAGAAACTGAATCCAAGCATAGGTATTACCAGAAATCCAGACCAGACCTAAGTTCAGGAAGTTCATTTAAAAAATATGTTGTATCGAAAATCAAACCTTAGACCAAGGGCAACGGAATTCACTCCTTCTTCCAGAACGCCTAAAACTTCTCATCCAGTGCCATATTATTTGCATGTATATTGTACAAATTCCATACTTCACCATAGATTTATTTTTTATTTCGGCATATATAGGTATATATTGTCTAGTCTTTGTTAGTTGTTAAAAAAGATGCAATGTAAATATAACGAAATAACTCATTTATAAAATGTAAAATATAAAAACAAAGTCAAATATATATATACAAATTAAATTTAACACAAACACAAGTGAAATTAATTAAAAATAGCAACTTTTGTGGCATAAACCCGCTCAAAAATACACGTACAATCCACCCGTCGCAAAGCCTGAAAGGCGACTGAGCGTAGCGTAGTACTGCGCAGACCTCGCGAGTGGGAAGGAATTATTTTTTTCACATAGTAATAACAACACTTAACTTATGAACTATATGTATAAGTTAAAAAAAAGTGAACAATACATTCTGTTTGAAATTAAATTATCTATTTTTTCGTGTAAATTTTATAAACAACGGATGTTTGCATGTAAAGAGAAATTGCTTTTTATTCAATTTGAAGGACGTAACTGTAAATTTTATTTCGTTAAAAGAGCTTAATAAACGGTAGTTTTGCTCAATACATTCAATTCTTTAGGGACTACTAGCAATCATATATACTTTTTGTGATTATTGGACTATTATTATTATCAGGAATTTAATTTAAAAAGAGCCTAATTCGTCAATCTGGTATATGTTCCAGCCTTAATATGTTAGCGTTTTCTGTAATTTAACGTCGTAACTGGTCAGTTTGAACATGGTTGAAGGTTCTATAGCGACGAATTTTAGGCGGAAAAGCAATGCAGTATAATGCAAGAAAGTTGGATCGACAGTCTTTTAAAGACCACAGGTAACTGTGACTTTTAACAATGGACATCTTCAACTTGATAATGATAAAGTGCAACTACAACTTGATAAGGCCGAAATGCTTGTCGTTGGGATACTGTTTACTTGTATATGTTAGGCTTAAAGAACGAAAACTCTCGTAGAGCTAAAAAAAGTCTACAACGTGTTGTGATCTCTTTAAAATGTCCATAATACGTATTCGTGTTGTGGCACTTGTAAAAATAACCGGAACGTTTGCAAGACGTGAACGTTAGGAAAGAATTCTTCCTTTGACAAACTACTTTGTTTTATTGAGATTAAGTGACGGGACGAACAAGTCCCCCTGGTGGTAAGTGACACACCTGTCCACATCGAGTATATAACCAGAAATAGAGACAAAATGTCATTTAATTTATTTGAAAACTATTCTGCCAAATCATTACGGTGACAACTGCGCTCCGATAGGCCAGCTTGAGTTCGAAACAATTGACGAGTGTCGTCAATTGTTTCACTTCTAATCGACCAGTTTAACTGATTCCGTTTGTTTTGTAATAAGATGTGTTACTGTTTTTCCCAAACCATGGAATAGAACAGCTCTTCTTAGTTATCGATATTATCTTTATTACAATAAATAAATAATATTTTTGGAATATACGGAGACGTACACACGGGTCAGTTGTTGGCGCTGTACTATTTCAGCTGTCTAATTTGTGATTTCAGTGCAGACGAGAGTTGATATTTAAAAGGGATATAAGGCCCATTTGCCTGATGAAATTCCAAAGATGGATGGCGCTTATTTCGTCTCTATTTCTGGTTATATACTTGATGCCAGTCCACAACAGTTGCAATACCACTCAGTGCTTTAAATCACATCACTAAATAATAAAATCATGTCGCCGCGTTTCAGCTTTCTCATCGTCTCCAAATTGTACTTGTAGCAAGTAAAGGCAGTTGGTACTTAAAGTCCAATTACCTACTGTCATATTATACCGTGTTTTTATTATAGAAATGTAAAATAAACTGATCTAGTATTCCACACTTATGTCCAATTGAGTTTGTCGTTACTTTTAATAAGAATTGTTATTTGTAACAATTACCTATATCGAGTTAAATCTGTAAATCGTAGTTTAATATATGAGCGGAAGGTTCTTTCTATAATGTATACTTACATCGGTAAAGTTGCTTCTAATATAATGTCCGCTGTGAATCATATTGTCAATGCGGTCCAGAGTCCTGTCGCCAGAGAGACTGACTTGCAGCGAAGCGAGGCAATATTTGCCTCGGACTGCCCCATCGATGCTCAGACATTCGTCGTAGTCACCGTATTGGTTGCTATTGCCGCTTAGGATGCCGGAAGGAGGCTTTGCTGACGCGTCGAACACTGGAATAGAGGAATATTTTATAGAACTGCAGATAAGTGATAGTGAAGTAAAGTTATTAATTTATATGACAATATGGCAAGTTGTGATGTCACAGCGTAGTTGCAACAAAGATTGACTGGTCCTTTAGACCATAGGGAGTCGAATTTAAGCGCGGTGTCCTGTTACATTATTATTGCCGTGTGGATGTGCATGGAAAGAACCTCGTTGTGGCATACAGCTAGGCAATAAATTCACTCATGTTGAAAACTGGAAACGTATGAAAGTCCATGAATCGACTTCGCACCCAGTTATGTTGTTGTTGCAGAGATAAGATGAATAAATAGTGATTTAGGAATGTTAGTCTGACCCCATGTGACTGCGGTGCCCTAAACCAATCCATGCGGCACTGGCTCGTGTGCCCTGTACCCATATTACATTTAAAGCATGTACATGGGAAGATCTCAGCACAGCCACGGATTGCGCTGTCAAGGTGTCAATTATTCAAACTTAATGCAGTAACTACTCAAATAAAAGGAGCATCGATACGATAAGAAGATTATTGTTAAATCTTTACGTTACTTTGAGCATACTTAGAAAAATATAAATTAGCTGTGAACGAAATCCTAGCATACAGTATCAATGCTAGTAATAATTTTTTTTTAGAAAATTTCCAAACGAGGTTAAACGCCATAAAATCGATTTAATACGTATTTGTACACCATTTGCACATCTGCTTATTATACCGAAATTTCGGCCAGGTTGCACTGACCGTGGTTAGAGGCCGATTCACAAAGTCGCTATAATATAAAGCAACGCACAGTTTAAACGTGTACATCACAATAGGAGTCTGCGTGATTGCAGAAAAACATAACTGCTTATTGTTATTTATGGAAGTTCACGGCTGCGCTGATCGCCTTCAATGCTGGTTCAAATTGGCGAATTATCCAAACACAAAAAGATGAGAAATACGGCTAGGTGTCGGTTCAATGTTTACACGCATATTTCCTCTTTTAAAACAGTAACTGAGTGGCTTTACTGAAGCGTGTTTTTAGTTTGATATTTTAGATTTGGTTAATAATTTATAACTCGTTTACTGTGAAAACACAGGTTGTATAGATGTTGACATGTGACAAAATAAGTATAGTTTTCTTTGTCCGATTAAACATGGGTAGGCATACACACCAGTGTCGACTTTAACTTATGGTGCTCGCGACGCCTCCAAAGAGCCTGAGTTGCCATCTCTCGCGGTGCAAGCCAAGCACACGAAGTGTTGCTTCCCAATATAATTTATAATCGCACCATTGGCACCTGAATTTTCTATCACTAGGGAAAATAAGTATTCCACTTTGATCGCGTGCCTACTATAGGGTGCCAGGGTATTGATTGCATTCGGTGGTACATGGGCTAGCGCCGGCGCGATGCAAACATATTGGTAGGTGTGTTGTATATATTTAGTCACTTGCCAAGTAACAGTGATAACGGCCTTCCACTTGCTACGATCCTGACACACATTTTTCACACACACACGCCTCATCAACACGCACATGTACTTTGCAGACTAAACCAGGTGTAAGGTGTAACATGTTGTTTTATTAGTAATATCACATGTTGGTATACACATGGAACTAATAAAGCCATGCGTGATCAATCATACGTCTATAATTTCAATACAGAGTACTAAAAATTCCGACCTCAAAAGTTCGTAGAATTACATCTATTTGCCAAGTTTTATTGAAATCGGTTACCGGAAAGTGTGCGAAACCGGATTTATCTCCTAATTAGCCATACTTAGAGGTGGAATATTTTCTTCAAATTTAAATGAGACTAACACTGAGGTTCACTTTTTCCAATAAAAAAAAGAATCATCGAAATCGGTTTACAAATGGTGGAGTTATCACAACATACATACAAAAAAACATACAGTCGAATTGAGAACCTCCTCCGTTTTTTCAAGTCGGTTAAAAATTATTTTATCACATGAAAGTCGTAAAAATAATACGTACAGTAAAGAGCACGTTAAACTTGACACTTTTTACTTTGGATCGTTCTTATCGTAAGTGGCATAGAGTTGGATTTAAATCTGAAATGTTAAGCTTGTCGTGCTCTTGACCCTGTACTACATGAAAAAAATTATGTGCATAAAGTATACGTCAAATTTTACAATTTTACAATGATCCTATTCAGCATAAAAAGTTTTGGTGCGAAATGTATGAAACAGAAAAAAATATACGCGCACGCGTTATTTCCAAGGTTCATCCATGACATAACACCCCCCGATCAAGGTTAGCGCGAGTGGCACTGTTGTTCAATGAACCTCGTTACGACACGATCATGTTGGTGCATTCGGAATGTCCAGTTTGACATTGGCGTGAGAGGAATATGGTCGACTATGAGAGATTGGTACTTTGAGTTGTTAATTTGCATTTTGTGTTTTTGACGCAGATTGGGGTGTGGGGCTTTTATTGGGTTATTAAAGGGTAGTTGATGTGAGCCTCGAGAATTGTATCAGGATAGAGTAGTGACGTTTTGTGGTCTATGCCTACCCCTCCTGTGGAACTAGGGCGTGTGAGTATGACGCAGATTTAATTCAAAATGTAAATTGAGGGGAAGATAGACGGCAAAAGAAAGAGAGGAAGACCAAGAATGGCGTATAGTAGACAGGTAAAAAAGAATATCAAGGACAGATATAAAGAGGTGAAGGAGTTGGTTATGAACCGTGAGGAGTGGAGGAGGCTACACTGACAAGAGTCCTGGCTGTTAAATAGAATGATGATGATAATTCCATATGAAACAGCTAATACAGGACATATCTATACATATACAGACTACGTGCGCATGGGCTCTGTAAAGCACCTGATCGGATGGTTTGTTTGAAAAAACAAAAAGCGATTTCAGATCCATAAATTGGAGTGCACGAAAGGACCTAAGGGGCACTGTCACTGCGCCCGTCACCCTGAGACATAAGTTGACAAGTCTCATGTGCCTGTAATTTCACCAGCACCCTTACCCTTCAAAACAGTGATGCTGATATTACTGCTTGGCGGCAGAAATAGGTAAGGTGGCAGTACTTGCCTGGATGAACTCTTTCACAAGGAGCTTAACTGCTACTCTTCCTGTACGTCTGGCGCACTTTGGGCAACAATCGGCAAGTATCTTACACCGATTGGCAAATTCTTCCACCACGATCGCGATTTCATGCGCATTACAGTATATGTCACCGATACATCGAGTATATAACTAGAAGTAGAGACGAAATGTCATTTAATTAGTTTGAAAATTATTCTGCCAAATCATTACGATGACAACTGCGCTTTGATTGGCCAGCCCGAATTAAAAACAATTGGCTGGTGTCGTCAATTGTTTCACTTCATATCGACTAGTGTAACTTGAGCTTTGCTATAATGGATGAAAATTGAAAAATTACGTGTTTAATATTTAATTACCGATGAAATGTGTTTCGGTTTGTTTTGCAATTAGATGTTTTGCTACTTTTCCCACACCACCGAATGGAACAGTCTCCCATTGTTAGAGATATTATGTTTATTGCAATAAATATCTTTATATATATTATAAATATCTTATTTTTTGAATATACGCAGACGTACATACAGGTCAGTTGTTGGCGTTGTACTATTCCAGCTTCCTAATTTGTGATTTCAGCGCAAACGCGATTTGATATTTAAAAGTGACTTTAGCCACTTGCCTGATCAGTTGCCAGGGATGGATAACCCTTATTTCGTCTCTATTTCTGGTTATATACTCGATGCACCGATGGGATAAGATCCGAAAAAAATGGTTTCATTTTCAATATAAGGTCTTTTCTAAGCTTATTATTATATTTTCGAGTTTCATTGTGCTCATAAACACAAACAAGTTTTGTTCTACAACTTTTCAAAATTCCTACAGCATTCTTACGATAGATATCCTTTCATACAAACATCCGATCATATTTATATTTGTTTCATTGTATGGAAACTAGCATTTCCAAAACTGCAGAACAAAAGTTGATTGTTACAACTTGGGAGTAGAATGATATTTTAACGTTGTTCTTCACTCTTTTGAAACAACCTGTATAAGGCTCAATTTAAAGGAAGCGGATTTTTTGTAACCATAGCCTAATTAACATTATAGGTATTAATTGTGTAACGTACAAACTAGATACGAGCCAGGAAACAGGTCGCGCGTCTTCCTCCTAAAGATTTCCTTTACGTTGTGACATGGGGTTCTTCAAAAAGCGTGTTAACGGGAATTTCAAAGGCTGGCAACTAACAAGCAGCTCGTCTAATGTTACTGGTAAAGGTCCTGATGATTATTCTTAAGTGTGCGCCAGGCAAACAACGGTGAAATAATAATTTTTAGGCAGAAAATATTTAGAGAATTGAGTACGTTATGCGATCTGTTACAAGATCGTTAAAATAAACTTTTAATTTGTAATTTGCCGCTGTTCAAAACAATTCTGGCTGGGACCACTTCATTCAAGCATAAAAACAAAATTGAAATATATTTGAAAAAAACGGTCAAGTTCGCTAATTCTATACAGTGTATTCTTATTACAAAAGACAAATTATACGTTTCATTAAATTTAGTTTTTTTTTTAAGTTGATCTTGTTTTCCTAAGTCTCCACCGGCTTCAATACGCAGTTTCCTTTTTCATCAAAGGCTAGTAATTGAAAGGTGCATTTAATTTTAAAATACAAAGTAGAACATCGCTAAAAGAGTCGACGAGGCGCGCCTGCAAATAGCGAAGCAAAGTAGCTGATTTTCGTGATTGTTACACATGGGAAATGAAACTATTTCATTTTCGGGTCTAAATCGCGTGTAATTGTTGTTTAAAACGAACCAACGTCGGGCCATTTACTGTTCTATGGTCATTATTGGTCACGGCTGACTGATTATTCACAACAAATATGCGCTATTTAAATCCGAATAAAATAGTGTGACAAGTGTATTTAGTTCAAATGGCGCACGTAGGCTTTCAGACACATGCGCAAACAAACGAAAAAAGAAAAAAGTAACTCTACTGACACTTGATTTTAACACTTTTCGTTTTTCTTAAATTTTTTTGTGAATAATACTAAGTGACGGGATCCATAAGTCGTGTGTCTGGTGGTAAGCGACACGCCTGTCTCTAACAATTGCAGTGCCATGTGCCTGTAATTTCATCAGCACCCTTACACTTCTAAACCGGAACGCAGTAATGTTCACATTACTGCTTGGCGGCTGAAATAGATAAGGTGGAAGTACTTCCCTCGACGAATTCTTTCGCATGGAGCTCTACTCCTACTAGATGTAAATTGTTTATCACACTGAATAGAAATTTACATTCAAAGTATTATTATGTTCTAGGGAAACAAATAATATTTCAAATCATTAAATTAAACAAATAAACAACGCTCACTCATGGTCCCGATCTAGGGAAACCCTGTATTGCGGGTGCCATAGACACACACATAGACAACCATAAATTACATCCAAACTCACGAGAGAAATAAATGTAGGCCATACAAATATTTGTCCCGGCACGGGAATCGAACTCGGGACCTCTGCGTGGCAGCCCGGCATGGTAACCGTCCGGTCACTGAGGCGTTATTATTTATTTATTAACACAGTCACAGTTTTCGTGGGAATGAGACAAAACTCAATGGGTTGCTTTTTGTAAACAATAATATGTTGTTCACCTGTTATACCATTTACAATATTATATAAACAACCTCAAAAGTAAAGTTTTCGTTGTATGATATGTCTTATACCTTGCACAAATCAAATATCAAATATCAATCGGAATAGCACATTGTCCCTGAACATTAATTTGTGTTAATTTAATTAAGTCAATGATTATTTTTCGTGAATAAAAAGTTCGTCCAGGGAATTACTGCCACCTTACCTATTTCTGTGATCATCACTCTGCGTTCCGGTTTTGAAGGGTAAGGGTGCTGGTGAAATTATAGACACACGGGTGTTGTCAACTTATGTTTCAGAGTGACTGACGCAGTGGCAGTGCCCTTTAGATCTTTGTGATTTAAAGCTCTGAGTGGCACTGCAACTGTCTTGGACAGGCTTGTAGCTTACTATCAGGCGTACAACTTCTTCGTACCATTACTAGATATTATAAAAAAAATACTAACAAAGGCACACACTCATGGCCCCGCATTAGGGAAACCCTGTATCGCGGGTGCCACTAACCCAAGCTCACGAGTTAGACAGGCGTGTCACTTACCACGAATGTATTCGTCCCGTAACTTGGTATCATAAAAAAACCCTAACGTATATGTATGGTAATTTTACCATAATAATGTTGTAGAAAGAAGTGGAAATTTATTACAAGACCTTCTGGTTGTTTCTATAACTAGAACAGTTCGTTTCCAAAATTGGTCAGACCGACAATCGAACTCTTTACCATCTGTAATGCAATTGTTATAGTCGGTAACCTATCACAAACTCGAATTTGAATTTTCATTACACCGAAAACCGATTTATAACGAAACCGTTGTTCTTTCAGAATATGTTGGATGTGTATCGCAAAGAGACAATTTGGTCCGGTTAGGTTAAGTTAGGTTTAAAAGAAAAAACATTTTCCTCTCAAAATTACCTTCGAGGTTATGAAAATTCGATCAAACGTTATTTCTGGAAAATAGGTAACCGTTACAGTCCAGCGTGTCGCTTACCACCAACGTACGACTTGCTCGTCCCGTCAGTTGGTGTTATAAAAAGAAACTAGTGTTCTTTGATTTAATTATTTTTTCATAAATGTACTGTAACGCCGCCAGTGTAAGAACATATGCATTAGAATTTTAACTGTGAATGCAATTTCGAACACGAGTGTATGTGTTAGGGTGACTTTAGACAGCTAATCGGCTGCCCCATAACAAAACCTAGTAAGTAACCAAAAACATAAATCCCTTCAACTTTAATGTAAAAAAGGTAGTATTAGGTAGGGTTCCAATCAACGAATATTTTGGTGTCGGAATAATCTCAGTACAGAGTACTAAAGAAACCGACCTCAAAAGTCATTCATCCCCTAGTTTGCCACTCTTAGAGGTGGAATATTTTCTTCGAATTTTAATGTGACCACCGCCTCTTTCTAACCAAAAAAGAATCATCCATATCGGTTCACACGCCGGAGTTATTGCGTAACATACATACAAGAAACATACAGCCGAATTGAGAACCTTCTCCTTTTTTTGAAGTCGGTTAAAAATTATCACAACTTATATTATTATACATATTTTATATACATTTATAAACAAGAAAAAATCTTAACATAATAATAATAATAACGCACACATTCAACATAGCCCTGCACTAAGGACAACCACAAACTACACCCCAACTCACGAGAGAAATAAATGCCTTACAAATATTTCCCCCGGACCGGGAATCGAACCTGGGACCTCTGCGTGACAGGCATGGTAACCGTTCGGCCATGGAGGCAGTAGTAGCTTAAATGTGACGTTTTCAAGTGTAAATTTATATTACCTATGGAATAAATTATTCAAACTTTGATTAGGTGAGTACTTACTATGGGAGTAGCATTAAATGATTTTCAAAACAATTTGTCCCTTACCAAGTTTTGCTCTGGAGCATCCGTAATCTGCACAACCGATTTTGTATATAGGTCTGTGTCGGGCATACAGCTTGTAAAATCAGGTCTATAAATTGCATCTGCTACTGTGCTATTACTTGCTTATTACATGTTTGTACTAGTTAAGCCTGCATCCAGAGCACACTAGTGTCGAAATCATTGGTTAGTTCATTCATTTGAACACGAGTTCTGTGAACTAGTGTCATGATGTTTTGCAGATTGTAGACAATAGATGTCATCGGAAACTGATTATAAGAAAACAATTGATTTTTTTTAATTTGGTTTTCTCTGTCTTTCATATGAAAATATACCACATATTATGAAATGTTAAGTTTTAAGACAACTTAACTAATCGGTTATACGATGGTTCACTGTTTAACATTTGTATTTATAGAATAATTTTAATACGTTCATTGAATAATTTTTAACAATATATTGAAAATTAAGGTAATTTAGTTTAGTATCATCAACCCATTCTATTCGTCTCACTGCTGGGCACGGGTCTCCTCCCAGGCGTTCGTATCAATGCGGGTTGTGAACCGTCTTGGACGTGCAGGATTCATCACGTTTTCCTTCACCGAAAAGGTCATAGTAAATTTCAAATGAAATTTCGCTCATTAATTCCGTAAAACTCAGAGGTGTGCGCCCGGATTCAAACCTACTACGGCCTCTGCTGGGAGTCGGTAGGTGAAACTATTGGGCTACCTAAACTATTGGGTAGGTGAAACTATAGGTGAAACTATTGGGTGAAACTATTGGGATGTTTAACTATAAATAATAAGTTGCAAGTTACTTATTAGCCATATTACTTATACCTAAACATCTTTTTTAACAATCTCGATGGCCAAGTGGTTAGTACTATTGGGTGGTAGATCCTCCTCGGTGCCGGGTTCGATTACCGGTGGGACAAATTTGAAGAACGATTTTCTCTGTGGTTCTAGTCTGGATGTTCTGGAATTCATAGCACAGGTGTGGTAGTTTGGAAAAAACAATTGAACAGTCTCACATGTAAGTGACACTTTAGTGGAAGAGGGAACTTGATTTACTCTCGCCTTGAAAAAGCCAATGTTGTATAGTGGTATTGGCGAGAGCTTGGAACTGCATTATGTAGTATATTTGCGTGTTTACAGAACATTTTTTTATGCCAACGGCACACCACTATATATGCAATGCCCAGGTCTCACTAATCGCACATTAAGAAAGACGAAGCCAAGCGCTTTCTGCTTGTAAGTGGTATATACCTACAACATAATCCGCACCAGTCTGCCTTTCCGGATATGGAAACGTGCGGTGCGGAATTAAATTGTGCGACACAGTAACACACTTGGAAATGTTATCGAAAAAAAATTAACAGGGAATTTCGCACCGGAAATGGCGTAAAATTGAAATTAATAACTTTCATAGATTTCTCACAGGTGGCGCTACGGCAAAAAAAAACCGGTAAAACCAAAACTACAGATCTATAACAAATGTACAGAGAAATTCCTAAGGTCTGCTGACTCGTTAAGTTAGCCCAGTTGGGAGAGCAACACCCCGCGAAAATTTCGCTAGTCCTGTCCAGCTTTATTGAATAAAATATTAATTAAAAAAATTATTAAATTATATATTTTCTTTTAAATTATAAAATTGGCCAAAAAAACCATTGGTATTAAGAAATAAATTAATAATATGATTTATAACCGACTTCAAAAAAGGAGGAGGTTCTCAATTCGACTGTACTTTTTTTTTGTGAACCATATTTTGATGATTCTTTTTTTGTTGGAAAGCGGTTGCCTCAGAAGTGGTATTTTTAAAACATTTAAATTTGAAGAAACATTCCACCTCTAAGGGTGGCAAACTAGGAGGTGGCGAATGACTTTTGAGGTCGGTTTTTTAGAACTTTGTACCGAGAATTTCAATACCTAATTGGCAAAAACGTGCTTGATCCCTACACACTTTCGATGTGTGAATGTTTGAAAATTGAGCTGTCTTCCTCAAATAAAGATTGTCAAATTACCTAGTGGAGCGCAAAATGTGTTATAAGAAAACAAAATTGTTGACTTATTTCATTCAGTATTACACTCTATGTAGTTTTGATTGAATCTTTATTTATTTCAACAAGACGATTAAAGCCACAGCGCAAAAGAGTCCAGTAATTTTCGCCTGCCCTCGCTGTATCGGCTCGTTTAACCGGCTCGTTGCAACCGGGTCAAGGACGGTTAAAGTGCATCGAAAAAATGCACAGATGTTCTTATCTTATCAACTTAATGTATTGTTTTTTTATTTATTTCAAAAAATATAGAAGTAACTTATTTACTAAAAGTTGCCAAATGCTATACAGTTCGTTGGCGACATGTGCACTCTTACTTAATTATTTATTATACCTACTTTACTATGTATTTTATAATATTATCTAGTATTAATTGCACTTGCCAAATATAATATAAATATTACTTTAATATGTACGCCTTTAACCATTTTAGTTCATAATATATAAATAACGTCTACATCTTTTTCCATAATAGTTATTTGCTTTAAACTGAACAGTTTACCCTGCCTTACTCTTTTTGTAATGTACCTATTCTTTAGCCTAAGTTTATAATTATCACTATAGTAATTTTCCAACACTTATTTAGGTGCCCCAGGAGTGAATTTCGTTGCTCCCTGTGCAAAAAAATCTTAGTACTATAGAAGTTATATTGGTGACAATAAATGTAGGTTTCTATGGATAAATTATCCGTGTATTCATGGATTGATAGGAACAGCTAATGGCAGATCTTATAGGGGCGCCTCATGATGCCGACCGTGTGTTTATTTATTTAGTGTTCTACATAGAAAATACTTATTAAATAATGAAAAATTTAAGCTTATAATGTAAGTGCTCCTACACACACTTAAGGAACATCACAGCATGCAATGGCAAAAATATAAGATAACATATTAAAAGTTACAATGAAACGAAGGGATTATTGTATGAATCCATCCATACTTATAACTACTATTAATAAAATATTAATTTTATTGAACATCATGTTGTTTTACCATGATACTAATTAATTTTTTGTATTACTTATAACTTCACTAGTATGTTTTAATTGTTAATACAATGATGTCTGGTTTGGTGGTCTTAGCTTGGCGTACAACGCAGATTCGAGTCTTATCAGATCGTATGAATTTTTCTTTGTGTTCGATCTTGTATAATAATTATAATAAAATATTTGCAAAATTGATATTAGTGGAGTTTATTTTACAATAATATGTTAGTCAATTTTCTTTTGTAATGTACAGAGCTTTTTTTTTAATATAGTAAGTGACGGGACGGACAAGTTGCGCCTTTAGGTAAGCGACACGCCAGTTCATAACAATTGCAGTGCCACTCAGAACTTTAAATTACAAAGATCTGAGGGGCATTGCCACTGCGCCCGTCACTCTGAGGCATAAGTTAGCAAGTCCCAAGTGTCAGTAATTTCATCGAAAAGGTAACCTAAAATTGGTATTCAACTGCAACATATGTGTACTGTGGCAATCCGAGGAGCCCTTTACAATTTTGTGTAGTTATTTGTTACCATCGAAAAATTATACTTGTGGTTTTACTTCAATCTCTTGACTAACTTTCTTAACTAGCATCAAGCAAATTTTTTAGGGAAACGTGTTCTCGGTTTACTTACTACTTCAAAACTTTAGCTACAGCTCAATTATTTTTCATTATTGAGTTATATTTAAACATAAAAAGGTAGACAAATAATTAGTGAACAATGTTTATATTGATAGACGAGGAAGATCGCACGTCTTATCGAGTTGCAATTAAATTGTTATATGGAGTATAATTATCAAATGATTATTGTTTTTAAAAAGTCTTCATTTGTAAGTATTCGATATCAATTACTTAAGTTAGTCATTAAAATATTTTCACAATTACATTTCAAACTATTCCCCTAATTGAATGGAATGCGATAAACAAAATAAAATGACATACTCTTTAATGCCCACAATTCCATTCTTTCTAAGCTGTACAAATACAGCTGGGCATCTCTCCTGCACTGCTCACTGGTCCCATTGCTGGGTACCACAATCTTCGGAAACCGGTCCCACAACTCCACAATATTAACAACTGCACTATCGTCGTTCGTTTCATTTTTAGATACGACTTTTAAAATTGTTCCATTTAATACACTGTCTGTTAGCAACGTTTTGTCGTTGAGGGTGAGTTCGATGCATTCGCGTGCGTACGCGCAGGTTGCGACGAGCAGCAGCACAAGTGCGCGCGTAGCCATGATGGCTCACTTAGTGATACTGCGCTGTGAAGTTTAATGCTTTAACTCGAAATTGCAGGAGTTCTTGAACGTCAACCCTGCGCGCCGTATTTGAACAATAGATTATTGTGTAATTTTTAAATTTATTTGAATGTTTTGTAACTTATATTTGTTTTTTGATAGTTACTGGTAAATTTAAAATAAATCTCGTATTTATAAACTTGATAAGATTTAAAATATTGTATATGAAGACGTTGGAGTACGTAAAATTATATGAAATATTATCGGAAAGTATTATTTATAATTGCATTATTATTTTTTATTTACTAATCTAGAAAACAAATATTCAAATAATCTTAACATATGAATTATATTAATATTGCATGTATTATACTACCTGTACTATGGATTATGCAGTTTATTATTTTTGTCTACGTAAGTTAGTTACGGAATTCAAAGGTCAAGTTCATATCATAAATAAAAAGAAAATCTTATAGCGTCATGGTCCTCTGCTGAACAGCGGGCTTTTCAATAGAATGGCTTCACAAATAGTCTGAACAACATTGACATCGTAGTTAGATCCAGGATAACGAATTCCCGTGTAAGACGGGCAATGATCAGCTACAGACTAAGCTATGTAAAGGACTTTTGGAAAGAAATTTTGATTTACTGTTTGCTGCTTTGTTTTATTTTCATTATTTTTGGAAAACTTACAGCTAGGTAACAAGAATACAATAGTAAGTATAATACACGCCTGACAGACTAGTGCTTGTATGCCGATGGCTAATTAAAAGGTTCCACAGATTATTATTTGCTGTGATAGAAACAAATTATAAAGTAAGTTGCCGACTTAAAAAGAAACATAATAAATAAATAACGACATTAAATACGTTAAGCAGTTATAGTAGCTACATATAAGTGAAAAACATATCACTGAGTAAGTGCTTTACTTTACTTGTATTGGTGTTGAACAAGTCTACCTCACCACATTTTTCAACTAAGGAGTTATATGAGGGAGACGCTCTATTTAAAAATACATTTTGCCTATAATTTATTCTAACCCTAGGAACGTAATTAGGTAATAAGATTTCTCAGTGCAGCCTTCCTTGTGCGTAGTCCTAATTTATAAGACCATTCTTATTGTACCTTATCCCTATTCTACACATTCCAGCTTAACTAGTAAGTATCCAGAGAGTTCACCATTTAATACCTGTCCGTCTTTACTTACGGTGCTCAAACTCGGTGTTTTGTTAATCAGAAGTTCGCACTACAGGTTCTCATTACTCTCGCAATAAAGCACAAGTCGCTGACTTTGATCATAAAGCCCCTAGCCTAAAATGGAACTGAGGCAGAAACGTAAAACGCATGTCAAGCGAGCTGGGAGCAAAGACGACCACAGAGTGGATCCCACCAAACGTAAAACGAAGACGTGGAAGACCCAGAAGGAGATGACGTGACGAGCTGGATCCTTATATATGAGATTTTGTCCTGTTTAACCGCGATGATTGGAGAAAGGAAAGGTAGGCCTTTGCCCTGTGGCGGGATAGTAACGGCTAAAAATAAAAAAACTCGTTAAAAATGTTTTACACACCCGAAGTATTGTCATTCACATTAACTATTTAACATTGTCGTTTGAACACGTACACTTTGGGATTTTGCACGATAACTTGATTTGCTCTAATTGTTCGTTTGCCTAAATATTCATTAGTTTAATGAGAAACATTGTTAAAGTGATTGCTGTTAGCCATTTACTCATGTTAAATAATAATATTGGGTGTTTACTTCAGATATTCCGATAGATATGCGTTGGTTCACAATCTTACCCATTGGAAATATCAGTTTCACTCCTTAGCTGCCTATCATTATCAAATTTACATATCTAAGTACCTTATACATTTCTTCCGTTTTGGTTTTGAAAGGTAAAGGTGCTGGTGAAATTACAGGCAAATGGGATTTGTCAACTTATGTCTCAGGGTAACGGGCACTGTGGCAGTGCTCCTCAGATCTTTGCGATTTAAAGCTCTGAGCGGCATTACAACTGTTACAGACAGACGTGTCGCTTACCACCAGGTGCCTTGTTCGTTCCGTCACTTGGTATAATAAAAAAAATACAAATACATATCGACGCCAGCCTACTTTCCAGAGTCGATATATTTGTATATATTTGCATGTACGAACGTATCCATACACGGATTTATTTTTCTTATCTGCAACTGCTATGAACAAGCGTGCCGCTTACCACTAGGTGCACGACTGGTTCGTTCCGTTACTAGGTATCATAAAAAACGACACGCCTGTCTGTAACAGTTGCAGTGCCACTCGGAGCCTTAAATCACAAAGATTTAAGGGACACTCGCACTGTGCCCGTCACCCTGAGACATAAGTTCACAAGTTCTATGTGCCTGTAATTTCACTAGCACCCTTCAAAACCTGTTCACATTACTGCTTGGCGGCAGAAAGAGGTAAGGTGGCAGTACTTCCCTGGACGAACTCTTTCATAAGGAGCTCTACTGCTGCTTTGTTTTTGATCACGAATATTAACGCGTAAATAGTAACAAACTGCCAGACGACAGTACCAATAACCTAGTTTCAAATTAGGAAATTGCCTATGCTATGAGTACCAGAGCCGCTTATTTACTCCGGGGAAACAGATGTACCTACTACCGGGAATCGAACCCGTGACCTCTTCAACTAGCGCCCACGGTTTTTACCACTGGGCTACCGAGGTCGTCAAATTTGAAAATTTATTTAAGTATCCATTGCATGGTAACATTGTTAAACATAAATATTTTAAATTTTCAATGAGTTCACTTAGCAAAACATGTTTTGAAACACTATTGAATAGATATTCAATTATTTTTTGTGAAATTTCTCCACTAGTTTGTTATAATAATTAATACAAAAATCGAACACTCAGAAAAAATTCCTTCGATCCGGCCGGATTCGAACCTACGTCTTCTAGCTTACCGTGGCAGACGTTATACCAACTAAGCCACGGAACGAACCAGCGGACATCCTGAATTTTTCTATATGCTTGCATCGTGTCTTAGTATTTGGTTTTTCAACGACATTTTTGCATTTGAGGTATTGGAGGTCTGTTATTATACCTTGGACTATTCTGCCAAAATCGTGATGCCAATAATTTTTATTCTTAGTTTTCACGTTACAGTTAATAGGGAGGAACAAAATGATCCAAACCATACTCCAGCTTTTAATCGTACCTAGTGAAAAAACTAAAATAAAATAAAGAAAGAAAGAAAAAATATTTCCTTATAAAAAAAAATTTGGGAACTAAATTTTTTAGTCCAATGCGTGGTTTAAAATTTCAACCCTGAGTGCTAAGATTGTACCCACAGAGGATAACTGACCGTTTTGTACGGACTTTCTAGTATAAGAAGCACGTTAAAAAGTCTTACCTTCAACAACCTTCGTTTTTAAATCTTGTTTACTTTTACATTGTTACTAATGTTTTTTTAGATTATGAAACTCAAGGGATCTCAAAGCTGTGGATGGACCACCTAATTAATGCTGAGAGTACATTTGATAGATTGCCTGGGCTTTCTTATACGTGACAGTTCTGAGTTTACCAGCTCGTGGGACTTTATAAACTTTTCTTCCCCATTTGTATATCTGTATGCGGGTATTCATAAATATTGTATTTTCTGTCTATCCTTGATCACAGTAAACACAGTCTCGTATAGCGTGACTTCAAAGGCGTTTTGTCTCTTTCCTATAAACTACGTTTTAATAAAAATTAGATTATTTATACCTGGGACAAAGTATCTAGTTAGGTAGATTCAACTTCGAGAAAGAGGTCGATCGTCAAATTCGACTCGGCTGAGCAGCGTTCGGGACGTTACGCCATATTTTCTTGTCCAAAATAGCACAGTATATCAAGGCAAAAGTCTTCGACCAGTGTGTGTTGCAAGTGATGACTTACTGCAATGAGATGTGGTGGCTCACTTTTGGCCTCATAAGAAGGCTCAAGGTCACCGAAAGGTCAATGGAGAGATCTATGCTCGGAGTTTCACGGCGAGATCGAATCAGTAATGAGGATATCTGCAAAAGAACCAGAGTAACCGACACAGCCCAAAGAATTGCTAAACTTAGTTGCAGTGGGCGGGACACATTGCTCACAGAATAGATAGCCGAATAGGCCAAAGAGTTTTCGAGTGGCGACCGCGTACTGGAAAATGCAGCGTGTGCAGCCCACACACAAGGTGAATCGACGACCTGGTGAAGGTTGTGGGAAATGATGATGATGATGATAACGTATTTCTTCCGTAGAATCTTCAAACTCTCCTGACAAGTTGTAATTTGCAGAAGTGACCTTTTTACATCAAGGGTGCGAATTTTATATTTTCCCAAAATGGTACTGATATATGTACCTAAATTTTCAGCGGGCGCACTCTTGTAACACGTTTTTTTACAATGATTTGTACGAAAAACGAAAAATTCGCAAAGCACGTCAGAACAAAACTTTTCACACAAAACATTAAAACCTAAATTGACAATGCCAACATTCCACCACATTACAACCTTTCTAGAATTTTCCAATGCCTATAATTATTCCAAGAGAGGGCGGTACAGTCTCTGTATTTATTCCTAAGGTTACGGATTAAATGCTGTTGCCAAGTTGAATGTTGAATCATACGAAAAATGTGTCATGGAGGTGTCCCACTGGTTTTTCGCTATCTATATACCAAGTAAGATCGTGAATATTTTTCTGTTTAATGCGATCGTGGAAGGTTCGGTTTTAATCCGTTATTTTATTCTACGAGAATAAGTCTCTTTGCTGTAAGCACCAGAGTATATTTTGTTACTATTTAAAAATAGTATATGGAAAAAAATTAATGCGATTTACCGTTTTTCTTGTTTATTTCAAGTATCAGTCAGTACTTTGGAACATTCTGCCGATTTTTTATTTTTTATTTTAACTTTACGTCATCCAGTCTAATCGGTTACAGGGAGTAACAAAATGGTCGAACCATACTTCAAATAGGAAATTAAACTATTTTTTGGAATTTGAAATTGAGTAAGTATATATTTGTTTTTTTTTTCAAACAAACTAACGTTTCGGGCCCTTTACAGGTACCATGATCAAGGCTGACTGAGATAGTAAAGTCATCAAAAAGTTATGTTTAATATCAATGAAACTTTGGCTATTTTGTTTAGTTACAAAACTTTGTTATTCCTTAATTAAATACCTTATTTTGATTTTCGAAACAACATTCCAATTTACGTTTCATTACGAAAAAATAGTTTCATTTTCTATGCGTTACCTCGAAAACATCAGAACTCGACACATACTTCAACTGGTAATTGTAATGAAAGTAGGTAACAAAAATACAAAAAACGTGTTAAAAAAAATTGTATTTATACACCCATAGATTATCAGTTCTGCGAGGTGACAAAAATGTTGCTATTTGAACTTGATACAATATTTACTTTAAAAGTATTGAATGTTATTAAACAATTTGTTGAGTTAGCGAGCATTTGGTGTTGCAATACAGTAGACACGCGATACACCGCTAAACCTTGATCCTTTATCAGCATTATTACTAGCGTTGCAATGATTACTTGGTTACTATTCGGTAATCGGCTTATTCAGCCAGTTTTTTGCTATTCGGCCGAATACCTAAAAAGGAACGGAATAAAAAATAGGAAGAATATCATGTAAATTTATACTAATGCTGAACATACATCGTAAGTTCGTGAACGCTCAATTTTTCGCCTCTTTGCCTAAAATATCACAACAAATCTAACATGAGTGAAGTGTAAGGTAACACTTACTTTCTTCATTGAGTCATACATTAAATTATAAACTTAAAAATAAAACTACCTTTTTTGTTTCAATGTACAATATTATCTATCGTATCTGAAGTTAGAAAATTGTCGCGTGAAATAGCACTTATAAGTGCAATTTTCATACGTGCGTTAATCACGCCGAATAGTTTGGCCGAATATTTGGTATTCGACAAAAGGCCGAATATATTATTAGTTGCAACACTAATAATTAGTGTTCGCTCAGTGCAAGGGCATCAAAATATTAATTCTGCAAATCGTTCTCCTATTACACTAGATTCTTTAAAGAAATATGAATGAACATAAATTATACTATGTAAATATTCTTTCAGACTGTAAAATTGTCGATACAATTTTCTTCGGCAATATTTCAGTTCGACATTATGGAACTTCGACAATATGCTACTCTTTACATCATCGTAATATATCCCCTAATATACATCCCATGGTTGAGCAGGGTCTATTTTACGAATAGATTTCCAAGTGTTGTGAACTGTGTTCGATATGCAGATCTTTTTACGATGTTTTCCTTTACCGTTAGCGAGAGGTGTTGCTACATTCAGAAATTTGTGTAACTTAGAAATGAAAGTCATAGGTATGTCGATATAGGTATGTTCGAATACCGATGTATCTTTCTACATATAAGTTTTGTTTATATTGACCGTTCCTATCAACCCCTAGGTTACACGCAAAAGGCACTATAACCTGTACAAGCATGCTTTCATGCTTGTAACCCTAACTAGCCGTGAACAGGTTCACGGCAATGAAATGGGAAACTTCCGGTCCACAACATTTATTAAAGAAGTAAAGTTTAAAGAAAGGCTGTAACAATATAAAGGTAAATGTAAAAAAAAACAGGTGTAACAGTATAAAACACTCCCTACACTTTATTATTAAGGCACTTACCCCTAAATGGGCGGAGAAACTGAATTACAGAAATAGATACATGAAGGCTGTAGACTTATAAATTATTACACATGATTAGTTTATTAACAGCTCCGACTGTAGTGGCGGTCGAGCTGGGAGTGACCGTGGTACGAAAACAAAATGAGAAAGTGAAGGAAGATGAAACAATTCAAATTTAAAATTTAAATACATGTAAAATAAAAAAAAATTATAGGATACAAGCGGAGAGAGGCGATACAAAGAGGTGAGATGACTGTGTAAGGAGGTCACACCGTCACAAGCAAGCCTGCACAGAGACCTTATCAGTCAGGTCTTGACCACAGATCAGCCCCTTTACACAGACTTCATCTGGTTCTCAACAGGTTAGTGCCTCGGGTGAGCTGCCCTGGGAGAACGTACAGCCGTTCCTATTGTCCAGATAGGTAGCGGAGCTATTGGCACGCTCACCTCCTATTGCGCATTGCACAACTAACGGTTGTCACCGTTAAACCGTCGACTCTAAAGTAAACCACTACAAAATCTACACATTGGTGGTGGAGCTGCCGCCACGCTTACTTCCCGACTCTGGAGCGTTTCTCCAGTTCCCAGAAACCTACACGGCTGGAGGGACCGGAGGATATCTAGCTCATCCTCTACTAGCTCTCCAAGCCAGTGCCGGAGAGGTCGGTCGTAGTGCGTAGTGCGTAGCCCCATGCCCTGTACCGCGAGGCATGCAGGCTCTTTGGAGGCGAAGCGATCGGTGCTCGGCGCCCTTTAAGGCAACTAACAGATTGACTACGTATTTGCAGTTAATGCGTGAAGTCGAAACCGACTTCATGCAGCCGAGACCGACTTCATGCAGTTAATGCGTGAATGTAGTCGAGGTCTCGGCTGTATGAAGACGATTACGAGTTCACACATTAACTGCAAACATGCAGTCAATCTATTAGCAGCCTAAGACCCGGCGTCTGTGTGTGCCGCATACCGTGCAGTGCACTATGGCAGGTGAAGCAGGCACTTCCGGTTTCCGGTATCTATTCAAAATTTGCCATTTACGAGGTTTAAAACTATACCTAGTGAAACAGAAATTTTTATACTAAAGATTGTTTATTACAGAGCTTCTGCGTACTTGGATAACAAAAGTCTGTTTAACTTTTGCAGGTTGTCTCGAAATAAATAATGATAAATGTGTATAAATACCTATTTACAAAGTAACCGCTAGAGTTTTTTACTCGTTCTTCTCAGGGGGATGTGCCTCACGAATAAGTAGTACAGTTTAATCAATATGACTACCTATAAAATAAAGATACATGGTGAAAAAAAAATCACTGTCCATGCATTTGACTTTGAGTTGGAAGTAAATAAAAATTAAAAATCACCTACTGATTTACAATCTGAATTTCAAACTAATAGTTAGCTCGTAGAATTATGAAATATTTTAGATTATTAATCGTCTAGATAGTCTCTAGTTAGTCTAGGGCGACTTAATATTACGAGATGATTCACTGAGTACAGGTTTCTAAAACGTTAAGACTGCTTTTTATTTTCCCGATTATTCAGAACGTTCCACCATATAACAAGACAAGTTGTGCAACTCGGCGCCTCGTATACGTCACTCAGTAGGGTTGTCACATTGTTATTTTAGTTGTGTCCAGAGATGAGCAGTGGGTTAAAACCCAATCAACCCACTCAGGTTATAATCGAGTTTTTACCCAAAATCGCAGGCGGAAACATTACACGCGTAAAATAACAAGGAACTTAGTTCCATACTTATAGAAATTTCTATGTGAAGAATCTGTTTTTTAGACGAAAAAGAGACAACTTCATACAATACCACCTTGCAACCGTATGGACTCTATGGTCACTTTTTACTAGGGATGCACGCATCGATTCAAGTGTACCTATACGATAACGAGTTATGTATCGATTCAAGTCAATGCGATTTTCAAGCGAATCGATTTAATAGAATGGCAAAATGTGTAAGCAAGTAAACGACATATTTGTAATAAAGTAATTACATTTGAACTAAACTCGATTTACAAATATTTATTGTAAATAGCTTTTGCCCTCGATTTCGGGCGTTAATGGGTTTTAATCTGAGTAACAAACCGCCGGGTTAAAACCTGAGAGCTTGCCCATTTCTGGTTGTGTCTACAGGTTGCAAAACATAATTTGTAAAAAATTAAGGTATGTAATGTTTAATTCTTATCAGGATATTTCTGCGCTCCACAAGCGTGACATTGCAGTGAAGTATCTGGAGAAGCCCGTAACTAGTGATAATCATTAAATGTTTATCACCCTGGACCATCGTTTGTGCAAAATGTTTTATGATTCTTATGATTATTTTCTATGAAAATGAAGATTGAATTTCATTAGAGCCTATTCATACGTTGTATTTTTTACGGACAGATGACGCGCGTTAACGTAATTCAAATGACTTTCAGTCGTAGCCTGTAAACCTTTGCACACATTCACAAAAAATCAATCGAGTGAGGACGTACTCCTCCCCCGCTACTTTCCTCAGCCTTGCAAAGCGATGTTGTTGTTACTGAATTGATTTTAACGATATTAACTTATTAAAAATAAGATTTTTCATGACATTGACTTACTTACACATGTAACGTCCGCGGTCTTTCTTGTTGTCACAGGTTATAGGCGCGGAACAAATAAATGGGACTATTTGTAAGGGTATCACAAACCGGCAGGACTGAATAGAAAAAAGTTACAGTTCTACTCCTGGTATACGATAACCTTATGTGACGTACGTCAAAATTACTTTTATCATATGAAAGTCATAAAAACAATAGAACTACGTGAACAAATGATGTACATGTGAAATTTTATACTCTCCTTTTTAACACTCTCAGCGCTAAAGAAGAAATGATTTTTCTGAAGCTGCAGGCTATGTGGGCGGCGCGCGGGACACGCATTTTTTTACAGCACGCCGTACTTGACCTTATAGGAACTCTTGTAGCAGGCTATCTGGGCTGCCGGCGGGACCTGCGTTTTTTTACAACACGCCACGCCTGATCTCGAGTAACTTTTGTAGCAGGCCATATGGGCTGCGGGCGGGACACCTTCAAACTTTACCAGCAGGCCGCACGTTACGCCGTGATTCCGCCAAAAACAGACGGATGTCGCCACTAGGAACGAAATCGATACTTGATTACGATCTGGATCAGTTGTTAGCAGAAGAGCAAAACAATTGGCTGTGTTCGCCGAACGCAAAACTTATATTGTCGACCTGCTGATGCAGCTTTTGACTGGTCAGGACTAGAAAAAACGAAAATGAATTTAAATTCCTAATTGTGGTACGCCGGCGGCACACATGGCCTGCCAGATAAAATTCGAAAGTGCATGGTGGCCTAATGCACTCAGATTTATGTGGGCTGGCGGCGGCCCACGTGGCCTTATAGGTAAAATTCGAAAATACATGGTGGCCTGCTGCACTTGGGATTTTGTGGGCGGCTGGCGGCTCACATGGCTTGCTGGTTAATATTCGAAGATACAAAGTAGCCTACTGCAATCGAATTGTTGTGACGCTGAGGGGCATACATTTATCGGCAAATTTTTTTCCTAGAATTTTTAAACCTCCTGAAAAGTATTCAATTTGCAAATGTGCATTATTGCAGCAAGGTGCGAATTGTTGACAAAAAAGCTTTTTCATTTATAAGTGAAGCCTTTTTGAATAAGAAAGTTTTTATAGGTTTGATCCGAAACAATATAAATAATAAATACAATCGAAATATTCTCAATAAAATTGCCTTAATTTATGTGGTTAGTAATTTAATCTCTCATTTAGATAACAAATAGCCTCGTCGGTAATTTCAGAAATTAACCCAATTACTTGCTAATATTATAGAAAATCGTCAGTTATTTTGAATTTAATATTATTTAATTTCGTCTCCGTCAATTCTATAAATTCTTTTGCAATAATGTGAAGAATGATGATGATCACTTATTTCATGATCAAAAGATTAGACAGCTTATTTTTTTTTTTGTAAAATATTGTTTATGTTATAAAAATTAATTTTTAATTGTGAAAACAGGTTATATAGTAGATGACATTTAACAAAAAGCCGTGAAAGCATAATGATTTGACCTACCACCTTTCAAGAAAAGGGTTGTAGGTTCGAACCCAGGCTTGCACTTCCGAGTTTTTCGGAATTTATGTGCAAAATTTAATTTGAAAAGAGAAAAACATCGTGAAAAACCCACACGTCTGCAAAGCGCACATTATGTGTGTGAAATGCATTATTTTTCATTCATTTCATACATCTGCATTGCGAGAGGAAGCCTGTGTCCAGTAATGGGACTATAGGCTAACTATCGAGTTCTTAGGTTTTCGCGATTGTTACCCATAGGAAATGAAACTATTTTTCCGGATTTAAATCGCGCATATTTGTTTTTTCAAACAAACCGACGTTTCGGGCCCTTTACAGGTCCCATGGTCACGGTTGACTGAGGTGGTACAGTCTTCAACTAGTTATGTCTAATATTGATACAAACCGCCCTATTTTTTTACTATAGTTACAATAGTTATTAATTAAATAACTTATTTTTAATTTTACAAAGAAAACATTCCAATTTACTACCTTTACCTAAACAAATATACGCGATTAAAATCCGGAAAAATGGTTTCATTTCCTATATAGGCTAATTATTTATTATCCATTATTCAACAAAATAAGTACAGTTTCTCTGTGTTCGACTAAACATTAGGCATACAAATATATTGAAGGTACATTATACATTTATTCATATACACTTCAACAGCCTATATTAATGGTAAAAAGGTGTCTTATTTAAGTAATATGACCTGGGCGCGCACATTACGGATCTAAAACGCGGTGACAGTGATTCGGGTCAATTTTAATGATAATAATTGTAAAATGTAACTAGATGTCAAGTAAAAAGGGGAAAAATTTATATGTGGTAATAATAAAAATAATAATAATAATAATAAAAATGTAATATTGACAAAATATACATACAAATGTCAATATGTATGTAAATACCATAGAGGATGGAAAAAACAAAGGAAAGGAGCTGCCTAATCTACGGAATAAACGTACCCACCTAAACAAAAAATGTCTACTACAAATGGCGGATTTAGTGTTGTACCATAATCATAGATAAGTCAATATCGACATGCCAATGTATGGCTTGAACGTTGAAATTGTTTTTATGTTTGCAAATTTGTATAGTATACTGTAATCAAAGTATCATTAATATTAGGCTATTATAACTAGGCAAAGTAATGAGCAATTTTAATCAAAATTAAATATAAAGTTATTTACCAATAAATGTAACGATGGAATTGCATTAATGTAGGTAATCTAGTTACATTCAAAGCTCTATTAAAATTTGACTCGTCAAAATAGAGCGAACAAACGAAGACGGTATTTGATCGCTTTGCATTTACCGCTTCCTTTTCCTTTACCAGTTGCACAAATGCGTATTAAAGAAAAATCTTCGTATAAAGGTTTTCGCGATTGTTACACATAGGAAATGAAACTATTTTTCCGGATTTAAATGGCGTATATTTGTTTTTTCAAACAAGCCCATACAGGTCCCATCAACCGTGACCATGGGACCTGTAAAGGGCCCGAAACGTCGGTTTGTTTGAAAAAATAGTTTCATTTCCTAAAAATGTTCATTTCAATAATTTAACCTTATTTGCTTTTATTTTTGTTAACGTATTGATGTCATACACTATAATGTTAGCCATCGTGGTCAGAGGTACAGGATAAAAATGATACATGGTGCGAGGAGTTCCTTTCGCGCACCTCAAGTGCTACTTCATTAGTGTTCAATATCTGGGTTTTTTTGGTTGTTTTACATAACATTTCTAGATTTTCTAGACAAGATTCTCTATACTCCTATAAACATGTAATTTTAGGTTCTTGACGTATGGATGACGTTAACAAACTGAGTAAAAACTTCCAAGTCCGACGTTTCAAAGTTTTATTTAAAAGGTTACAACGTGTTAGGAAAATATTACTATAGACTATCAGGTAGGTCCGGTAATAATTATCATAATCATTAATTCAAAGAATGAACTCCTAGACAGGAAATGATAGTACCAATGATTCTCTCACATAATTAAAATTTGATTAAGGTAGTCACCGTTCGAGGAAAAATCTTAACATCACGATGCTAAAATGAGATAAATAGGGGTCAACGCCATCTAGTGGATTTTTAGGAAACTGTATGATAGACAAAGTTTCTTGGTGCAATTTTTGTATAAAATAGGTTTGTTACACATGTATATTCTCTATTGACAACCAGTACATAATCTTCGTTAATCAACTCATCATTTCATAGTATATATGTAGTCCTGTTTCGTACTCACGCACATAGAAACAAGTAATAATATAAGTTGCTTGGCAGCTCATAGCTCATTAATATTGTTGAAGACGTGTTATGTCTTACATCCATAAAAATGAACGCTCGTATGGTCACACGTATCAATTGTTGCTAGTTTAAATGAACCAGACAGGTGCGAATTAAACTTACGCTTTAAAGATTCTGTACCACAACAATAGAATATAAAATGTTTTTACAGCGCGTATAAAGTCATATTAGCTTCTCACTCGACTTAGTTGTTTCGCTTTCGATGTCACTTTAAATGTAATATTTTTAAAAAATTATAAAAACGTAGAAGAAAAAAGTAGTTTTATACTCGTAAAATAGTTCTTGAAATTTCATCTATTTACAAAGTTTTACTGAAATCGGTTACCGGAACGAGCGCTAAGCCGGATTCATTTCCTAGTTTGCCACTCTTAGACGTGGAATATTTTCTTCAAATTTAAATGGGACCAATACTGAGATTTCCTCATTTCTACTAAAAAAGAACCATAACAATCGGTTCACAAATTTTATCTTTATTTGGAGTTATCGTGTGACATCCATATAAAAAATACAGTCGGATTGAGAATCTCCTCCTTTTTTTGAAATCGATTAAAAAGTAAGTCAGCAGTTTAGGCATAGCAATTTTGGTATAGAGATAGATGGGACCTAGGAAAAGGACATAGGCTATGTTAGCTAGCTGATCTTAAAGAGGCTGAAATAAAGGATGAAAGTTTGTATGGAGAGCCGATAAAAATATGAAAATTAGTATAGTACAGTAGGCTAAAAGTACTTACTCTACGCAGACGAAGTCGCGTGCACCAGTTAGTCTAGTAGTAAATTTCGAAAATTCCACGCTTTTTACACAATAGCAATTTCCAGAAAAGAAGCCGTGATATATTAATGGTCGACCAAAATCCCACGAGAAGGGTTCCTTTTGTGCCATTTAGGTACATAACACCAAAAAGGTTATTTTGAATTTAATTGACTTTTGAATGTGTGTGTTATGTATGAGTGGGAAAAGTGTGTTTGCGTACGAGACTGACCGTAAGTAGCTGCGTGGGCGAGTATGTGTGTGTGTACTTAGTCATAGACCCAGTGAAATGTTTATTTTATTCATCATATCAGCCGGAAGACGTCCACTGCTGAAGATAGGCATCCCCCAAAGATTTCCAGACCAGCCGATCGGACGCGACGTGCATTCATCGGTTACCCACCCTTACCAGGTCATCTGTCCATCTAGTAGGGGGCTGTCCGACTGAACGCCTTCCAGTTCGTGGTCTCCATTGGGCCGTCAGTTCTACTGGTTCTAGTTCACTGCCACTTTTTTATTTTATTAATAATTTGTAATTCCTTTTTTTGTCTTGCATACTAGGTTTTTAGTAATTAGTTTGCTTTTGTATATTAATTTTACTTGAAATATCATTTTGAGGCAGATCTTTTGGTACCTATACAAAATTTGTATTGCCGCTATAACAGCATTATATTAAAAATGCGAAACAAAAAGAGAGCTCTACCGTGAACTTCATAAGTGGTTTAAGAAGTTAATAGAGCTCTCTTATACAATATTTTGTATAAGTATTGTGGGCCAATGTAAACTGATAAAAATGGAAGTAAATTACATTGCTACTCCGCGAACCCAGTGAAGGTGGAATCGTGCAAAGTAACTGTGTTTGTGTTGAATATTTTTTTCATGCAATTAATTTTCCGACCCTCTCTCCGCACGAAATAAATAACGAAAACGCACCTACAGTCACAAACACCATCCAAAATATACTCGACACGTGTTTCGCCTCTCTAGGAGGCTTTCTCACTTGTTGATTGGTCGAGGCTCAGATGAAGAATCACAAAAGCACACGAAAGTTTCTTAATCTGACAGTATTCGAACCTGCTTCTGCACTACAAACTAGGTTCTGGTTCTGTGAGATCGATGTAATTTTTGTTTGCGTTTGATATTTGTATTAATAATTATAACAAACTAGTGGAGTAATTAAACAAAAAAATAAACGAATGGAAGGAAAGTAGTTTTAGCCGCAGTAACGCTCCTTGTGAAAGAGTTTGTCCAAAAAAGTGTACCTTTTTTTTTTTAGTATTACCAACCACCAGCCAACGTAACCATTCTGAGATTGTGCAGACCCAAGATGGACGCTCGGATGGCCGTGAAGCTTCTTCTTCAATCCCCTCCAGGCTTCATTTGGTTCTTCGTTCGCCTCCTGTTCTCAATATACCATCATCCAATCGTCACCGTGTTAACCTGCGGTTTTATCTCGAATCCTTTGGACAGTCGTCAAGAAGTTAAGAGAACTCTAATGCTACTGAATTCTCGCCATTTTGCCTTATTAAATTGAGTAACCGAGGCGTGATATAACTATGGAATCCACATCAACAACATTTTTACTTACTTTTGAACAATTTAACCGGTTGTGCAACCGACATTCTGTTAAAATCTACCCGGTTTCGAACCAGTTTCTCTTTTATAAATAACCACACCACCCTATGGTGCTGTTTTTGCAGAACTTGCGACGATATTTATAATTTTTATATTTTTTTATTTGTTTTTTTTTGGTATCTCTTCAAAAAGCAAAGCTGCTGGAAGATTAAAATAAGATTTGTTTATCTTTAGAAACTATAAATACATGTTTTGCCGATTATGTGTCCATTCCAAAGTGTATAAAAAACTTATTTATGTTAATTTTATTTGACATCCTCCGTGGTCGAGTGGGTTGTACACCGGTTTTCATAGTGCCGCCAACTCCCAGTAAAGTCCCAGGTTCGATTCCCGGCCGGGTCAATGTAAGACAAGCTAACTTTTCTATATTGTCTCGGGTACCGTCGTTGTTTATGATATCTATATTTTTTTATTATTTTAAATTTAATTTATTTGTACTAACAATATGATTCTTAGTCCTTAATATTTAATTTAAAAAGATATAATTATTTTATTTTTAATTATGAGAAATCGATTTTTAAATTTAATTTTCATTTATATCTTCAAATATCAAAATATTTTTTATGACTTCGTAGTACTTATTATAATTAACTATGGTCCAAATTGCCTGAAATAAATGATTATTCTTATTATTTCGTTACGACGAGTATGTTTTACTCACGCAAAATATGTAAGCATGTATGAAAAGCTGACGATCACTAAAGAACTTTGCTAGGTTGGTATAGAGTGTCTTTGAATAGAATGTTGTTTACGAACATTTCTTTCACACGAATACATACGTATTTCATATATAATGTACCTAGTTAGATTACTTTTTTATACTACAAGTTATTTCATTTGATTTTCTGCTGAATAGCCCACGCTAGTATTGTTTGGTACAAGCTGTTGAACTGTAGAATGTTCTAAATTTGTTTAATGTAAAAATACACTAATAGACAATACAGTACAAATATTAGAGTGGCATTTCGTTCAAAAACACTGATATTAAAAAGGTTATAATGATTGTGTACACTGGTGTCCAAGCTATGTAAACATTAGTTCCATAAAACAAAAAAATACTGTTATAGAAAACCAGAAGGGCTATTTTCAAATATTTCAATTTGAAAGTTCTGAAATTAATATTGTTATATTTGAAAAAAGTTTTGTTTTTTATAATAATACACAATATGGTATGTAGCGAATCGCAGCAGACGTTAGAAACCTTTTTAACCGACTTCAAAAAATGAGGTCTGTAATTCGACTGAATTATTTTTATGCACGTTTGGCGATAAATCCGGTGTTTGTGAATCGATTTTTATGATTCTTTTTTTGTTGAAAAGGGGTACTTGGGTAGTGGTCCCATTGAGAATAGAAGAAAAACTGAGATTATTGTACGTATACTACAGTCTTTTTAACAGATTAGTTTTAGATCGAAATTCTAAATTTAATTATACTTGTTTTTGGCGCCTTTTTCTTTGTTATCGTCGTTATTCCTCTGTGTTTCGTTCGTAACTTTACTTTTTTGGTTTAAATAAACTATGAGTACCTATATTTTCCTTAGCACACAACAAGGTATATAATGTAATATACGTGTCACGTATATACATTAGTAAATATATACATATATCATATTTATATTACAAGTTGTATAACAATGGTTATTGCCCGGTAACGGCACGCTACGATAATATATACCATGAAGTTTTAATAGTTAAATGTATGAGATTGTAGTAATAATGACTTATTAAGTTAACATAAAGTTACAGATCTAACGTAATCACAGACTAACAAACTGTGAGACTTTCCTAGTAGACCTAGAAATGAGACTCCAGTGACTGTTATAAATTATATTATAAGATCTTTCACTATAAATCCAAACAAAACAAAAACACGTTTTTTCTAGTCAAACATGTTTTACGTAATGGCGGTCGAACGTTAGCGTTCCGTTGATTCGCTGATGACAATATCGATTTATTTATTATTTCGATAAAACTAATTCTTATTAGAGCAAAGTAAGTTTTCTAACAAAATAAAATAAATTACTCAAATACTTAAATAAATAATTAGTCATGATTCGCTAATAAAACAGTGTTACACGTTTAACCTTTGTGAGAGATTGTACTCCGTACTGAGTAACTAGAGTTATGTTACATATTATGTTACATAAATTGTTCTATTTTAATTTTATTGAATGTCAGCATGGTTTACCACGATAATATTAATTACATTAATATTAATTATATTTTTTGCGGAATTACTTCCACCACTACCACTAGTTTGTTATAATTATTAATACAAAGATTAAGAAGAAAAAGAACACTTACGAAAAATTCCTTCAATCCGGCTGGAGTCGAACCGACGATGTCTTCTAGCAAACCACGCTAGACGCTATGCCAACTAAGCCACGTAACGAACCAATAGATCTTACAAATTTTTCTACGTGCTTGTTGCAGATATTTGTTATGGTTTTTTTAAGACTTTTGCCTTAGCGCGTTCTATTTTGTTTCATATATTATATAATACATACACGCTTTGCTACAATTTAATCCGTTGCTGAGCGATGATATTAATATAACACTAAGCTATAATATTATATCACGAGTATCTCCCTCCCTCCTCTCTCTTTATTTCTTTCTGCATTTTGTCTGCGTATGTTTTTCTTATTTTTAGTATGTTCTTAACTATTACCAAAGAGGATCTAACCATTACGAGCTGTGGCAGCAAAGGCTATATTATATTCCGTGTTCTTGAGAACTGTACTTCAGTCATAGAGCCATTGAAATGTTAATTGTTTATTATATTAATAATTTGTATATCCTTTATTGTATTGCATGTCAAATTAAGTCAATCTTGTTTCATTCTCTCCCTTTCTCACTCCCTTTCTTTCTCTCTATTTCTGTGCGTCTGTGCGTGAATTTAACAGAACCATATTATACGGCACTAAGGTTTTTAGACTAAGAGTGTTAATTTTCTGAAGAAGAACAATAGTAATCATGCGCACGCTCACTACTTAATAAAGTTGGAAACGACTTCATACAGTTTCTGTAGAAATTAAACGCGGCCAATGACAGGAAATCATGTATCGGGTTACTTCGAAGTAGCTCTTTGTATTAGGGTATCAATATAGATATAGAATGTGCGAAAGGATGTAATTATACCCAGTTTAGTAAATTTTGCAAAACTGAAGCTGTATTTGAACACAATGTGACATGCTCTGAATCATTGATTTAAGTACGGGGCTTGCACGAATGGAGAGGTTGTGGACCTACTTATAGTAGGTTATCTTTGGACTCCGATTCCACTACTTATGTAGCAATACTATACTGTATTATGAGAAATAAATAACACTACTACGTTACAACTATAACGCACCATATAACTATGCACTTTTAGCAGTATAGCCATTGTAGTAATGGAGCTCTCTGTGAAAGAGAGGAATCGTCTCAGTTGTGAGCATTACTGCTTTACGATTTTGCAGTGTAAGGGTGGTGATGAAATTACAGACACAATCATGGGCTTTGTCAACTTACGTGACAGTGTGACCGGCGCAGGGCTGTGCCCTTTAGATCTTTGTGATTTAAAGCTCTAAAGACTGCAATTGTTATGGACAGGTGTGTCGCTTACTACCAGACCCACAACTTGTTTGTCCCGTCTCTTGGTATCATGAAAAAAATCTTTATAAATGTACAAAATTCAAACCTAATATACCTAACGGTTAAATTTTAATCTATGACATTAGGACGAACGGATGAAGGAACGGAAATGACTATAATATGAACAATGTAGTCTGAATTTAGATAAAGCCAGGTCTGTAAATACTTATAGACTTCTTACCTACTGACTTGTGTAAAAAACACAACATAACCTCTCAAGGCCGAGTTCAATGTTGCTAACAAAACGACTACAATTACACAATGCCTCGTATTTTCTTAGATAAATATAAGTAAATGGTACTGATAGCATTTATGAGCTGAAAAATTGAGGAAGTTCCCCACTTTTCATATGAAATATAGATAAGTTCTGGGACTTAAAATATAAACGAAATTTAAATCGATATAACGCAATCTTTTAGAACCGAGAACATGAAACAATTATCGCATTTGAATACAATATCGATGTTGCAATTAGATACACTTCAATCGAAGACTTTGAACTTAAAGGTCATACGTTTAAAGAATTTAATTTTAAGCTTGTCTCCGAGTTTGTCCACGTTTTAGAGGCTCTGAATAATAATTAACTTACTAAAGTTAATTATTATTCATAGCTACACCCCATTACTACAAGTAAGGTTTCCCTGAAGAGATAAATTGGGTCACTGTTCAGTATTTTAGTATACCAAATACGCTGGGGAGTTCTACATGCCTTCCAGAGTCTAGTAAACAATATCCGGTAGCATAATTAATACTTTAATCTCTGCGTCACTTAAAAAAGTGATGAAGGCTCGTTAGCAATAATAAAGTCTAATTTTATATTCTACATTGTAATATTTATTGTAATGAATATTTATGATGTTTTACTATCATGATATTATTTTTTTGTATAATTACTTTGTATTAATAATTATAACAAAGTAGTGGACTACAACAGACAGAACTCGAATCTTTGTCACCCGCCGTAATATTAATTAATAATAATAATAACGTGCACACACACATAGCCCTGCACTAGGGAAAACCCTGTGTGGCGGGTGCCATGGAGACACACATGGACAACGACAAATTACACCCAAACTCACGAGAGAAATAAATGTAGGACATACAAATATTTCTCCCGGCCCGGGAATCGAACCCAGGAACTCTGCGTGGCAGTCCGGCATGGTAGCCGTTTGGCCTCGGAGGCAATTATAACAAACTATTTGACATTGCTTAGTCGAGGCATGAGCCGCAGTTAACACGACTACACCTCATTTTAATATTCTAGGGAAAGACAGAAATCGTTAAGAAATAATTCTTTGTTATTTCAATACAAATGAATCAATAAAATTTAGGTACATTTGGGTTTTTCTTAGTAATTGAACAACAATTTTTATAAAACTGTGTGTTGTGTGGTTTTAGTAGCGCCTGGTAAACAAGCAATAGCAAATTTTTTATTTGATATTGTTTCAGGCGCAACTCAATTGCATTTATGTTAATCCTATTGTTAAAACACTTACATTTACTATTTCCGGCACCGTAGTATTTTAATTACATGTACTCAGTACTCTAAATACTAATAATACCTATTATATTACTTCGTATCTTTATTATAACGTACGGTTTGTCGTTATTATGAAAAATTTAAAAGTATCTATGTAATGTAAAAGAAATATGAACAGTAGTCGTATGGTCGGCATGACACCCAAGTAGGTAAGGGTCAATTAAAAACAAGATCAGTATCTATCACAATGCAGCCAATCCATCGGACGTCAGTGAGCAGTCGCGCGCGCCGTACAATCGCCTCTGCAACACTATTTTTACTCTGATCTTGGACGCATGCCACAGCTGGGTTCGAGCGCTAGTACGAATTAACTCCCGCATTCAAACGTACCTTTCCCAACTAAATCTTTAATAATACTAACCCAAAAGCGCGAAAATTATGAATGAAATCCCCCCAGTTTCTGAATGTTTGTAGTGTTACAAATAAACGCCAGGGTTTCTGGCCGTAGACGCGCTAGTCGAATCGAGAATGGCGCCGTGAGCGCCTCGGACCGCGTCGACCATGGCGCGACATAGATGGACGCTAGCTCTAATTTTAATCTGCCTACCCATCCTAGCAACAGTGATAACCGCATTCCGTGTACGTGATTTACCTGCGAATATTCAGGACAGTTTAAAAGCTGATTTAAAGAAACACAAGTGTGAAGACTGTGACGTGGACGATTCCAAGGTCGGTCAAAAGTTGCATAGTGTTAAAATCGAAAGTGCTAAACGTTATGACGAGTTGAAAAAAGCTGTTCGGGAAAAGCAACAGGAATTGAACCAGAAAGCGGGTAAACTAAATTATAAATATGTAGATGACAGTGCTGATGACGACGACGATGATGATGATGATTTGGACTTTTTGAAAAGTGAAACAGGTCTTAAAAAAGAAGAACCTTCCAAGGTTGTGAAAGCGAAAAAAGGTGGTACGGATGGTAAAATTAAAAAACCGGTAGTGGATGATGATGATGACGATGATGATGACGACGATGACATTACACTAGTAGAAATGAAACAATCTGCGCCTAAAAAGTTACATGATTCTAGTAAGAAGCAGACTTCTAAAGATAAAGTTAAAAAACCAGTAAAAAAAGATGATGGCGATGATGATGATAAGAAAAAGAAATCAAAACAGGACACACAAGACAAAGAAAAAAAAGTATCCATAAAATCAGATGGCGGTAAAGATATTAAGAAAAAGATTCCTGAATCAGATTCTAAAGTAACAACTAAAAAACCTTCAAAAAAGACGATTGACGATGTCGATGACGATGACGACGACGACGACGATGATGATGAAGATTACAAGCCCAAAAAATCTGAAAACATTAAAAAGAAACCAGAACAGTCTAAAGGACATAGCAACAATAATAAGAATAAAAATTTATTTAAAAAATTAAGAGTTGATGATGATAACGACAACGGCGACGACAATAGTGATGATGATGATGACGATGACGACGACGATGAAGATGTTGACGATGAAAGTGACATTTATAATGGATTGAAAAAAATGGCAAAAACAAAAAATATTGTCCACATGCCAAAGCCAGACAAACCAGCTACCGATAAAGCATCAAAACATTTGGAAGGTAAAAAAGAATCACTTACAAAAGGAGATGTTGTGAAAAACAAAGCCAAAGTATTGGAATCTAAAAAAGAGGATGTGAAAAAACCCGAGCCTAAGAAAGAAATAAAACCAACTGACAAAGTGAAAGACGAAAAGAAATCAAAACCTGATACCACAGAATCTGCAAAGAAACGAAAAGAGGTAGAAGAAGATGTGAAATCAAAACAAGTCAAAACCAAACAAGAAGAGCTTAAAAAAGATAAGAAGTCTGACTCTAAAGAAAAGGCAGTGAAAGACCTTGGAAAAAGTATCAAATCATCAGCAGAAAAACTAGTAAACAGTCAAGAAATTTATTACAAAAGTGAAACTCATTTGAAGGACGTAACGGATGCTTTACAAAGACGAAATTTGCTCCAAAGTGAATTTGAGGACTTTTACGCTTTCTTTCCCACTTTTGCTCCAAACTTTTCGCGTATTCACAATCCGGAATGCCGACGTCATGGACAGATTCTACTGAGGCAGTTACGAGGAACCAAATTATGGGCTTTGAATAGTAAGTAACTACAATTTTCACAAGCTGGTAATCGAATTTTTCTCAAAAAACAATGATCATTTTTGCGTTAACATTAAAAATAAAATCCGCTTTGAAAGCGATTTAACTGAGAAAACAGTACAGACTATACGTACGTACACATATTTTTGTTTGTTACAATTATTCGAGTTAATTTCAGTTCAACAGATTTGTTTATCGTTGCCAGATCAATCCTTTGTTATTCGTCATGACGTGGCTAATACTCTTTAGTTTAAAATAGTTTTATTGCTATGATGTTCAGTACGTAGCGTGTACATTTTATTAAAACTTTTGTTTAAGATTTGCATTTTTTCCAAGAAATACGGTCGAGCAAAACATATTTTCTGTGCTGAATCACTGGATAAAGCTTTTTTGGTAAATTTCGAATTGTTGAAAGGGTATCGAAATGGTGAGCCAAATTAGTTTAGATAACAGGATATTTGTAAGTAACAGTGAATCTTTAGTTATACCAAATAGTGAATATTTGATTGGAGCTCTATTAGTATTGACGCATAATACTTTTAATATTCATAAGACGTCAAACGGGTAAACGTTTGCATTTTGTTTATAGCCATTCCAGGAATCGAAGCCAGTGAACTTCCATTAATATAATCTATAAATATATTAAATTTGTCAGTTCGGTTGGTTGCTTTGGAAGACCACGCGTTCTTCATTAATAGGTGATGAGTTGTCGGTTTAAGTTTCATGAGAAGGTATCTCTCGTAATGTTAAGGTGTAAAGTCATAAATACTATGTTTTAGTGCGACTCTGGTCCATTAGATACAGTAAACATTTGTATTAACTTCTGCGAATTTGTATAATTATCTGCTGATCACGTCTCACTCAATCATGAAATACAAAGTTTGGATGGATGTTTGTAACTCAATTAAGCTTGATAGATGGTCCATTATACCCTTTTCAACCACGCACATGGTGTCACAGAAGAAAAAAATACTGACCATAAACATTGTTTTATTGTAGGAATTTATTTTGATACGAATATTAATTCTCAGAAATTTAAATAGAAGAAATTGTACACAAGAAGGATTGTTTTCGCTAGCAATTGCAAACGAATTAATGAATTGTTTATTTTTTACGCAGGCATAACGTCTTGTTGTTAAAATTGTCATTGTTATTATTATTATTATTATTTATGTTGTTTACTAAATATTGTACTTACTTTATTTTCCTTCTTGTCATTCAGCGGTTTATTTAGATATGTTGTTGCTAAAATTCTTAAATATTTATAGATAACCACGGAATACGAAGTTTTGCATAACAGGCAAACTTGTTTGAAATTTGAACCTTAAGTCATTTATATAGCGTTCAAAAGTTTTAAATTGTAACAGTTTATATAGCCTGGTGTGTGTGCAATAACGTATGTAACATAAATATACAAAAGGTGATTTAAAGTATGATGTGTCCGCTTTCCATAATCTTTCAACTATTTGTGCCGTAATCAATCCACAAAATATTCCTAAGTTTAATTTTTTTTTAAATAATATCAAGTGACGGGACGACCAAGTCGTACGCCTGATGGTAAGCTCTGCCGTCCATTAACTAAAGCGTGGCAAAGTGACATATGGTCAAATATCCGTTTTAAACACGGAAGATGGAGTCCAAAATTATCTTTTTCAGAACAGTTAAAGTTAGTTAACGTATCGGATACATCAAAACTTATCCTAACGATGCTTTGCTAAATATCTTTAAACAATTTTAATTTTATAATTAATTAATTTATAATAAAAAGTTTTATTATAAAACTGGGTTATCGTTTTTATATGATATCTCAAAAATGATTTTGTCAACGCGTTTCAGTTAACACACGGCAGAGTTACAGGCCTATCCATAACAATTGCAGTGTCACTCAGAGATTTAAATCGCAAAGATCTGAGCGGAACTGCCACTGCGCCCGACACCCTGACATAAGTTGACAAGTCCCATGTGCCTGTAATTTCACCAGCACCCTTTTAGCCTTCAAACTCGGAACACAGTAATGCTAATATTACTGCTTGGAGGCAGAAATAGGTAAGGTGGCAGTACTACCCTGGACGAACTCTTTCACAAGGAGCTTTACTGGTATTGTTGTTGTGGGAGGGGGCGGCCCTCGCGTGCCGCAATCCGCACGGTGAAAATTAATATGAATATAATTGTAACATTTTTATTAAAAAAAGCCGACCTCAAAAGTTCGTGGAATTAGATCTATTTGCCAAGTTTTTTTGAAATCGGTGACCAGAAAGTGCGCGAAACCGGATTCATCCGCTAGTTTGCCACCCTTAGAGATGAAATATTTCCTTCACATTTAAATGAGACCAATACTGAGGTACCCTCATTCAGCAAAAAAAGAATCATCAAAATTGGTTCACAAATTTTATTTAATTATATTATTTATTTAGTTATCGCGTAACATGCATACCTACAACAAAAAAAACTATCGAATCGAGAACCTCCTCTTTTTTGAAGTCGGTTAAAAATGAGAATAGGCGAAATAATTTTACACAGATCCGACGTTGACAAGCGATTGCGACTGACGGGGCAGCCAGTGGCGCGGCGTGTCGTTACACAGCTAGGCAATTTTCAAGTCATTGGGATGAATGTAAATTTAATAGGCTTCACTTGAAAACCAAAATTTTGTGCGTTCTCTGTAATACTTAAAGACAAATACAAAAATAAAAATTATGTGCATAATTAAATATTTTATTCTTAAATAATTCATTGTACATTTTTATTTTAGTTTGTTTTTAAGTATTTTTATGATTGGGTAAAGTGCGTCCTATCGTGTAACAAATTAGCATATTCTTTACACAATATCCTTGGGTGTATCGTATATTTTTTGTAAGATAGTTATTTAATAGTAAATACCTAAACAATTTGATCTAGAAAAACAGTTTATCCCGCTTCTCCTTCGGTGACTCGTCTTAGGCTTAATAAGAGAAATCTGTGAAATAATTTACAAATTAATACTGTTTTGTAGCCGCGCGATCCTAGTTAGAGCGCCTATTTATTTACACTGGCAGCGTTTCAGAAATTTCGACAACAGATGTAACTGTTAAAAAAACATAAATTATCACGTGTCGCCTTTACTCAGTCAAGGGCAGTGTATCTGTGATGAAATTTATATGCACTATCATCATCAACTCTAGTCTTTTGTATATCTTTTGTATATGTTGGCATATTTTTAAACTATTAAAGTGATATTTTTTTCATAATACATTTATTGGAAATGAGGCTACTCACAAATTTTTATTAGAGCTAATATGTTTTTCTTTTAAGCCAGTCTACGTTTAAGAGATAAATTATATCGTGAACAACGTCCTACACCTTAAACCTTAAACATAACAATTTTAGACGTTCACCTTTGGATATAGTTTGACCTATATAGGGCCATTTCATGACTCCTAATATTTGGGTCGCAAACGTATTATTAGACTATTAATTTACTGGTTTTGATACCATAAATTTAAAAAAAACACACAGACCTAAATGGGGCAGCACTATGTTAGTAATTATTAAACATATATGCAGCCCCTTAGCCAAGGGACAGACGTTGGCTCTCTATGTTTATTCTATCGTCTTTACAATGGGGAGTGTTCCGAGGAACTTTTCGAACTGGTGCCACCGTCTCGTTTTCACCATCACACCTCCCGCTAAAGGAATAAAGTCCAACCCCATTTCTTAGATGGCTTGCTTGTAAGACCACGCGGGCATCTCGTTCGTTCTTTCCTCGAACCTGCAAGATGTGGAATGATCTTCCTCCTGAAGTATTTCCTTTGCGCTACGACATGGGGTTCTTCAAAAAGCGTGTTTACAGGGCTCTCAAAAGCTGGCAACGCATAAGCAGCTCATCTGATGTTGCAAATGTCCATGGGCGACGATGACCTCCTTCAAGTGGCTCATTGCTCGTTTGCTTCCTTCTATATATATATATATATATATATAAAAGAATTATATATCATGTGACTGCGTCCGTCAACCTGAGATGTAAGTTAACAAGTCTCACGTGCCTGTAATTTCACCAGCGCCCTGACCATTCAAAACCGGAACGCAATAGAGCTCACATCACTGCTTGGTAGCAGAAATAGGTAAGGCGGCACCATGGACGAACTCTTCAATATGAAGCTCTACTGCTACTAAAAATCTAAAACTTGTGCCCCGCATGAAGTCAATGTGGTGGGCCAAGTAAACTTTATCCGTTGAGGATACCTGTATCTACTTATGGGACATTTTTATCTGATATAGCCAGTTATTAATAACAATAGTTAGTACGATGCAATAATTCGATGCTATCGCTAGGTTTTACAAAATATACTCCTGAATTTAAACACTATTTCAAGATAACTGGTTTTACTACCAATCCCCCGACACATGTTTTCTATAATGACTTGTGTGTTAAATTAAGACTAGCTAGCGATCCGCCTCGGTAAGCCACGGCTGCAATTTTATGGGCTGAACATTTTTCGGGAAATACCGCACAAACTGTGGTATCAGTGTTTTTAGTTTATTTAGTGGGTAGCTTGTGAGCTCAGTGTTCCGCATTTAATTTATGGATCCGGACCTGGAACTGCGGGTCTTCAAAGCGATTATGATTTTAAAATCATAGGCGTGAGTTTATATTGTGCAAAATTTTTGCGCAGCGCCTGCCGAATGACCTATTGTTAAATCAAAGTCAAAGTCAAAGAATCATTTATTCCATAGGTAAAATAAATTTACACTTGAAAAACGTCACATTTAAACTACTGCTCATTCACTACGTTGACTGCCCTGAGAAGAACGAGCAAGAAGATTGCTCTTTTCAAATAAACTTAAATGCTATGAAATATACTTTGAATCAAATTTGTGTGGTATCTAGAACCATGTCTTTTATCTACCACGTAGTCTTCAATTTAGTTATATGACTTTTCAATCAAAATAGTTTTTATTTAGCTTTTAAACTTAGGAAATAATAACCTTAATATATGCTCCGGAATCTTATTGTAAAAACGTACACAGTTCCCCATAAAAGAGTCGTTGGTTAAACGAAATCGTGGTAGCATGAGTTTGGACTTAGCTCTAAGGTTAATATTATGGATATCTTCTTTCTTATTGAAATTATGTATATTTTACGGGCATATAAAATATTTGAGTAGTTAGTAGTTTATTACGTAAATATACGGTATATCGAAACCCTTTCAACTGATATCAAAAGAACGTTACCTAATGAGTAAAACAACATCAACAACATTAACGTTAAAATTTTGGATATTTCTAGTTTTTATTAAAAAAAAATTTATGATGTCCTTTTACTCATAAGTATTTTCGACATAAGTTTAAATATATCGTTCATATTTACGAAATAATCGCCTGGGCACGCTTACACCTTGTATACCAATGTTTTGACCTGCGTAATGACAACATAAAACTATAGAATGCACAAGCATTATGGTATGTTCAGTTGAATTATAGTATATAAGAGATACCTAGACAGCTATCCTTATATTTAGATTCTCAGATTGTCCTGTGATGCTGCAGTCATGATACCAGTCTCCTTAAACTTTTCTCTGAGAGAAACCCGAGAACCTAAACGGTACACAGAACGAATCGCTCGTTTTTGCAATACAAATATGATTTGAATGTCTACCACTTCATTCCACATGTCGAAAATACTTATGAGTAAAAGGACATCATAATTTTTTTTAAAATAAAAACTAAAAATATCCAAAATTTTAACGTTAATGTTGTTGATGTTGTTTTACTCATTAGGTAACGTTCTTTTGATATCAGTTGAAAGGTTTTCTATATACCGTATATTTACGTAAGAATTGCCTGGACACACTTAACGATTCCACTCTGTGTATCAGGACTGTACTTTAATTATTCACACAAACGGAGGCCAGTACCATCATGTACAGGCTTATCACTAGATTAAGGAGTAAATGGCTCTCCCAGACATTGCGAGCAGCCCAAGACTCAATTCTGGAATACTCTATTCTGGGAATGACTTCTGATGTCATGCTTCTCAAGCAAAACTTTAAAAATCTCTACCATGTAGAGTTTCCAACTAGGAAAGACTGGGAAACTAACAGTCTCACTTGGAAGGACGGCAGCATTCTATAGTACACCGATGGGTCTAAGATGGGACCCAACGTAGGCTGTTGAATAAACGGCGTGAGTCCCAGGCTCAGCTATAAGCTGAACTTGAGACGACACTCCTCTATCTTTTAGGCCGAAGTGTACGCCATAATTGCTTGTGTGGATTTAAACTTGAAGAGAGGCCACGTTGACAAGTATATTTACATAAACTCGGATAGTCAAGCGGATCTACATGCACTAGCCTCAGTCACCCAAACATCGAGGATAGTAGAGAACTTTGTTAATATATTGAATACTCTCGGGGAAAATAACACAGCGGTCCTGCGCTGCGTTCCAGGCTACTCTGACGTCGAGGGTAATGTGTCAGCGGACGAACTGGCAAAAGACTGTTCGCAGTGATGAAAGGATGCATACATAGGCTCTGAATGAAGCCACCCTAATAATAAAAATTAATAATACCAGCGTTGTTGCTAATGCAGGTTTTCCACACAGATGCGAATGCTGAATTTTTGGTTGATGAAAAAAAGTGGTAGTACTGTCCTGGATTAACTTTTTCACAAGGAGCTCTTTTGGAGTACCAGTGGACATATATGTCTGCTCTTAAAGCTGTTATCTGCCGTCATCGAGAATATCACCAGAAATAAAGATGCAATAAGGGCCACCCATCCCTGGCAACTCATCAGGCAAATGGGCCTTATATCACTTTTAAATATCACTCTCGTTTGTGCTGAAATCACATATTAGAAAGCTGAAATAGTACAGCGCCAACAACTGACCTATGTGTACGTCTCCGTATATTCCAAAAATATTCAGTATTTATTGTATTATAGATAATATCTCTCACAATGGGTGTTCCATTCGGTAGTGTGGGAAAAACAGCAAAACATCTAATTACGTAATCAGTCAACTTGTAACCATGGAGCGTGTAACCGTTCCAAAATATCGGGATAACAGAAAGAACTCGTACCATGGTAAGAAGCCTGTAATCAGTGATAATCATTCAGTGAATATCCATGAAAGCAGTAAATCTAAATAAATAGTAGTTTTCCTACACTTGTTTCACATTAGGAAAGTGCAAATGTGCTTTGAGACATGATATTAGCTTAAATTTTTACAATTTGTTACGTGTAAATCTATGTTGTACGATAATTAAACTTTCTATTATGTACTAAACTTAGTAACATTAGACAGTAACTGAACAATATGCTGTTTGAACCATGCTAGAGTTGTTCCCAAGGGAGGCGAGCTGTAAACATCATTTCGTTCTTCAGTTACCTTTGCGTGCCGACTTCATAGGTCCATTGAGACTTCACACAGAATGGTAATAAAGGAATCGTGAGTTTACTCTTTAACTATGCAAATAGTATTAGGTAAACTGTAACTGTAACTTCAAATACAAAAATAATAATTAACCTTTTGTATTACTTGTATTTCCTATCATTGTAAATCCCAAGCAGACATAAGACTACATAATTATACCTACTACTCGTTAATATATTTATTAGCAGTAGAGCGCCTTATGAAAGAGTTTGTCCAGGGAAATGCTACCAACTTACCTATTTTTGCCGCCAAGCAGTAATTGAGCATTACTGTATGCCGGTTTTGAAGGATATGCGCCCAGTTACACGAGGCGAAAGATTTTGTGCGGCCCCGAATCTGAATTCTATTTACTAGGCAACAACAATTAAAGACCAAATTCAAGCCAGGCGCCCGGGACGCATATTTAAGTTAAAACGTAAAAAGTAAATAAATAGAGCGTATTTTGCAATGACAGTTAGACGCAACCGGCCGCTGCGCAGCGGGAACGCGGGCTTCGCTCGGAGGCCGCGCGGAGTAAGCGCGATGAAATTCGTGTCGACTGCGCCTAAAGGTGCAGGTGAAATTACAGGCACACGGGACTTGTCAACTTATGTCTCATGGTTACAGGTGTAGTGGTAGTAACACTGGCACTGCAATTGTTATGGACAGGCGTGTTGCTTACAACCAGGCGCACGACTTGTTCGTCCCGTCACTTGACATTATAAAAAATGTGTTATTTTGTGTTCTGTTTTTAATACGGTGTTTATATTCATATTTTTTTTAGAAAATACTCTCTTAGGGTCGTATTCTAGAACTCTACTCAATGCTCAAGTCAGGATTGCATTGGAAACACAAGCACTGGAAATACGACCCTAATGGCAGGGACTTGAGTATGATTTCGAGTGCTTTAAACTATACTCAAATCCTTACTTGAGCATTGAGTAGAGTTCCAGAATACGACCCTTAGTTTATTGTAATTATGGATACAAGCCGCCGTTTCCGATTGGCTACTCTGAAAATCTTTGGGGGAGGCCTTTGTTCAGCAGTGGACGTCTTTCGGCTGATATGATGATGATGATTGATGCAAATATCGAACAAACCGAAAGGAAAATTTCTTCGTCCCGAGCGGACTCGAATCGGCGACGCTACTTCAGCGTGGATGCTGTTCTGCCAATTGAACTACGGAATTTGTCAATGTGCTTATTGCGGATCCTTGTATTGGGTTTAACCAGAGACCACATAGTGGGTTTAACCTTGCTTTTAAGCCGTAGCACCACCTAAGAGAGCTTATAAAAATTACCACGTTGTACTAGCCAAGTTGAGGCAATAATGTCAATAATAAAGTTTTTTTTAAATTAAAAATGCATTAATAGTTATAAAATGCATGCTTTGTTAAAATATTTTACACATCGTATGTGTCTATAACAAATATTTGCGATTTAGATGCGAAAAAGTTCAATTTCCAACGTGTAGCAGTCGTGAAAAACTGTGAATTGGATAATGTTTTGTAGGTCAACTATATTTCGTCTAATGCTATCATCAACTATATTTATATAAGTGTTAAACTGCCATCGGAAGAAAGAAAGGCACAAACAGGAAATTCGAGAAAAAGAATAAGTCGACACTGGAAAGATAAAACATCTACGCGTCTGGGACTAATATTGAGGTATCCCTCTTTCCAACAAAATAGAATCATTAAAATCGGTTTACAAATACGAAGTAACAGCATTACACAAAAACAACAACACTACATATACAACAATAACAACTTATACACAAAAAAATAGACTCGAATTGAGAACCTTCACATTTTTTGAAGTCGGTTAAAAATAGGGGTAATATTACGAATAATTATTGACCTTGAATGCAATGACACCCAGGAGGTTGTTTTCGCTTGCCAGTGCCGGCGCTAACCCAAGTAGCGCCCGGATGAAAACAATACCCAAGCGCCCTCTAGTATCACGCGATCAAAATGGAATACTTACAATTATGTTTTTCCCAGTGGTCGGAAATTCGAGGGCAAACGGTGCAATTATAAATGATGTTGGTAAGCAATAGTCCGCCTAAGACGTGCCCTCGTGTGCGTTGCACATAGGTAAAGCCGGCACTGTCGCTGCTACTAATTCTGCGCATTGGCGAAGCTGCTCTTTTTCGCATAATAGCATCAACACGAGTTAGGGCGCGTACCCATTATGGCGTGACGACAAATGGTCATGCAGTTTAAAGTGCCGTGTCTTGTAAATGAAGTTGTTCACATATAGTAGAACACGATTAGAGGCTAATTCATGTCATACCGTGCAGGGGTTGGGCCGTGCTCCGGTCGTGCACCGGCCGTGGCACGGTCAAATATCTATATATGCTTTTGTAAGAATTCCATGATCGAGTCCGTGTCACGGCCGAGGTACTGTCGGGGCACGTCGTCGAGTATTTTTTCCCGGTTCCAACCCGGCCCGATCGACACGTCGTAATATGAATGCATTCGCCTGTCACCAGGAAGGTAGTCAATGTTGGACTATAGTGTAGTGGACAGCGCAAGCTCAAAATGGTCTCATCATCTATTAAATCTTTGTGTAGCGTGGCAAATTCTCCTTCGGATTCTCTTTATCTCCAGGCAGGATGTACACACCATCTTCTTTTCTAGTTTCAATTTGCGTTTCCAATACTTCGTCATCAAGAGCTATTGCAATAGCTGACATGGCACTGTGACGGCCCGGCCCCGGGACGGTGTAACATGAATCAGCCTTATCTGTAGTTCACGACTTTATTGATGTTACTACGACAGACTGTCGTAACAATGGGAAGAGCTAGAACAACAGACGTCAGACGATAAATAAATCCTCATGATAAAAATGTGACGACAAACAATCGCAGCTTCAAACGATTCTGTCGTGCAAACGGCAAGGTGGCTGCCGTGAACCAATAAATTGTCGTCACGATCTAGTGGGAACAGCTAGACACCACAGACGTTCAACGATCAAATAAATGTTCACGACAAAGTTACGACAGATAGTCGAGATTTTTTGAGGGTAGTTGAGGACATTGCGGATGCTTCCTTAGTTTCGCTAAAGTTATCACTTATTCCCTACTTAGGACCTTCTGACTGTTTGTTTATCAATAATAATATCTAGTATCCAAACAAAAGACGTTACAGTTACAATTATAGTCTTAGTTATAATAATTCAACTAATTATCACTACTAAATATAAAACGTTTAATAGTTTACGTGTACTTAAAGTATACATGTATAAACCATCATGTGTTACGTGTTATTCCAGTGTTAGACGCTACTGCAAAGATTCCCTCGGGGCTGCTACAAGGCAATGGTATTCAACTCGGCGACTTTGACCAGTGCTTGGGGAGCCGTGCGAGAGTGCAGCTCGATACAGGAAGTGTCGTCAAGGTGGGTGATTTTAGGGCTCGTGGGATTGTGGTACGTTGTTCGTATATACAGATGGAAGATTAGTCAATTACGCTTGAAATCAAAGCCAATCATTAGTTTAACAATTTTTTTCACGCAAAGACATCAACCATCAACGGCAACGGCAATTCTACTTTTAATAGGCTATTAAGCATGTAAAGAAAATGTCTTAACTTTGTAGCAATAACGTTCTTTTTCAAAACAGTCGATGCAGGAATAGGGGAGTTATAACGTTGAAACCTATGTATGTCTGTCTGCCAAATAGCTGGGCTTGTAAAAAAAAGTATAGGGTTTTTTTTATTTAATGGCTAATTTAACTTTCATGGTTCTTCTATGTTTGACGAACATTTCGATACCTCCAATGAACACTATCGTAGGTATCGATTTGTACAGCTGTTTAAAAATATCACCCACAGACCAAATAAATATATCACCTCTTATTATCACCTGTTTCTCCCAGCTAGTTTAGGGTTGGGCTGTAACGTGTAACAAAACGATCGCAATCAGATTCCCTATGGGAGCGTAGGTTCGTACCCTTCAGGCTGCGCCATGTAACGTGTAATAAAGCGATGGTTGTTGGATACAGACTGGATTATTTTTTGATATACAGTGATCGTGCAAACAATTGGCAAATACCTTAAACTTTATAATAATATAATAGGTTCTGTCAGAAGATGAATATTTATTTTACTTTCACTTACTCAATCGACTTGAAATTGTATATATACTATTGGCTGGTGTTCGCAACTTCATCTGTGTAGAATAAGAACTTCGTGTACTACTGTACTATACTAATTTTCATAGTTTTATTGTTTCTCCATACAAAATTTCATCCTTTGTTTGACCAAATTTAAGGTTTTTATTTTGTGATAAAAAGTAGCTTATATCCTTTGCCTAGGTTCCACCTACCTCTATACCAAATTTTTTCAATATTGGTTCAGCGGTTTAGGCGTGAAAACGTAACAGACAGAGTTATTTTCGCATTTATAATATTAGTTTGGTTGGAAATCCGATACAATAATATGGTAACCTGTATCTAATGCTGCGTCCAGGGGGTCTACCACCCGTCCTAAGTCCGACATCCGACCGCAACAATTATTGTCAAATAGATAATACTCGACCAAATTAAAAGTAGCATGATGCGAATGACGCTTCATACTTGATATTGTCTTTTGATTAGATCATGTATTACGTATTTAACTGGAATTGCTTCGGACGGATGTTGGGCGGAGAACGGAAGCAACCTCTTAGTTTAATAGCAGTAGAGCTGGATGCGAAAAAGTTCGTCCAGGGAAGTTCTGCCACCTTACCTATTTCTGCCGCCAAGCAGTAATGTGAGCATTACTGTGTTCCGGTTTTGAAGGGTAAGGGTGCTGGTGAAACAGGCTCATGGAACTTGTTAACTTATGTCTCAGGGTGACGGGCGCAGTGGCAGTGCCCCTCAGATCTTTGCGATTTAAAGCTTTGAGAGGCACTGCAATTCTTATGGATAGGCGTGTAGCTTACATATGGCGCACGACTTGTTCGTCCCGTTACTTGATATTATAAAAAAAATAAAAAAAGACTCCCCGAACAGTCATGATTGGGCTCGTTGAATAGGTTTCGATGATTAGTTGGCTTAGAGATGACTTTTTTGAGTACAATATTTTGGGTCGGAAGTTTTTGAAATTTAGTTGAATTAGTTATAAATAAAATACGTGCCCATCAAATATTATTGATGATAGCATCTCGTTTGTTATTTTCAAAAGATGCTTTTAAAAATTTCCGCTAGAAATAACAACACTGTATGTATGTTGCTGAAAAAAATATTACACTGACCAACAGAAGAATATATCTCTATCAAGAAATTTCCAATAATAAACCATTTAATATGACACCAGGTGCAAGGCAAGTATTGCTTGGCTCGACTGGACGTGAAGGCGGAACATCCCGAGCTGGAGGTCCCGGTGCACCTGGCGCAAGCCAAGAACCTCATTAAGAGCAAACTTGATGATGTGAGTAGATTTTTTGTGCTAGGATTTTACGTAAGTACGAGAAAACAGTCTACAAATGTTGTGTATACTGTCTATGTTGAGTGGGGCTATGTTGAGTGTGTGCATTATTATATTATTATTATATTATATTCCCATAAAACAAGTGCTTTAGCTGCTTACTTTGGCATCAGATCAGTGATGTTTGATGTTGTCTAATATTTATTATATCAGTTACCTGGTTGAATGAAGAAAAAACTTTCAGACATTTCTCTTTTAATTTACTAGAAAAAAGGCATTAAAAATATTAGTATTCCATGTAAGTACCTGAAATGTGAGTTTCAATACATGACTTATAATTGAACTCAGCGCAGTTATAGTCAGTTGTGTTTTTTTTGGGTTGTTTATGAAGTAATTAAAGTAAAAAAATTTTGTGTGTTCGATCTTAGTTATTAATTATAAGAAACCAGGGGATAATTTCACAGAACGTAAATGATTATCATGAGAGTAAGACATAATATTCACTACAAGCGAATGGATTTCGAAATAACTTTTCAGTGAGACCGTTTGGCGCAGTACATTATCGTTGCCAGATGTAATTGAAATTATAATTGTCTTATCGAGTTCTTAGGTTTTCGCGATTGTTACACATAGGAAATGAAACTATTTTTCCGGATTTAAATCGCGTATATTTGTTTTTTCAAACAAACCGACGTTTCGGGCCCTTTACTGGTCCCATGGTCACGGTTGACTGAGGTGGTACAGTCTTCAACCAGTTATGTCTAATATTAATGCAAACCACCCTATTTTTTCACTATAGTTACAATAGTTATTAATTAATACCTTATTTTTAATTTTACAAAGAAAACATTCTAATTTACGCTACATTAAGTTTTACAAATTATTTTATTGAATGAATTTTTATTAAGTTTAATTTATTATTAATTATTAATAGAAATTAGAATAAACTAAAACATATTAATTAGTACTGCAGTCTTATATCTCTTTGGGACTTTTCATTAGAGGAAATACTGGATCCCAAACTGGTGGTACGGAGAAACCATCTTCCCTGTTGAAATTAGGATGTTTTTTCGTTCGTCGGGAAATTACGCCATATCTTCTTGTCTAAAATACCCCAGTGTCTCAAGACAAAAGTCTTCGACCAATGTGTGTACGCTCACTATAAGTCTGACAAGAAGGCTCAAGGTCACTCAAAGGGTAATGGAAAGGGCTACGCTTAGAGTTATGAGGATATCCGCAAGGGAACCAGAGTAACCAACATAGCCCAAAGAATTGCAATATTTAAGTGTGCTGGGCACATTGCTCGAAGAACAGATGGCCGATGGGGCTGAAGAGTTCTCAAATGGCGACCGCGTACCGGGAGACGCAGCGTGGGCAGACCGCCACAAGGTGGTCTGATGATCTGGTTAGGGCTGCGGGAATCCGCTAGACGCAAGGAGTGGACGGTTTTTTGGCTGAAATAATGATGATGACGAAATGATTAATTACTTAGAAGGAATTATTTACACAATGAAATCACCTGTCAATCACTGTGACAAGATGTCAGTTAAAGTCTTCACTTGTTTCATCTAAATTTAATTATTATTGATCTCTTGAAAGCCCACAGCCAAGTAATTAATATTATATTAAAATAAGGGATGATCAGAACTTTATTCTATCTTGCACAATCAAATATCCTTTTGTGATTGAGCAGTCGGGGTTGGATTCATGCAAATTGCCGCCGTGGGTCTGATTAATTTGCCGCTATCTTTTTCCGGCTTTTCATTGTAAATATATCGGTGGTTTTCTTGAATAGCGGTCTATCTCAAAAGCACCTAATTCATCAGGAAGATGTAAAAAAACGTAATCTGACGCACAAAACCAACGAAACATGAACCTGCTCAATGTTGTCACGTGATGAACCGATGAAAAGCTCGGTGTTGTAATTAAAATAAAATTTCTAAATGAAGCACGTTCTAAATGAAGCTGTGTAGTAATTATTTTGATTTAGGCCAGTATACTTGAAAAGCTGCGATATACAGTTATGAAAGCTGTTGGCGACTATATGTCGAAAGTTTTCGAAAATATTTAATCACATTTTTCGCCAGTTAGAGTACCTATCTTTAATTAAATTCTAAATTAAGGCTCGGATTAGGCAAGAACAGGTATTGTTATTACCGGCAGCGGTCCACACTCTAGGGCCCTTTTACAGATAAAGATCGTGAAGTACACCTAAAAATTTATATCTAAGATTCGGGCTGCCATTGTGGAATTAGATACCCGGCTTAGGAATAAGATTTTTGTTCAAGGTACTTAAAGGCAGCACTGGGCCTACTTCATGATAATGTATTAGCATAAGCTGAGCCTTCTTTCTGCTTATGTTATAGTTACATTCTCTTTTAGTTTTTATATTTTGTAAAATTTTTCGTGCGAAAGAAAATGAAGGATTATTATTGTTCAAACTATAGGATTGAGAAGCGATAAATTATACTTTGTAATAAATTTTCAAAACTGTTCTGTTTCTGATTTGACTATGACGGTTTCTGTTTAATAGAACAGCAAGTATATAGAAAAGAGTAGTTTTACCCTTGAAACTTTGCTTTTGTAGCTGTCACAGTGGTATTTACTATAGACTATAGTCTTTATATAATCTCGCCGATCTAGTCTAGAATCTAGAATTTTGGTTGAAACATTTATTGATTTGAATAATAATGTTCCCTTTTCATCTTTAAATAAAGAGAAACCTGAAAATTTGTACGTTATGGAACGCAAATTTCAACTTTTAGTTGTCCAGACCACAAAAGCAAACTTTTTGCAGGGAAATAAGTTTTTTCATGTTGTTTTGTTAGAATCAAAGTAATTAGAAAATGATATTGATAACCCAGGAACATGGTGTTATAGTTGAAGATATATTATTTGGAACGGTGAATGTTATCTCTTGAAACCCCTTTCTATTACAATAGGATATTAAAACTATTAACAGTTCTTACTAAAAGTGTACATGGACTTAATGATCTTGGTCCATCGTACATGGGTGCGTTACGTGATATTTCTGAATCCTATTTTTAAATAATTTACACATTAACTCCATTCTTTAACTGTAGGTACTTCATAAAATACCGACTACCGGGTCTTTTCTTACTAATTCAATAAAGTTAGTTCCACATAAAGATTATTAAGTATAGAATTAAGTGCCAATGTGTAAAAGTGGTTGAACTAGTTGTTTGCACTGTATAGATGGCACGATACATGCGTTACCGAGATGGCCCACTCTTTTGTCCTATTGTACTTCAAAGACGAAGCGATAACACGAATAGGTGCAAGTAATATTTCGCTAATTATACATGGTGTTATTCTTAGTCCTTATCTCACCCGTACCATAATTCGTTCAGCCAGGTCACTTCGTGCCGCGTTTTTCAACGCTGAGCTGGGGTGTGTGCATACCATCAGCCTGCGATCCTGGTGACGTCGAGATTATCATCAAAGATGCTGTCAAGCACTATCAGCATAAGAGTGGCATTGTGTTGCGTGTCAAAGTTGATGAACAGGATTGCCACGTCGAGGACGACGATTGGTGGGATGCCTGGCTAGAGTTGCCTACTTTACTAACTCTGTAAGTATATAACATAGCTGCAGTGATATAAAATGTTTATTGAAGATCATACTATCCATCATATACTCGTACACAGGGATTTGCAGTCTCTGAAATGACTTTTTGTATAGTTTGCTGTGTGCCTGAGTAAGTATACTATAATAGTATACTTACCTGAATCTTGATGTTGATGACGCTTGTGATGGTTAAATTTATAAATATAACTTTATTAATTGCAAATAAAAGTTAAACGAGTTTCGACTTACCGTACAAACAAAGTCTAGTCACGGTTCACTGTTGTACGAAGACAGCAAAGTTGATCTATAAAAAGCCAGTATCAGAGGGTCCGTGGGTTTTCAGGTCTTTCTACGGCATCATCGTCTTACTAGTAGTCGTAACGACTTTGCAAGACTTTTTAGCTCGAAGGAAATCGAGTGAAACACCTGCTGACGATGGTGACAAACCTGAAGGTGATGAAGAATCTAAGGAAAATGAAGAGTCTAAAGACGAAGAAAAGGGTGAAGAAAAGAAACACACAGGTAAGAAACTACTAAAGAGATGGAATAGACAATTATATTACTTAACTGTAAGACTGATACAAAACTCGTAGTTACAACCGAAACTCCACCAGAAATAACATAAAATCGATTAGACACTTTAAAGAAGCGTAGATCAAAAGATAGTTTCAAGTTAAAAGAGAACTCGACTCTATAATCTTAACGGCAAGATTAAAGCCCTTGCTGAACTCCCGAAGCTTTTGATGTATTCCCAATGAGGCGACTTACGGGCCCTTAATGTTTGGCTCCTCAACAAGTGCCGAAAATCAAGTGATTGTGATGCAAATCGGGCTTCGTCCCAAGCTCCCATGATTAACATACATTACACAATTGCCAGATTGCATGAATTATGTTTGCCTTCAGTGACTTCTAGTAATTGTTTAAACTTATTGACAGTTTCGTATTGTATTATGATTGATCAGTAAAAAATACTACAGGGATTATCATGAATATATAAGTTAATATTGATGACACTCATTAGTAGCTGAAAAATATAAGAAATAATATTTTATTGGATTTTTAATAAAAATCAAAAACTTTCTGTGCATTTTACTTCGGTAGAGTGCTAGTTATATTATATTAATATATTCCAACAGAATATTTTACTTATTTTAGGTTTTATCTCCTAATATCTCTCGCTTTCTATCACAGATGGTTTCATCTCCGCTTTCTCTCTCTACCATACGATCAGCAAGCTCACTGCTCCTGGCACCAATGACGAGATCGCCAGCATCCATGGCGTTAGAGGTCTAGCTACCTTGGCCTTACTGATTGCTCATAAGTTCTTGCCTGTCGCTGTCACACCATATACCAATCGACTGAGAATTACAGAGGTATTATTATCTCTTGATGTTTATATAATTTTGTTCGTACGGAATTAAGGATGTCAATGACCAATAACCTACCCAGTATAAACACTGAGTCCCTGCTCAAGTCGGTGGAGTCGACAAGGTGTTGAGAATGTTGGGCGACTCTGTCGCCTTTGGCGATAGCCGGAAAATACCTGCCTACCCGTTAAGTCTGTTGAACGTCTCGAACGATATGTTGCGTCTCTATGCGTAGACTTGTATTTATAATGACTTGTCGAAGTCGGCCGCGCAGCCTTTGTTAGTCGAATTCGCTTATCGACTGCCGAGTCATATCATTCTTATATTTTTAGGCATTTGAAAATCAGTCTTAATCTGATCGCGATTATATCGCACTGTTATTACAATAGTGTGATAACTCAAAATATGTGAAATTCAAGATTATACCACTGTTGAACGTAAAATTTGATTCTCTACGCGTCAATAAAACGGTCGTTAGAATATTGTAAAAAAACAACTAAAATATATCTACTTACTACCTAACTGAAAATGAGACACGCTTTATGTGAGCTAGTTCTTGCCAAAATAGACCTTATTCAAAAATATGAGCCTATTTTTTCTCTTTTATTTTGAAGTATGTATAGCTGACGAGTGGGAAATAACTTGTACATAAATTTACACAGATCTTTCACGGTAAGCGAGTAATTAGTTTTTCGTTGTTTCTGAGAAAATGCGCTTTTTGAGTTAATACACTATTGTATTAATAGTGCGATACGTTGCAGTGCATTACCAATATTATTCAATACAGGTTATATTTTAAACTCTGCTTTGGTTTACGAAATCCCTTTCAATTCAATTCATTTATTAATTGGTCTATAATGTACATAGCTACAGATCTTACATTAAGCATATGTAGAAAACATAATATGAACTCTGCAGGGCATATAAAGATTTATCGTCTAGATATTGTTGTAGTGTACTGTAAGCTTTTATTAGTAAGAATGTTTTTTTTTAAGTTACAAATTTCCTTTATTTTCTTGTTTTATGTCTTTGAAAACGTCAATGACAGCTCTGAGTAGCTTTATAATTGTTCTATTTTTGTTAAAAGATAAATTCCAAAATCTGTGGGATACACCCAATTCATACTTTGTATTATACCTACAATCGATGACGAGTAAGACGGAGAAATAGGCAACTAATCCAATATCATGCCATCACTACTGCGAATTAGATGAGACAAAGTCGAAGCTATTGTTGTCAACACTATTCGAAGTCAATCGATGGGCAATTTCGGCTTCCCGAAATAGATACGCATCTAGATTGTAAGGCGAACAGTTTGTATTGGCACTAATTACCGTACAATTGGGTCGAGTGGGTTGCCAATACAAACTGGGTGGATTACTCAATGAGTTTAGTAAAGTATACATAAAGCCGGCAAAACACTGTCGTTCGGATTATTTCCAATAAAACTCGGTAATAATCAGAATCTATTATGCGCTTTAGTCAAGTGGTGTGGAAGATTGGGACATTAAATACGCATGAATAATGATTGATTAATGTCTTCAATAGCAATAGGTATAATTTCATTCGTCTTAGAATAAGACTAAAGGGATCTTGGGAGCCGTAAAAAGCCGTGGTAGCATAATGGTTTGACCTACTGCCTCTCAAGCAGAGGGTTTTTGGGAGTTTCTCGGAATTTATGTGCGAAATTTAATTTGAAATTTACCATGAGCTTTTCGGTGAAGGAAAACATCGTGATGAAACCAGTACGTTGAGGAAGGTTCATAACCCTCGGAAAACGTGTGAAGTCCCCAACCCGCATTGGGCCAGCGTGGCGAACTATGGCCTAAAACCCTCGTCTGAAAGGAGACCCGTGCCCAGCAGTGGGACGTATAAATGGGTTGATGATAATGATCTTGGGGGGAGATAGGCAGCTGCATGTTCTTGTAAATACAACGTTTTACATATTACACATCATATATGTTGTATTAGAATCAAATTGACTAAAAGTACTGTGTATCGATGTTGGCACCTTTTTATATGTACGTTTATATGAATGATAATAATGGTACCAGACAATCAAGTCTGCTAATTTTAAATCATCTTAGTTGTGTCTCGATAGAGTGTTCTTTAGTACGTTTGGTATTCTGTTACTTTTAACAGTAGATATAGAGTAGTTAAGAGTAGGTTCCGGTGGCTAGCCATCGAGCTACAATTCAACTGCCATTGCAATTTTTTGGTATTCTGCTCTTCAATGACGAGTGGATGGCATGTCGATGACGTAGTCTACTAATATTATAAATATATATTTTGAAGATCAAATTACTGATTAAACTAAATAAAAATAAGTTATTGTATAGTAATTTCCGTGGTAGTTTTAGTAACGCTTGTGATGAAATGAACGAATGTCATCATTACCATTCCACCGACACTCTGTTGAGACTCAACTGCCGTTGTGGCAGTGGAGCTCCTTGTGAAAGAGTTCGGTACAGGGCAGTACTGACACCATACCTATTTCAGCTGCCAAGCAGTAATGTCAGCATTACTGTGTTCTGGTTTGGAAGGGTAAGGGTGCTGGTGAAATTACAGGCACATGGGACTTGTTAATTTATGTTTCAGGGTGACGGGCGCAGTGGCTGTGCCCCTCAGATCTTTGCGATTTAAAGCTCTGAGTGGCACTGCAATTGCTATGGAAAGGTGTGTTGCTTCCCATCAGGCGCACGACTTGTTCGACCCGTCACTTAATGTTATAAAAAAAGTGCAACTAGATTTTAGCAGAATAGCAAATATTATCAATAATTGCAATACTATAAGTGGAGTCACAAACTGCCTCCGTGACCGAACGGTTATCATGCCGGACTGCTACGCAGAGGTTCCAGGTTCGATTCCCGGGCCGGGAGAAACATTTGTATGGCCTATATTTATTTCTCTCGTGAGTTTGGATGTAAATTGTGGTTGCCTATGTGAGTGTCCATGGTACCCGCGAGACAGGGTTTCCCTAGTGCGGGTGCTATGTTGAGTGTGTGCGTTATTAGGTATTATTAATAACAATGATCAATGGTTTCAAGAAAATTAGCTGACTTGGGAACCATACCAATTGCCTGATCTGAAACTAAGGAATCCCCTGTACTATGATTATCAGAGCAACGGAATTCACTCTGGGACAGTTCCCAGAACAGCCAGACCAGAACCAATTTAGAAAAGTTAATTTCTCAAATTGGTCCTACGGGGAATCGAACCCGGGAGTTCCGCTTCCAGTACCCACAGTGTAAACCGTTAGGGCTCTGAGGTAGTTTTGGATATATTGTCAATATTTTACTATATATATACTATAAAGTAACATACCTGTTAGTTGTAACTCGTGTCAACCAACATGATCATAGTTTTGCGAAAATGGTACCTAAAAATCTCGTTGTTTTTGGTAGTTTTTAATATAGCTAGCGTAAATAACGGTCCTATGCAAAACGCGGGAGTGGGTGTAGGGGTCTTCGGGGAGGACGCTTGTACGTTTGATCTTACTTCCAATTACAGATCTAAAAAGTGTCTGATAGTACATCAAAAACTTAAAAGTTTGTGTTTGGTAAACTTATTTCATTTTGTAAAAAAAAGTAAAGGAACAATAGTTATTTGTTATGCAGGGCTGCAAAGTTGTTGTTTGACGCGAGTGCTTATATTGACATCTGTGGGGTAATTCACGCAATCAAACTGTTACGATATCGTAGCGATTTAGTCGTTGAACTGCTTTTTCTTATTCACGTGTGACAGTCGAAAGTCAACGAGTCCAATTTTAAAGTCGTTCGATCCAAATGTCGTTAAAGCGTATTCTGGTATATGAAACGAACTTAAATCAATTCTAAACGACAAGTCATACGTATTCTGTTCAAATTTTGACAGTTCTTTCAATAGACTTTCGACGATTGAACATCAAATTTCACAATCCAAGAGGTCGTTCATTAGTCTTTACGTTTCGATTCTGTTCATAACAACGTTCGTTCAAGTGATACGTGAATACCAATTTTGGACAGGACTTCGATCGAACGACTACGTAACTTCAACGATATTTTGATAGATTGATTTGATAGACTTACGTGAATCGCACTACAGAGCAAGCGAAGGAAGCTTAGGGTCGTATTCTAGAACTCTACTCAATACTCAAGTCAGGACTTGAGTATTGCAGTGAGCACTGAAAATCATACTCAAGCCCTTGCCAGGGTCGTATTTTCAGTGCTTGAAATCATACTCAAGTCGGCTCAAGTCCTGGCTTGAGCATTGAGTAGAGTTCTGGAATACGACCCTAAGATTCAAAAATAGATTCCTGAGCAAAGCGAGAGTTTCAAGGCACGAGACGCAAAACAACTTTTTTTCACCTCACTATAGCGAGGAAAACGGTAAATGAAAGAAAAACTATTCAACTATAAAACATTAGTTCCTTAAATGAAAAGAAAAAGTTTATCTTCGGATGTGTTCTGAATTTACACCTCATCAATTTTTGATTTCGTAGCTTGTTTACCTACAAATGACGTCACGCGTTCAATTTGACATTTTGTTACGTTTGCGCGCCAATTTGTTTCTATTTAAATTTTAACATAGTTTTAGCACATTTTAGAGACTATTAAGCTTTATTTTAATAAAATATTATTTTTCATGGCTGTACATATCTATTTTAGTTAATTCTAGACACTTTCTGAAAAATTGTCCGATTCCCTATTAGTTATCATATCAATTTCATGTCAACGATGATAAGAATGAATATACCAACGGATTTGTATTACATAAATAAGTAAGTTTTTTCAACGAAAGAAAAACTTAGGCGCAGCGCAGTCCATCGTCAAGTTCCATTTCAAAAACCTTTTCCACGATAGCGTGCAAAGAACGCTTTTTACGCGCAAATTTCTAATGAGAAAGAAAAAGTAGTTGTTTATGATGTATAGTAATACAGCCCTGAGAAGTTGTTAGTTGTTTCCGAATAACCTATATAGGCAGTTGTAGTGTATAGTGTTGTAGTGGTATATAAAATATCGTACTCTACACGTATGAAACTTAAGCTTCAATCCACAGACAGTGAGTTCTCCATTATGGTCGTGGTGCAGAGCGGGCTGGGTGTTCACCGACTGCTTCCTTCTGCTCAGTGGAGCGTTGACTGCACATCGTATATCCGATGGGGATACCGGCGCCCCTTGGAGATTGTTCACTAGATATCTAAGGTACGATCTTCAATCCAATAAACATAATGACGATTGTGGGCTAGCAGATTAGCATTACGAGAGAAATTTCATATTACAGTCCCTGTGGAACTTTTACAACTGAATTGATGATGTCCTGTAATAAAGTAACATAGGTAGTTATACCTATTACTCAACTTCACCGAGAAGTAATTATTTATGTAATTAATAGTAATACTTTAAATTTTTAATCGATTAAAAAAAAATTTTGAGGTTCTCATTTCGACTGCATATTTTTTTCGTTTGTATGTTACGCGATAATTTGTGAACATTTGTAAACTATTTTGATGGTTCTTTTTTATTGGAAAAAGGGTACCACAGAAGTAGTCTCATTTAAAGAAGAAAATATTCCACCTCCAAGGGTGGAAAACTAGGGGATGAATCACTTTTGAGATCGGTTTTTTTAGTACTCTGTAGTTAGATTATCTACTATGAACTATCAATTAAAATACATACAGTTGCTAAATACCACGCCTGCAGAATTTTAGGAGCAAAGTCTATTTGAGGCTGATGTGTTAAACGCAGCTTATGTCATAGGTGTTACAAAGCAGCACAATGCTAATTAAAGCAAATTGATCCGTTTACGTAAAGAATCGCAAGCCCAAATTCACAACTTTAAAGGGGAATGTCTTGATATATTGAAATGATTAAAATAATCATTATACCCTTAATTCTTGTCGAATTGCAGTTAAAGGTGCATCATTATTTAAAAATAAGGTAATGTACGAAAAAATGCACCTATTTTGGCTTATGATAAATTACGTACGAGAGATCGAAATATAACTAACATTAGTATGCTATTTAATAATATACAGTGTATAAAAAATGATCAGTATCGAGTACTGACCAAACCGACCTCAAAAGTCATTCATCCCCTGGTTAGAAGTGGAATATTGTCTTCAAATTTAAATGGGACCATTTCTGAGGTACCCTCTTTCCGTGAAGAATCGGTTTTATATATTTTAAAACAATATACAGTCGAATTGAGAACCTCTTCCTTTTTTTGAAGTCGGTTAAAAAAAGCAATAATTTGTTCATCATATACCAAAGTATTTTTATTTTGATCATCATGATTGTATCAGTGTATTCCGAAAAAATTAGCGGAGTAAGAAAATTTAGTAAGAAGCTAGTTTTTATTGCTTGTGATGTCATTTTAGCTCAATAATTTTTTTTTAGTATATTCATATATTTGCACAAAAGTAATTGACAGTGACTATTTTTACTATATAGCTAATTACTGGTACCGACAAGGAGTCAAGTTAATCTATACGAAAATTTGTGATTAACCGACTTCAAAAAAGGAGGAGGTTCTCAATTTGTTTTGCGATTTTTTTGTGGGTATGTTATGCTATTGCTCGGGCATTTGTGAACCGATTTTGATGATTCTCTTTTTGTCGGAAAGAGATTACCTCAGTATTGATCCCATTTAAATTTGAAGAAAATATTCCATCTCTAAGGGCGGCAAATTAGGGGATGAATCCGGTTACGTGCACTTTCCGGTAACCTATAAAACTTGGCAAATAGAAGCAATTCCACGAATTTTGAGGTAGGTTTTTTACATAAAAATGTTATAATTTTATTCTATTTCAGTGTCTACCTGTAAGGGACAGTGTCCTAGAACCAAAAACTTTAATATATTACGTATGCTTCATTAAACTAAGTTTGGAGTTCAGAACAACTGGAATCTATTTTGATGACACAGAAGCCCTCTTTCCTGTTAAGAAACTTGCCTACGATAATTTTTTTTCTTATGGTATCAATGTCAAACACTACAATGCCTCCATACAAATTCCCTGACGAACTCTTTCACAAGGAGCTCTACTGCTACTTATCTTCTCTATCTACAATTTTACCTTCGATTTCAGATTAACTCCAGCTCTTTTAGCCGTTGTCCTATTCTACGCATATATCTGGGACAATTTATCCTCTGGACCAATGTGGGGCACGCTAGTTACGAAGAACGCCGAGGTTTGCCAAGAGGGATGGTGGTGGAATATGTTGTATGTGCACAATTACTTCGGCTTCGAAGAGATGGTAAGAAACATATGGGCTGCTTTTTAGTTTGCTCTTAGTGGCATTGCAATTGTTATGGCATGTGCTGCTTACCACCAGGCGCACGAGTTGTTGTGTTGTAGTCTCGTAACTTGGTATCATAAAAAAAACCTGCACACAGGAACGATAACAGCCACAACTAACATTTTTTGACTTTTATTGGTTGCTTGGCAGATAAGGGATTAAATTTCTTCTTATAGTCTTATAGAATTCTTATAGGGTCCCCGTGACGAAAAAAAGACGATCGTAAAACTATCTTTAGTAGAACAAAGATTTTCTTTTCTGCCGCACTGTTATTGATGTGACATAATATAAAACCACAAAGAAAATCCATTACCCAATAGATGAGCAACAACGCTTCTACCATTTGTCTATTAGAATGCTGTTTTATAGTCGATCATCTATTGCGTCGTTTAGCAAACAACACAGCTCACGTCATTGCGAGTAATTTTAAAGGAGAGTGACAAAATTGCATTATGTTATTTTGGACAAGATTTTCTAAGCTATTGTTTGTTGCCTATATTTGTCGATAACAAATCAAATATGTGTGTTGGTAATAGATTTTTTTACATATACACGTTTTATTTATGTTGAGTGTGTGCGTTATTATTATTATTATTATTATTATTATTTTGACTCAAGTAACTTTCCAAAGTAAAAACTGCAAATTTTTGAGATGAGCAATTTTGTTTGGTACTTGACGATTTGGATAAACTGTATGAAACCAGCTTTAGGGATAATTTTGGTAAACATTATCATTGAAACAAAGATCGAAGAAGTCGTATCAAAGCAGTTTCTGCTGTCATGCCGGATCTAGCTAATAGTAGGCTTTATACAAACATTCTATCGCGCGTGATACAGCAATCGAGCGTGATTAAGCGCGCGTGAAAAGTCGTTGGAAGGAAAAGGGAAAGACCGCGCGCGCGCGCATTAGCTCACTCCAACACGCGCCAGTTTCTCGCTGTCTATCCTGCGCTATTAGCCTTTACACCAGAGATTTCCAAATTATTTGGTTCATCGTTCTCTTAGGCAAGCTAAAAAAAATAATTCAACGCCCATCACCCCAAAAAAAATTGAAAACGCGTATTTTTTAGGTGTTAGCTTTACACAAAAAAATCACAAGGAAATGAAATTATATATATTGTAGTATAGTTTAAATAGTTAATTCAGGTTTTTTTTCAAATGTGTTTGCATCCCCTGGACAACATAAACAATTGTTTCCGAGGCCCCTATCGTCCACTTAGGACTCTTTAGCGCCCACGGGCGGTAGAGACCACTTTGGGAAACTATACTTTACATGGACGCTTTTTCCGTTGTAACAAAACGAACAAGAGCATTCGCGCGCGAAATAACGTTTTAGCTTAGAAAATTCAAACAGGTAATCGCGGACGATTGCACGTGATCACGCGCGAGCGCGCGACGCGATAGAGTAGTTGTGTACAAGGGGCTACTGAGCTATAAATATAATGAATATCATGGCAGTAATAATAGTATAACATCATGTCATTGAATATTGAATATAATTAATAAATATCTATACAATCTAGGAAATGTTATGATAAGTATCGAATACGATGGTGGTATTTCTTTTCGTATTAAAAAGAACCTTGTGGTGAGTAACTATCGTAGTTTTGTTTCCGTGGCTTTGAAAATCAAATGCATACTTCAATGTCAGTATGCAGATATTGATTTAGACTCACAATAAATATTTAGTTCACAATATAAAAGTTTACGAGCGAAAACTTGCCGGCAGACCAATGGGACGCGCCATATTTTTTCGGTATTTGCGGCAAGCCGTGACGCGAGCCAAAGGAAGGGATCTCCTACTATGCGCGGGGCGCAAGATTGAAGATTTCTCGCGTTATAATAACCTGAATTATTTAATTTAGTAACCTATTTGACGCTCACTTTATCGGTTTATACCATAGGCATATTCCGTTTTTTAATATTCAATTAGCCTTAATATTCACAACAATATTCTATAAATTTTAGTGCGCACCGCAAACCCATCAACTAGCCCTGGATATGCAGTTGACCATACTAGGAGGTATAACAGTGTGGGCAATGCAGGTGGGACAGCGTATGTCTAGACTGTTGCTGCCTTCGATGCTCGCCCTAGCAACCTACTCGCGATACAGTACCGTGCTCGATCATCGACTCACTATGCTGGCCTACCATGGGGTTACGTAAGTTACATATGTTTATTTCTACAAATACTTCGATGTCGTGAATGATACCATTGTACACAAGATATGCTACGTTCACAGTGATCGACGTTTGAAATCTGTCGCGCAGCCCCTTCGGTAACATATACTTCATCGAAGCGCACAGAATCTTCACATGTTTGCAAAATTACAATAGTACACTACTGTAGACCAAAATATAGGAAAAATAGCTAAATAAAAGGGAGTGCATTAGTGTAGCATAGATTACGATTTTGTGGAACAAAATGAATACTTAGAAAAGCAGGTAAGAAATAAACACAGTTCAAAACAAATGACATTTTCCACATATTTCATAATTTCCACCAAAGACCTTTATGACCTCATTGTCCTTCATTGCGAGGTGTTGTATTCTATTTTCTATATCCTCAAGGCTAGCTCACACCACATTAATATTTTTGTAGAATTTGACTTACTATTTTATAGTATAATTATTATGAATCCGAGCACCCCGTAAACATTCAAAAGCGTACCTGAACAGGATTTAACGATTTCAATGTCAATTTTGAAGTATAGTCATCAGTCATAAATTTTAATTTAAAATTATGTATATTTGTGTGTTAGGTCAAAGTTATGTATATTTTATAGGTCAGGAATTCCACCTGATCTGATTCACGTGTCACTGATATGAAACCTGATCAACAAGTACCTTATTGAAATTTAATTTTTAAGTAATAAGTAAGACCCAAAATAGACATTTTGATGGAGTTCGAGAGCACAGAAAATAGTTTTTTCGACATTAATTAATACGAATTCAACTTGTTTTTTGAATTGATAATGAAAGCAGGAGATACCGGTAGTGAACTATAGTGCTTGAACCACGATTGACTAAAGTTTGTTCGTTAAAAAAAAATCATAAAGTTCTGCAAAATTTTTATTTTTTCTACATTTACCTACGGAAACAAACCAGTTTCATTTAAATTGTTATTACGGTATTTCAATCAATGGAGTTTTCTCTCTCGAGTTCCGTTATAAATTCGTCAAGGGAACTACTACGGAATACAAAATGATGATAATTAATCATTAAATTGCAACATGAACTGATGATATTTACATAGTATAGAAGTGAAAAAACCAAAAATCACCGAGGATAGTGGTACCACTGGTACATTCCTGTGTTACCACCGGAACTCACTATCTATAAGTAATTAGTGTGTTGTATCTTCTCTCAGAATATAATTGAATAGAGCATATTCAATTCATAATCGTTTTATATTTAGTATGACCACTGAGATCACTTTGACACTGGCGCTGGTGGCGCTGGTGGCCCGGGTGGATATGTTGTCAATCATTTTGTAATGATATCAAGAATATAATAAAAGCCTTGGTAGTCTGATGAAGTTTTTCGGAATTTATGTGCATGTGTGTGTACATGAAATTTAATTTGAAATTTAGCATGGCTTTTTGCTCTTTGGTGAAGCAAAACATGGTGATGCAACCTGCACGTCGAAGAAGATTTATAACCTTCGGAAAACGTGTACCCAACCCGCATTGGACCAGCGCGATGGATTATGGCCTAAACCCTCGTCAGAAAGGATACCTGTTCCCAGTAGTGGGATATATAAACGGGTTGTTGATGATGATCAAGAATGTGTAAGAATGTATAAGATGTCTTAGCAATTTATTAAATATGTTTTTTATTCTGAATACAGGGTAAGCCAGCTGTACAGAACCGCTCGTCTGAGCTACACTTCAATTCTGCATCGTTCTACTCCTTATCTAGTAGGAGTAGGCTTGGGAATCGCGTTACGGAACCCCTCGGAACATAGCAAGGTAATTCAACAGCTTTACTCCTATGTTGAAGTTACAAATACACTGCTATAGACCTAACCAACAACAACACCATAACAACAACAACTTTAAATACTATCTAGTAGTATTTAAAGTTGAAACTGCGATTTCACGGCTAGATTATTTCTCGAAGCTGAGGATTGTATATTGATTATATTAGTGATGCAACTTACCTCTGCTCCTGCTTCCGCAACTGCGAAAGTTACGCTTTTTCACGTCTGTTTCCGTTTCTCTTTTGCAACGGAATTTTAATCGCAAGCTTACAACGTTTGCGATAGTTTAAGTGCGCACGTGGATTGCTTGGCGCGCGTTTTTTAGTAATTTTGTGTTGCGTTAAATGCAATGAAACTAAAAAGAAGCCCAGTTTTGAACTATTCATTGAGACATTTATAGTATTTACATCCGCTTCCGTTTCTGCTAAGATTTGTTTTGGCCATCTGTTTTTGTTTCTGTTTCCGTTCTAAAGTTTCCATTGCATCACTAATATATATATTACACTATAACTTGAAACAACGGAATCATGAAATATGCACAAATAACAATTCAACAAGAACACCAACAATGGGTAAATATATTGTGATATACAGATATTGAGATTATTTGGTTGTAATTTAGATAAGTGTACACGTTTAATTGGAGGCGACTGTACATAAATCAGCCTAATAAATCAGCGTCCGATTTTTTAATGGCACATCCCTGAAATATTATATTTTTTTATTCGAGAGCAGTACATTGAACATATAATTTTTCTCTCATATTATATCCGTCCCTTGGTATAATAAACCCACTTTTAATCTAACGTCAAAAATACTTTTATCACATAGAGACATTACAATAATACAAATTACATGGAATAAATTATGAATTTGTGTTCTAATTCTCCTATTTAAGTACAAAAAAACAAATATTCTTGGAATATTTAAATCTCTCTTCTGATAATTGTCATCTTGCAAATATGGCTTTTTTATAAGATACCAAACAACGGGACGAAAAAGTCGCCCGCCTGATGGTAAGATTGGTTACACACGGTGACTTTTAACAGCGATGCAAACGCTGTAATTGGTGATACGCGCGATTGCATCGCTACACTTGCGATTTATAGGCGATTGCATAGCATTGTAGCGATGCAACCGTGCGTTTACATCAATGCAGTCGGGCGCTTGTATTGCTACTTAAAATAACGCGTGTGTTTAAAAGTAGACTATTAGCGATTGCATTTCTTATAGTACATCGCTTTTGCATCACTGCTCGTCGTAGTCGCCGTGTGTAATCGCTCTAAGCGACGCGCTTGTCCATAATAGTTCGACTCATCCGAAGAACAGAGTCCGATGTGATTATATAACGGAAAGAGGATAAATACATAATCTCGTTATTCAAAATAAGACCTAGTTATAGGTGTTTTCAGAATTTTATGTATTGTTTCGTTTCGGAAATATAAAAATCGAACAACGGCCGATCTGATATCCACAGTTAAAGAACAGCGCACAAAATGTACAATGTCATAAGAATAAGCAATCTTGCACATAGGTCTTTGTGCTACGGATGAGTCGAGTTGTAGTGTCACTCAGAGCTTTAAAACACAAAGATCGGAGGAGCACTGCCACTGCGCCCGTCACCCTGAGACATAGGTTGGTAAGTCTCATGGAATTTCACCAGCACCTTCACTCTTCAAAACCGGAACGTAGTAATATGAGCATTACTGCTGGGCGGTAGAATAGGTAAGGTGGCAGTACTTCATTGGACTCTTTCACAAAGAGCTCTACTGCTACTAAATTTATTAATTTCTTTATTACGTTATTTATTACGTATTTGCACGTTATACTAAACAGGTAAAAATTACACTATTTAAAGCTTATTGTCAAGTGCTGTACACGTGCAGTCTGTGGGTCGCGTATTCGAGGCGGACATTTAGCGACCTGCCGTGTTCAATATAATAACGCATTCAGGGTGCTGATGGGGCTACACCGTGGGGAAAAGGTGTGCATCTGCCCTGAGGTGCCTCCGCCGGTGCTTCAACAGCATGTTGTGTGTGCTCACAGATCGGTAGGACTCTGCGTAGATGGATTGAGTCATTTAGTTGTATTGTCCTTTTAAATTATATAAAATTAATGAATACTAACACTAGATCTTAAGTTATTTTGTTTACAACACTATATGAATTTTTTATTTGAAATAAATATATTTGAATTTGAATTACACCAGGATAAAGTTAGCTAAAGTGTGTCATTATTATGATTCATATTTATTTATTTATTTATTTATTTATTTATTTATTTATTTATTCATACATTGCAAACTAACAGCTAAGTAGCCAAAGCGCTTACAAGTCATACAATTATTATGATAAGTATTACAATTCAAAAAATAGTTAACAGCAAATTATTCTAGTCCTTATTCTAACATTTTATGATAACGCTGACTACACAATGTAGGGAGACATCTCTCTACATATATAGCCAACGCGATCAGCGAATAAATCAATTGAGTCACATTGAGTGAGTATGTCCCCGATCAGGCTTATTGCGCGAATGGTAGGCGCGTTTTCAGCGTACAATGTGCGCGTGCGGGGCTTGCCTAACAGCCGTGGATATCGGCGCGGGGCCACCGCACCCTCATCACTCCACAGGATACGAGTGGGCACCAACAGATCCACCTTACTTATTATGTCACTATCCACCCTGTGGTGGATCGCGGAAACAAAATGAGCCAGCAGCTGCATCTTTCGCCTCCGAGACAAAGTGTCCAACTCTACCATACCCGAAACAAAAAGCGATGGATACAAGTACGGGTAATACCCGTACTGCCGTTTATAAAGCCAACGTGCAAACTTACGCTGAACTCGTTCCAACATTATAGAGTATTTATCTTCATAAGGGTCCCAGACTACAGCTGCATATTCCAGCTTGCTGCGTACGTAGGCGCTGTACAACATCCTCGCCACAGCCACGTCATTGAATTCATATGATGTCCGTATAACAAATCCTAAAATCCTATTCGCCTTTTTACAGGTTACCGTCACGTGTTTGTGAAAGTCTAACTTACTATCTAACGTTAATCCTAAGTCACTAATGTCAAAAACTCTATCTATACAGGCGTCAAATAATATATAATTTACCAGTATTGGGCAACGTTTACGGGCAAAAGTAATTACTTTACATTTTGAGTCATTGAAGGGCATACGATTAGTCAAACTCCATTCCGACACCGCATCAATATCCATTTGCAAGGCAGCTGAATCACCAATATCCCTCACCCCCAGAAATATCTTAAGATCGTCCGCAAAAAGAAGACAACGAGCAGTACGAATAGTTTTAGGTAAGTCGTTAATCATTAATAAAAATAGAGTTGGACCCAGAGTACTTCCTTGGCTTACACCAGATCTTGTGTAGTATTCTGGTGACTCAAAACCTTGCACTTTTACAAACTGGCGCCTATTTTCTAGGTAGCTGGCAAAAAACCGTAGGAGTTTAGGCGTACAACCAGCCATCGCCAATTTCGTTAATAATATGTCATTGTCCACTAGGTCAAATGCTTTCTTGAAGTCAAAGTATGCAGCGTCTACCTGAAGACCTGCATCCATCTCTGCAGATACATAATCTACCAATTCGATAAGATTTGTCGTAGTAGACCGAGCAGGACGAAAGCCATGCTGGCTACTATGGAGCAATCCATTTATTTGTCCACTAATGCGCGTATTAAGGATGGATTCAAATATTTTCGCAAACACAGAAAGTACAGCAATAGGTCTGTATTGCGTTACATCGCCTTTAGCGTCTCCTTTTGGCACTGGCGTCACACGCGATAGTTTCCAGCACAACGGGTATATTGAAGAGTCAAGACAGAGGTTGTATATGTAAATCAGCGGTCTTTGAAAAGCTGACATACAATTCTTTGCCAAAAACACTGGCACTCCATCAGGACCCCACGCGGACTTCGTTTTTAAACGCTTAATTGCAGCTTTAATATCGTCCCCGCTTACGCCCACAACAGCTACATCCCTAGTGCCCACTACTGGATGAGCAGCTCGAGCAGCATCTGCAGGGTCCAGTTGCGGCTGATCCGATAGGAAAACAGAGCTGAAATATCGCGCGAAAGCATCCGCAGCAGCCTGTCCAGACACTTCCGCACCGTCGTAAGAAAAGACATCTGTACAGTGCCTGTCCTTTCTCTTATCTTTAACATATCTCCAGAATCGAGCTGGTTCATTAATTATACTTTTTTGCAACCTACTTATATGCTGCCGATACGCGTCATTTGTTAGTTTTTTACCGTGCCACCTGTAGTATTTGTACAGCTCTACGTTATATTCCTTTCCATCAGATTTCATTCTTTTAAGATGATAGTGTTTATACTTTAAGTTCCGTATAATTTCAGCAGTATACCATGTCGGGTATACGTATCGCAAATCGCGTTGGCAATGTTTCCTGACTGGTACGAAACGATTGCAGCACTCGTATATTTTTGAATAAAAATATCCAACAGCCTCATCAGCATGTCGAACTTCGAACAAACCAGCCCAGTCTATTTTAGATAAAGCCGCATACAATTCCTGATAGTCCGCTTTACGCCAATTCCAATCAGGACATATACCCTGTTGCCGAGGGGCACGAAAGAGCGAAGGCCTCGCGCTACATTCTAACTCTATCGTCACTTCCAGTGCAGATTTATTAGTACAGATTTATCCAAATCAATTGTACTGTGTTACTTAAGATACATGTAAAAAGTCAAACGCTTGACAGTCCTGTCCGACGAGGCAAGCTGTGCGGTACGGCTGCACTGAATAACAAGTGCAGTATTATGTTACCTCATAATTGTCATATAATTGCTATTTAAGTTTTCCTTTTGTAATTAACGGATGAACGGAGGTGGGTTGCGGGGACGAAGGGGACGCCCGCTCGCTAATGAGTAGGTATTTGTGCGTACAAAATGGCGCCTGTCTTTCAATTACATTTAGAATACATTCTAAGCGAAACTTCAACAAGACAAGAAGAAAAACAAGAGCGAGCCCTCCACCCCTAACTTAACTTCCCATAAAAGAGAAACAGTCTTCTCATTCCACCTTCAATAAAAATCAATTACATGTGCGAGTATCGCACACTGACTATCACGGAGTTCTTTTGCCATAGTCAAATCATAGTATAACATAAGTAGTGTGTCCATCCAAACGTGGCACCGCGATTTGTATATGTTTTCGCCCGCCATGCACTTCGTATACGTATGCACACATTCTCATAATCTCACGGTGCACTCGAGTTGCACAGCGCGGGTCATCACACGCGCCATTGATTAAAGAATTAAATAGTACACGTATTTATTGTTTTATATTTGTGTTTGTTTGAACAAGAGTGCCTCAAATTCAGCATTGTTCAGAATTCCTTTTCCATTTCATCCTCATTCAAAAATTTCTATATGTAAGTATTGTATTTGACAAAGATTATTTCAATATAACACGAGAATACTGTGTCGAATATCTTAATTTTGTCAAATTATGTTTCGAGTCTGTAGGTACAACTAAAATAATAAATTGACAACCCTACGTACGGTCCGCTCGACGTGCACGTATTGACGCGTCGAATGGGCGGGAGTTGCACTACTTGTTTTACTGTACTATGTAAAATGCTCCTAACCTCACTCCTATGACAAAAAAACCATGTTCCGTATGATTTTAATTACGTAAATTTATATGGTAGATCGACTCGAGATCTAGTTACGGGAATCTAAAGAAATTAGTAATGCACAGGTACAACAAGTGAGAAAGGTACATTGTCTCATACTAGATTATTTGTTGTTGTTCAAAGTAAGACTTATTCCAGATCGTCAGTTTTTACACGGTCGATTGTTTTTTTGTGTATGCTACGCGATAACTCCGACATTGTGATCCGATTTTGATGATACTTTTGATGAATCCGGTTTATTAGATTTCACCGACTTTCCATTAACCGATTTCAATGAAACATGGTAAATAGATGTAACTCCACAAAATATTAAGGTCGTTTTTATATTTTATAAAACAGTTATAACTATTTTGCATTGTTTTCATTGGTTATTTCTACTTCAATACAATATTAATATTAAGGCTAAACCATGTGACTATTGTTAAACCCATTTTTTGTCGAAATCTGTAATCCGGCTACATTTAATTTGAGATAACGAATCTTCTAGAATACTGCAGTGGAACTACATAATATAAGCATATTTTGTTGACATTCACCATACATTATCAATTGTATATTACAACCACCCATTGTGTATGTTATTTTCTCTATTTACCTGGTTTGTTTACAGTGGTTTAATACACTACACCTTGGCCAATTACTTCTAACTGCTAACTGTCCTGTTTAGAAATAAAGAATTTACTTAGCAACATAGTTCTTAGTAGTAAATACTTCTATTGAGTGTTGCATATGTTCTTTCCAGTTTTGGTATATGTCAGCGGCACTTAACAACAGTTACAATAATAAAATACAACGTCCTTACTGTTACCACCTCCTATATTACGCACCATTGGTGTAATAAGGTTACATTAGCAAAATGACAACTTTTCAGGAATGAATGAGGGTGAGTACTGATCTGGCGAATGCGCTGCATTTGCGATGCACGCACGTAGCACGCGCACTGCACGCGCGTTGCACGCGTGCTGCATGTGTGCAGTTAAATATATGTTAGTATATGTGGAAAATATACTAAAACATATCTAACTGCACGCGAACAGATCGCACTACGTAATGCACGTGCGCAGCTCGCGAGCCTTTCGCAAACAGGCGCATTTGCGGTGCATTCACCGGATTTGTTAAAAAAATTTACTAGATAAAAAATCGGCCAATGTACTGTTCTCATATAAAAAAGAAATAAGTTAGGGATGTGCCAAAAAATCACCTACAAGTATAGTACAGTCACCTACAAATTACTGTTAAATAATCTCAACAATTACAATATTATAACATACAGATATTGTTGTTGTTTTTGTTGAAATGTTATTTGTGCATATGTCATGAATTCATAGATATCCATTTTTAATTTTCTTGGCATGTTGTAGTGTTATATTTATTAGTGATGCAATAGAAGTGTCACGTCATAATGCAAGAACACGTGTTGCTTTATTAAAAGTAATTTGTTGCAGTCGTGATGTTTAAATTTGGTTCTAGGTCCTCCGCATCTTGGGCTGGTTAATCAGCACATCGCTTTGGTGCTTAGTGTGGTGGGCCGGCCTGGACGCTGGCTCCACCACTTACCGTTACAACGCTGCGTTCGCAGCACAGTACGCTGCGCTTGCGCCTGTTGCGTCTGCGCTGGCAATTGCGTGGCTTATTTACGCTGTGCATAGCGGCTCAGATGGTGAGGTTTTGTGTGTGCGATATTTTTGTTAGGAATCTTTGATGAAAATAATTTCGCGCTTGACAACTAACATAGTACTATCTCAAAAATTGCGTTATATTATATTTTATCTCAAAATTGCGTTATGTTAATAACTTATCTCCAAAATTTCCACTATATTTGTAAGTCAAAGTCAAAGTCAAAGTCAAAGTCAAAGATTATATATTATTCCATATTCCATAGATAAAATAAATTTACACTTGAAAACGTCACATTTAAGCTACTGCTCGTTCGCTGCGCTGACCTCCCTGAGAAGAACGAGCAAGAAACTCTAGGGATTGCTCTTTTCAAATAAACTTAAATGCTATGGAATACACTTTGAATCAAATTTGTGTGGATTCTGGAGCCATGCCGTTTTTCCATACATCTTTATCTAACACGTAGTCTTTTCGGGGCTTCTAACACAAGTAAATTTTACTTACAAGTAGCCCCAACATCGGACATTGTAAAATTATTATCTAGTGAATAAATGAATTTTGAATTTGAATTTTGAAGTCTTCAATTTTGTAATATGATTTTTCGATCAAAATATTTTCTTAAGTCATTTGTATACGATTTAATTTCAAAGTGACAGGACAACACAGTCGCTTTGAAATTAAATAGGTAAGATTAACATAACTGATAGCAATTTTGAGATAATACTGTGTTAGTGGTCATGTGCGATTTAACAAACAAAAAACTAATTATGACTGCTTAATTTTACTTTATTGTTTATTTAAATGGGGAAGGAAAACTTCAGGAATGAAGACATGTGACTCCACATGATTGAAACGTGATTCATTTAAAGTCTCTTCTTAGATGAGATCTGCCGAGTATTTAAATTTTAAAGGACGTGCTGTTTATCAATACATCCTATTGATAAACAGTACGTCTTTTATAAGTTTGAACTTTATTACAATATAATTTAATTAAATATTATGTAGTTTCCAGAAAGTATTGTAGAAATTACATAATATTTCATAAACTCTACTGCCAATTTAAGCCATATTATATAAGTGAGTTATATAAGTTATATAAGTAAGTCGATGTAATAAAACTTTAAAATAGATGACAACGACCGAGAAAGAGGACAGGAAACCAAATTTTAAAACAGGTTTTACCTATTTCATCATATAATTTTATTTTCTTTCATAACGCACATCTACAGCATTCATATTACATTTTCCTAAAAACTTAACAATAACTACAAAAACAACAAAATTCACACACTCGGTAAACCCTGTATCGCGGGTGCCATAGACACATATATAGGTAGATAACCAGAAATTACACCTAAATTCACGAGGGAAAAAATATAGGTCACACAAATATTTCTCCCGGTCCGGGAATTGAACACGGGACTTCTGCATGGCAGTCCAGTATGGTAACCGTTCGGCCACAGAGGCAATTAAATAATTTCACATTAAATTAATAAGTAATTGAGATGTAATATGACAGTTTAGATTTAGAAACCAGGAAGCATGTTTTGATTTACAAACCAGAAGAATGTCTTCTTCAAAAATAATGTTGCAATTAACATTGCAACGGTTTTTGGTAACTATTTGCTCACAAAACTCATCAAGCGTTATTTCTGAGGGTGATTTGAATTAATTTTAAGTTTTTTTTCTCCGATAAAAATTACATTCGCCTTTACAGCTCCAATCGGAACTTTCATTTTTTCCATCAAACTTGAGTCTCTACATACATCTTTACAATGATTTAATACGATAATTTAACACTTATCAATGCTAAAGCACAGTTTATTATTTTTCATCGTCACGTAATGGAAGACTTCACATAGAGCACGTTATGTTAAAAATAACTCCAATACAAAAATAGCCCTTGGTTCTAGTCCCACGAGCTGCATTCTAGAAAATGTCCGTTGTTGCGGTGTGGTAGTAATCCGGCTTATGTGATAGTGTACTTAGTTAGTAAGAAAATTCTTTTAACGTTAGTGCGAAATCTACTGGGCGACTATTGTTAGCTATTATCATATTATTCATAATTTGATTTGGTCAGTGTTCATAATAATAAAGAATAAATAAGTAAAACAATGCAGTAAAGAACTTCGTCTGTACTAAATAAAGTGAATATTTATTTGAATGGAAAATAATAAAAGAGTAATGCTGTCGAAGACAGGTGGTGCCATTTTGGTCTTTTGTTTCTTTTCATCCAAATAAAATTTCTCTTTATTGATTATAAAAAAAAAGCTACTTTAAAAGTTCGCGCTATGCAGGCCGAAGTCACTTACCAGTTGATGCCTTAGAGAGAAATATACCTTATTGTTGAGAAGCTAAATTATACTTTGCTTGGCCCACGGCGACACAAGCTGCCAACGATGCACCGCGCGGCTTGTCTCTTTTGTTATTTTGAAGGCAATGAAACGTATTTTTAACCGACTTCAAAAAAGGAGGAGGTTCTCAATTCGACTGTACGTTCTTGTTTTTTTTATATGTATGTTACGCGATAACTCCCATATTTGTGAACCGATTTTCATGATTCTTTTTTGTTGGAGTACCCCCTTCCATAGTGGTCCCATTTCATTTTGAAGAAAATCATCCACGAACCAGCGAACTAGGGGACATTTCGTAGGAAATGAAACTATTTTTCCGGATTTAAATCGCGTATATTTATTTTTTCAAACAAACCGACGTTTCGGGCCCTTTACAGGTCCCATGGTCACGGTTGACTGACCTAAGAACTCGATAGGGGATATTTCAATAAAACTTAGCAAGTAGACGTAATTCCACGTACTTTTGAGGTCGGTTTTTTTAGTACTCTGTATTGAGATTATTTATAATGTAGAGAATAATGTTCTATACTGTATTACATTATGCAGAGTGTGCGCTGCGCAGCGCGGTGACGTTTGTTACATCTGCTTTATCATTTTCTATTTAATGAAATGCGGTTACATTTATTATCAAGTAGAAGATATAGTTTATGTCGCATTGTTCATTTAAGTTGCCTGACTACGGCAATTGGAATACAAAGCATTATGAACTTTATGGTCAATTGTGTACCGTACAAACTGGATACTGGCCAAAATCTTCCACGAAATGCGCGAGCATTCTCGAGCATGCGCGAAATACAGTATCGTTACAAAAATTCGCTTCCAATACGTTCCGCCGCAATACAAATTGAGCCTATGTGCGATTACGGACTGCATCCGTTTCGTATTCGTTGGAATCCGAGACTGTACAAATCTAGAAAACTCGGACCCATTTCGGATGTCGCTGGTACACTAAGTCCAATTCGAATCCGAGAAAATACGAATATCGCTTGTATAACTAGAGATACAATGTCTCCTGTAACTGCCTCCGTGGCCGAACGGTTACCATGCCGGACTGCCACGCAGAGGTCCCAGGTTCGATTCCCGGGCCGGGAGAAATGTTTGTATGGCCTACATTTATTTCTCTCGTGAGTTTGGGTGTAATTTGTGGCTGTCTATATGTGTGTCCATGGCACCCGCGACACAGGGTTTCCCTAGTGCGGGGCTATGTTGAGTGTGTGCGTTATTTATTATTTATTATTATAAAAAAAAATAAAAAAAATAAAAAAAAATGTTCCCAGTGACATTTCGAATCGTCATTTCTCGGATTCGAAACTGATATGAATCGGACGTAGTGAAGTGACGCTCTAAGGGTGAAGTGCCAAGTCGTTAAAAAATACACGTTAAAATTATATAATGCACGACTTGCATCAAACACCAGGTTGGCATACATATGGTACAGCTACTCATTAGGCGCGTTCTAATTAGCCGCTGTTAGAAGCGCTGCAGCCACAGCGCGGCCGCGCGACTGTCGCAATGCTGACGTGCGGCCAAATTTTTCCATGCCATTTTTATACGGTTTGCCAGCCCAGTTATGCAGCTGGATTGCCGATTTCCTTCATGAGCGAAGAATTCGCGTCGTTTCTGAAGGCAGCACTTCGAGGTTCGCTTTTCCTTCTGCATATCAATGATATGCTTCCACTTGGGAATATTCATTGTTATGCAGATGATAGCACTGTTCATGGGGGATATCACGGATTCCCCGCAGCTGGGCGCGCCGATACTGACAGAGAGCGATCTGATCTTGTCGTTGAGCTCAATAGGATATTGGACCTCATCTCTGCATGGGGATCTAGAAATCTTGTTGAGTTCAACGCCAAGAAAACACAGGTATGCGCGTTATTAACAAAATTGTCGCCGTTCCTTCCCATGCCTTCTCTGATGAGCACAGCACTTTCACCTCAGAGCAGTTTTACCTTGCTCGGTATGGAAATATGCTGTGATTTGAATCCAAGGAGCTACATCGAATCTGTGATCAAAACAGCCTCACGGAAACTTGGAGTCCTGAACAGGGTGCGACGTTTTTTCACGCCGGACCAGTTATGCCTGCTGTACAAAACACAGGTCCGGTCTTGCGTTGAGTATTGTTCGCACTTGTGGGACGGCTCCGCCAAGTACCTACTCGAAGCCTTGGATAAATTACAGCGTCGTGCTACTCTAATTATAGGCGACGAAGAGGTCTCATCACGCCTTGAACCTCTGCAACTGCGTAGAGATGTTGCATCGCTTAGCGCCTTTTACCGCATGTACCATGGTGAGTGCTCTGAAGAGCTGTTCAACCTCATCCCCCCTTCCCCGTTTCTGCTCAGAAGCACGCGTGCTGGCCTTCGTAGTCACCGTTTCACTACCTGCCGCATTCCATCGCGTACTAAAAGGTTCGGTGGCTCCTTTCTCTGCCGCACGGTTGACAAATGGAACTCCCTTCCGGCACATGTCTTCCCTCCCTCTTATAATATGGGGTCCTTCAAACGAAGCGTGAAGAGGCATATTGTAGGCAGGCGGGGTGGAGGTGGCTAGTGCAGTGAGGGTTCCATCGCTGCACTAGGTTCCTTCGCATTTGGATACCACTTTCCACTTAACATCAGGTGGAGTGGAGTCATTTGCCTGTCATGTATTAAAAAAAAAAATATTTGTTCAATAAAACGCAGGCTAGAAATTAAAATTTTTGTGTATTTGAAATACAGCTAAGCACTCTCGTATGGAACAGATTTTATAGTAGAAGTGTTGCCATAAAACGTTATACATATGTAACACGAAATCTAACATCTATTTTACAAATGTTGCCTATTAATACAACCAAATAAAAAATTTTGATTGTTTATCCAATGTTCAATTTATTAATAGAACAATATCCGGTCGATCGAAATAACTGGCGGAACTGCTATCCCACATTGCAGGGTGTTATTTTACATTCTCTATAAATTCTTCAATTCGATTTTCATTGATCGTGATTACTCTCTAACCTCGCTAATCGTGACTGCAACCCAGCGTGACTGCAGCGCGACAATCGCGCGGCCGCCGCGCGGTTTCAGCGGTTAATTTGAATGCGTCCTTAAACTCGTAAGTCAATGTTAAACTCACAAATTCTCTGGTACAAAAGCAAACGTCAATCAAGTAACAACTTAATAAGTAATACCGTTAGAATTAAGCGTGTGAAAAAAAAAAAGTTCAGAACAATGAAAACGTGTTTTCGCCGGAAAAGAAATTGCAACAGTGTATTTCCTCTTTAATTACAGTTTATTAAAACTTTTCTACGTAAATAATATACAGTGTTTTTTTTTAATGGGACAGTATTGGGAAATCCGAAATCATAGAAGATACAAGGAAACTGTCTTAGGAACTATTAAGTCTTTTTTGAGAAAACAATTTTGGCACAGTCAATTTATTTCTTTTTTTAAATTAGAGCTTTAAAGGTATTTAAGGTGGGCTGTGTTTCAGTAGACAAACTTTTTCACTTTTTCTTACACTTATATAGGAGAGTTCTATAATTTATAATATACTTAATTTGTTTCATGTAACTCGTATTATTTAAATTGTACTTTCATGTGTTAAAAGCACTTTTAGTAGCAGTAGAGCTCCTTGTGAAAGAGTTCGTCCAGGGAAGCCACACTGCTGTGATCATTACTGCGTTCGAATTTTGAAGGGTAAGGGTGCTGGTGAAATTACAGGCACAAAGGACTTTTCAACTTATGTCTCAGAGTGATGGGCGCGTGGGCTAAGCCCCTCAGATCTTTGCGATTTAAAGCTCTGAGTGGCACTGTTATGGACAGACGTGTCGCTTACCATCAGAAGCACGATTTGTTTGCCCATCATTTAGTATCATAAAAAAACTTTTGACGTGAGGTCATTTGTGACTATATTATACTAACGGTAGGATTGGATGTTAGCTTCGGCGCCAGTTGATTGCTTTTACGCGACAATGAGTAAGAGGTGTGCTTCCTGGTGCGCAGGATGAGTGCCGGCACCAACAGTATCCTAAAAATTATCTCCAACAGGCTTGACTGTTCATTCATGAATCACTGCTGTGCGATTTCTAATAGCATCGCGAGGCGGTGATTGACTCTTTATTATATGTTTTATTATCCTATCAGGACTATATTACTAGCATCATCCAGCAACTGCCTCCGTGGCCGAACGGTTACCATACCGGACTGCCACGCAGAGGTCCCCGGGTTCGATTCCCGGGCCGGGAGAAATATTTGTATGGCCTACATTTATTTCTCTCGTGAGTTTGGGTGTAATTTGTGGTTGTCTATGTGTGTGTCCATGGCACCCGCGACACAGGGTTTCCCTAGTGTGGGGCTATGTTGAGTGTGTGCGTTGTTATTATTATTATTATTATTATTATTATCATAAATAATAACTTTTGTTCCACGACTTTTAGTAATTCATTAGATTTTACTTTCGTATAAATATAAAAATATTTAAATAGATCGCTCTAACGATGATAACTCTGTGCTATAAGAAAAGAAAGCGCGTAAATACCAGTCCGATGTGAAACGAAGGAGCGGGGGTGAGGAACGTCGGGGAGCATGCGTTTGAACTTACTACCAGCTTTTGGTTGATTACGCATTACAGTGAAAGTGCTAAATTTAAAAAATTACTTTGGAAAAAATATATAGTAAAATTTAGCATACACACTGATTACTACACGGTGTGAAAACACGATTTCTAAAAATTTTCACGATAGAAAAAAAACACAAACTTACCTTGAAATTTTACAAGAAAACCGCTGTATTCAATAGGTACTTCACCTATACCAATGATTTTTTAATATCAACTATACTAAATAGAACACGTATACTATACGATATACATTTTTCAAAATGCTTTCATTGCGTTTGTAAAAAAATAAATTCTGAAATAAAGCCACTATTGTCCGACCCAAGCAAATTGAACCGTATTAGTACGGGATAAATTTTAATTCTAGATGAAGTTTATTTTTTGTTAAGTTTTTATCGAGTTCTTAGGTTTTCGCGATTGTTACACATAGGAAATGAAACTACTTATTAGTTTTATTTGTTTTTTCAAACAAACTGCCGTTTCTAGCCACTTACAGGTTCCACGATGAGTCAGCTGTGACCACGATAATAGTACCACAGTGGTTCTTGTCGGTGGTACTAGTGGGAACGAAGGATGTAATACGTACACTTAGGGTGCGGTGTCTTCGTATCATTGCGTAAGCCTAACTACAAAAAAACCCAGTTACATATCGAGTTCTTAGGTTTTCGCGATTGTTACACATAGGAAATTAAACAATTTTTCCGGATTTAAATCGCGTATATTTGTTTTTTCAACTCAATTACAGTTATCCAACTTTGCTTAAGATGATTGTACTCAGCCTCAGGTGTTATTTATAAATATTAACTAAAAATAATTGTGGATTAAGAAAAAACTGTTAAAAAACTTTGACACAACAGTCTATTAAAATTTCCTACATAAGGTAGGTATACGAAGATTTTTTGTTGGCACGTTAGGTGTTATTTTTAGATATACTTATGGAATTTTTCGTGTCAATCACATCAATTCAAAGGAATTCAAGAAGATCACAAGGTGAACCAAAGGGTTCACCTTGTGATCTCCTATACTAATTAAGAGTACTATAGTAATGCAATTCAGTAAGAGTATATGTTTTTCAAATTCATTTATTTCTTTTATGTACTGGTTATAAATACGTTTTGGCGAACTTGTTGTCCCAACGTTTTGCACATAGGCACTGGATGACAAGGTTCTAGGTTCGAAACCTAGTAGAACCAATTTCGGAAACAGCATTTTGTAAATTGGTTCTAGACTGGGTGTACTGAGCAATGTCCCGGGACATTGCTCAGTACACCCAGTCTAACCCAGACTAACCGCTGACCTAGCGTCCCGTAAAAGTGTGATTCTTGAGTTCGTGGTCTTTTCCTCATTTCCGCCATTTTTATTTTCTAATAATTACGTTTCAATATTATACTCGAATTTCAAGGTAATTTACTGGAACAGTTATTATACGCTGGTTTGTTTGAAAAAAATAAATAAACATGAGATACGTTCCGAGAAAAATTCGCTTAGTTTCATTTCTAAGAAGCAACCCAGAAAATTTAAGAAAGAAAATACATTTATTTCTTTACAACAAATAACACCATGACAGAAAAAAATCGAAATAGAACAAAAGAAAAACAAAACATTCAAACATAAAACATAAATAAATAATTACAAAACAAAAATCACAAACGGAACAAAAAATGAAAATAAAATTAAAACAAATTATTCACATAAACAAGGACACTGTATAAAGATTTCATGCTTGTTATCTTGTTAGCATGTCAATCACATTTCACTCATTTGGTGCTACACTGACGCAATTGTACTTCTTGTAAAGTTACAGGAAATGGATTTGAATGGATTTTTTAATATTATTTCAAATGTATGACGTGTCAATAAAACTTTGTGCATTTTTTACAATACATGTATATAATTTTCAAATTACTGCAGATTTTTCCTCAAAGTGTTTACGACACTTATTATATTACAGATATATTAGCATACTTAGTTCAATTTTCCCAAAATTACAATTACGTCAATGTAGTACCAAATGAGCGATTTATCTAGTATATATATAAAACTATCACCTTTTCCCACTTATTTTCACGATTCAAAAGCATGAGTAGTCCTTCATAGAGTTTTGTTCTAGCTATTCGGTATCTGGGATAACTGTGAATTGATAAGTGCTGAACAGTATCCTCAAACAAAAGTAATTCATAGGTCTGTAAAAGCTAAGTTTTGATCGACTTAAAAAAAGGGAGCTTTATTATTGTCTACGTTACGTAATTACTTCAATATTTATTTGTGAACCGATTTAGATTACTCTTTCTTTGCTAGAAAGGGGGTTACTTTAGTAGTGGTCCCATAGAAATTTGAATAAAATATTCCACCTCTAAGGGTGACACATTAGGGGATGAATATGTTTAATAGTATTTCACCCACTTTCCGGTAACCGATTTAAATTAAACTTGGCAAGTTGTAATTCCACTAACTATTGAAGTCGCTTTTTAAAAAAAAGGTAATGATATAAGGCAGTATTTCTATCATTTAAACTAACTGCTTGTGTTCTAAAACTTTCAAACATTTTTGTCTTCTACCTGGATAAATCTGCCATATAGTAATCAAACGAACAAAGTGTTGTTTGTTGTTGTTGTGATTATTGCACAATAATTATTCTGTGGTTGTATTTATTATCTATTTATGGAAATTATTTTATATTCGGAACTAAACCTCCTCACTATTTTTCGCATAACACGCTAATGTAACCCTTTTAAACCTGTAACACATTCTAGAAGATTTGCATTTTGTTACCACATTCGAAATTTCGGACCAAGGTCCGTCCTTTCTATCAGTAACTTGCGTCATTGTAAGGCAGTTAAGAACTTTCCATTACGCATAATATATTAAAAGAGAAACTTAGAGAATCTCGAATAAATTGATGAAGGTTAACTAGTTAACAACAACATACATACGATGACAGTTTTGTAGAATAGAATAGGAACCATTTATTACATTTGTTTGTTTTGTTAAATAGCAATCTGAAAAGAACTACAATATAGACAGCAATATTTATTTTATTGAGTATTATTTTTTCATATTTTTGTGAAAATACGATACTAGTTCGGTGTTATTTTTGACATAAAGATTGAACAAAACGAAGAAAAATTTCTAAAAAAAGAACCAGCAACTGTGCCTCTACCACTAGTTTACTGTGACAGTTATCGCTGCGATCGCGTAAATTAATTCACAATTTTTAACCGACTTCAAAAAAAGGCGGAGGTTCTCAATTCGACTGTATGTTTTTTTTGTATGGATGTTACGCGATAACTCCGGTATTTGGGAACCGATTTTGATGATTCTTTTTTTGTTGGAAAGAAGGTGCCTCCATAGTGGTCCCATTTAATTTTGAACAAAATCATCCACCTCTAAGGGTTGCTGTTCACGCATGAAGATTCATTTTTATAAATAGCGCCTACATTTTATTATAAGGAGCAATTATTTTAATGGTTGATTTTGCTATTCTCCAATTCAAGGCGTTTTTCTCTCTCAATATACTTTGAGTAGTGAGAACCGATTTTTATTATCTCCCGTGTCAAGTTCCGTATAGTGTTGAACTAGGAGATGAATCCGGGTTTGCGCACTTTCCGGTAACCGATTTCAATAAAACTTGGCATAGGATGTAATTCCACATACTTTTGAGGTCGGTTTTCAGTCTGTACTGAGATTATGTATGTGCCCCTGGTGGTCACAAGAAGAAACAACATTTTGTACACAAACATTTTAAGCGCTAGCGATAATTGTTACTGTAATTTCATAGTAGACGTATTGTTTGCCAGACCGGGGTTAACCGGAGACCTCACAAATAGCTTAATATGCTTGTTGCCGATCTCAGTTTTTTTTTAAACGGTTTTTTTGCCGTAGCACCACCTGTGAGAAACCTATGGAAGTATTTTTTTCACTCACACATTACAATATAGACTCTCAAATAAAATGGTTTCTTCCAGGATTCCTAAGTCAATTCCTGTGCTGCCGTCCCCTGGTGCTGATCAGTCGCCTTTCATATGCTCTTTACCTCTGCCAGTTCGTTGTATTCCTCACCAAAGCCGCTACTGTCAAGTCTTCTACAGAATTTACCATCACCTCCTTGGTAAGATCTTAAAACTCTTTCTGTACGATAGTTAGTAAATTAGTGCACTTTTGATTCCATTGCACAACATTTTTCTTAAAAATGTACTTGAATGGCGCTATTGCTAAATATGCAGGCACGTATATGTGGGATACTTACAATATGACATTAAGTATGTAAAACATCAAGTTTGTAAGCAAAATGCCCATTTTAGACAGACATTTAATCATGAATGGAAAAGAAATGCATCAAAATAATGATTTTTACACGTTTAATAAGTGTATCATAATAAAGTAACTTTAGTTTTGTCATATTCAATTGAATTTTTCAGATCGATGTGCAAGAAATCTCTGCAATCATATTATCATCTGTGATCTTAACCTTGACCTTCGTGATTCCGATGCAGTCATTGCATAAAGTTTTCTTATTCTCACCAAAATCGGAAACGGTAGAAACTGAAGAAACGTGTAAAGACGATGAGCAAGTAACGGAGAATAAAGAACAAACAGAAGAAGAGAATGTGAAGGGTAAATTTGTAGAACCTGAAGAAGTTCTAGATTTACCACAGATCAAAAGTAGGCAACATCTTCTAGCTCATAGAGAGGTTTTAGAGGAAATTCCTGAAGTAGAACTCGAATTTGAAGCTCAAAGAGAGAAATTGGAAGGCTTGGAAGAGATTTTAGAGGAAGAAGAAGATGAGGACTTGGAAGACGAGATGAACCATCTGGATGAAGAAGACATGGAAATAATCGAAGAAGAAGGCGGTGAAGATTTCTGGGCGGACAGAGAAGAATATGTGCCGCGAAGATCGTTCTCTAGACAAGATGATCGGGATATTGACGAATGGGAATGGACAGCTAACGGCAGCGGACGAACTGGTGCTCAATACAACCGATACGCAAGATAACGTTGTGTTTTTGTTAATTATTAAATCCCTTTGAGTTTTTTGGGTTGTTTTCTTTCCCTTTAGCCAGTGAAATGCTCACCCAGTCTATTGTATTATGTCTTTCCTTTATATTCCTTCACTTATTCCCTAGTAGTAGTAAGTAAATATAATAAATTATTATTATCCAAATTTATACATTATTATAAATCATTATGTATTGTACTTATTTAAAATATTGCTATTAGGAGATATTCTTTCGTCGAAACACCTTTGTATCTCCTAATTTTATATCCCAATGTAGCCTGGAATTACAATTCAGCAATAAAGCCGCCTGTTGTACAGGGTCAAGAGCACTTCAAGTTTAACACTTAAGATTTAAATGCAACTCCATGCCGTTTGCGATAAGAACGGTCCAGAGGCCAGTGTCAGTCTGATATGGTCCTGACTGTACATTAGCTTAATCTGATGTATTTTTATTTTTGCTCTGTGTTGTATGTGCCACATACATTAATTCATTAATTAACTTTAATTTATATATATTTTAACGGAATCCATCGAGTATGTATTATAAATTTCGTGTTCAAATCACGTCGGCTTACCACATGTAGGAACTTTTTCTCTCATTGTAACTCCTACCTATCATAAGTTCGGAGTCTGCGTTGGAAGTAACAGAAATGTCCGTTATTTAATAACGCCCCAAAACGATACGCTATTATACCAGATCAGCGGCTGACAATTGTTGCCACGTGATCGCATTCATATATACTTCTCGCTCGCACTCAAAACTGCTGACTCTGGCTTCACTGGACCAAAAATTAGAATGTATTTTAGATTGAGTACCCGTTTCGAACACTAATGGATAAACATCCTAAGCATTGCCATAATGATGCAAATGCCAAAGAAATCGTCATCGGAAATGATTTCGTGAAAAATGTACTGAACATTATTTTATGTGAATAATTTTAATTTGAGGCACCTTATTGATAATAAGGACGTGTAATATTACCTAAATATGTAAATTTATCCCTTATAATATTTAAAATTGTATTTACTATCACTTCAATTGTCCGTTCTTAATTTACAATCTTTCATGCAAATAAATCTATACCAAATGGAGTTCTTGTGACCTTAACACTTGAAGTGGGTTATACGGAAACCGGTCTGTTGCATGATATAAACATTCGAAATTACAGCGTAAAAACAACTTATGTATTTAAGAACAAAGCATGTTTTAATTGCTTTGTAATGAAGATTATATCAACACTAAATAATAAAGAAGAACTAATAAAGGTAATCCTGAGGTAATCCAAGAGTTTGCCGGATGTGCTCCTAATTACTATAGTTCCTATTAAATAAGTCTGAAATATCTTCCAAAGACCTGCGCAAACCGGCGGACAGGAAGGCTTTATGCTATTGCAGTTGAAATAAAGTATAAAATTAAATTTAATCTAAGATAGACCTGGGAGCATCGAATAGGACGCTGGGGGATACCGGAACGTACCGGTATGATAATACCGGTACGGTAATATACGCCAGAATCTGCCTGATTGCGCCGGGGGCTTTTGGACTGCGTAGCTCTGATTGGAAAGATTCCAAACCGAGCGACTGGTGGCATGTCGGCGGATGACGCTTTCCAGAAGACTCTGCGGTACGCTGGAGGACACTTGCGGTGTCGTAAGGGATATCTCTCGTCAGTGTGCGCTGGTCCTAAAGTAGCCGGTTATTCGGCTTTCTATTGGACTCGTTTCTTGTCTCGTGCGCAAGAATTTTACCATTAAAGAGGAATTTGGTCGACTAGAAAAACAGGAACTCTCCATTAATAATAATAATACATTAATTCCTACGGTAAAGGAATAGAATACACGCAACTCTTAATTTCCCGAAAACTACAATTTGGTGGTATTCAAGGCTAGAGTGAATGAGTATTTTTTAGACAATTGCGTATCATCGTTGGTCACAGCGTCGCTTGACATCACATGAGATTACGGCCAAACGTGTGTCTATTTTTAAAATCAGAAAATCTGTTTAACACTCCATAGTAATTTGTTTAATACTGTTTTTGCTAGGTTCCAAAAACAACGAATTCATCATTTGCTTTAAACAAAGTCTTTAAAAAAGCTTCACGATATGTAGAGGTTTGATTTAAACTAAAAATAAACGTAAACACACGCGTGTAATTTTCGGAAATATGTCCCTTCTTGTATGGTGTTATTAGTTTTTTCGGTGGATAATTACTTCTAATTCGTATAGCTTATAAAATAAGTAATAATGAGCAAGGTTGAGTGTAATTAATACATAATGTACGCAGATCCTAGAATAATGTAAATAAAACATAAATTTTAGCATCAACGACAACATAACAAAAATAAGCAAGTCAGCATAAGCATCGCTTTAAAAGCAAAGAAGTTTTTAATAAGGCGACCGGTTAAGGATACTACTGTTAATCGAAGGCTTCAGTCGGATCGAACTAGCGACGCGTGCGCACGTCACAATGTTGTCGGCCGGAGCCGTCCTCACAATTACGTGCGCCATCGCTGCCGCCGTCGATCTAAAACACGATCTTCTAAACAACACTAACATCGACAAACGAGTTCTAAACCGACTTACCACATTTCTCGAATCAAATAAAACAATTGGTCAACGTGAACTAGCTCTTCTTAACAAAACTGCCCTTACATTAGATTTGGAAGACGAATTTGTTACAAAATTCACTAAATTAGTTAAACAACGTATTGGTGCCACTAATGTTAGTGATGTAAATACCAGTATAAGTGATATTACCGTTGTTACGACGGCAAAATCAGTGACAGAAGATAAAAGTAAAAGGGAGTCAAAGCATGCTGTTGAAGAGTCACCGGATTATGCATCTTCAGTAGTGCTGGCCAGCGATCTGCTAGCTTTGACAACTTCTGTAGGGAAAGTGAAGAACAAGGCGTGCAGGGAACAAGGATATCGATTCTTGGATGGATTGCTGTTGAACAAAAGATGGGCGCTGAAAAGTAAGTACCTGTATAGAGATAATGACTTTGTGCGAACAATTTTTCCACACTTGTGGTAGCTCCCTGAAAGTTAAGTTATTACCGTGTAAGATTAGTTTTCTCTAAACGTGATGATTCAATTAAACATTATTTCAAAAGATAATTAAACTATTATTCATCAAACTTTATTTCACTGTTACTTAAACCTAAGGTAAACAGACAGTGCAATATGTAAAAAAGAAACATACAAATTGTATCTTTCCTAACATTCAAATGAATACAACACTTAACCTGAAGCTCCAGTTCGGTGACTCGTTTTACAAGTTTATGTTTTTAAAATAAAAACGAAAAATGTTTTAATAATGCATAATAACATAAACTCGACTGCAGAACGGGTATTTATTGAATAGACAATAAAATCAATGTGTGCGTAGAAAAAAGCTTATTCAAAGTCAACAAAAAGGTTTATTTTATATTATTAACTTAAAATATGTACATTAAAATAACAATATAACATGTAATATATCTAGTAAAATACTTGAGTGTAAGTTTGGACGTTTTAAAACTGTAAAATGCTGCGAGACTACCAAGACTCTTTAGCTAACAAAAGATATTTGTACATACTTTACATGTCATGTATATAAAGAACTACATAACACTCTCCATATTAAACATAACGCTTTCTAAAACCAATATAGAATGCCTTGTGCTAAACAGATGTTTGTGTCGTCGAAATTGCAACAATTTACAAACATTTCATTTCACTAGAAAGAATACAAAGCAAAATTGATAAACAGAAAAGTATATAATGAATTTTCGTCGAATTACATTTTTCTTTGACAGGATCGTGCCGTGTTCTGGGCTTCCGTTCACGTAACATATTGTCTGTTTTTGTTATAGTTGAGTTGATTAGTTTAGCGTATTGGTAAAGGGTTGTAAATACGCTGGTGGCGCCTTGCATGCCGCTATTGAATAATTTCCTGCATTGGGTAGGCCCCATAGAAGTTACTGCTATCTAGAATTAAATAAAACAGTTTATGTTACGCTAATTGACACAGATTTAACCGCAGTGCACTTAACGCTCTGACAAAAACAAAAAGAAACGTGCTATAACCATGAACACTTTGTCCGTTTCCACTGTAGAATAGAGCTGCCTGAGATTCGCGTCACCAATGTGAAAAGTGTTAGTGTTAGCGGGAAATATTTTTGAATTTTTTTTCAAAGTTACGTGAAAAATTACGTGTTTAATATTCAATTACCGATGAAATGTGATTCCGTTTGTTTTGTAATTATAAAATTTAAATTTTACATTAAAAGTATTATAATTGAAAAATCGTATTACAAAATTGGCTGTTTTGCTGTTTTTCCCACAGCACCGAATGGAACAGCCCCCCGTAGTTAGAGATATTATCTTTATTACACTAAATACAGAATGTTTTAGGAATATACAGAAACGCACTCACAGGTCAGTTGGCGTTGTACTATTTCAATTTTCTAATTTGTGATTTCAGTGCAAATGAGAGTTGATATTTAAAAATTATATAAGTCCCATTTGCCTGATAAATGGCCAGGGATGGATGGCTCTTATATCGTCTCTATTTCTGGTTATATTCTCGATGGTACGGAATAATACCGAAATAATCATCATCAAATCTGTACATCTCACTGCGAGACTCGAGAGACTTTAGTTATAAAATTTAAATCTTACATTGAAAGTATTTTAATGGAAATGTCTTACAAAATTCGATCTATGGAAAGACGACATGGCTCTAGATTCCACATAATTTTGATTCAAAGTGTTTTCCATAGCATTTAAGTTTATTTGAAAACCCCTATAGTTTCTTGCTCGTTCTTCTCAGGGAAGCTTAGGAAATGTATTTTCAAGTGTAAATTTAAGAGCTCCTTGTGAAAGAGTTCGTTCAGGGAAGTATTGCAACTGACCTATTTCTGCCTCCAAGCAGTAATGTGAGCATTACTGCGTTCCGGTTTTCAAGGGTAAGGGTTCTATTGAAATTACAGGTACATGGGACTTGTCAACTTCTGTCTCAGGGTGACAGGCGCACTGGCAGTGCTCCTCAGATCTTTGTAATTTAAAACTATGAGTGGTATTACAACTGTTATGGACGGGCTTGTAGCTTACCATGCACGACTTGCTCGTCTCGTCACTTGATATGATAAAATAAATTACTAATAATAATAATAACGCACACATTCTTAGCCACGCACTAAGGAAACCCTGTTTCCCGGGTGCCATCGACATACATATAGATAACCACCAATCACACCGGAACTCACGAGATAAATAAATGTAGGCTATACAAATTTCTCCGGCCGGGAATCGAACCCGGGTTTTCTGCGTGGAACTCCAGCATGGTAAACGTTCGGCCACAGAGGCAGTTAAAGTTATTATAAATAATTCCTGTAATGTGAGTAATGAGCAGTGGGTGTAGTGCCCCTGAGATCTTTGCGATTTTAAGCTCTGAGTGGCACTGCAGCTGCTATGGATAGGTGTGTTGCTTACCACCAATCGTACGACTTGTCCCGTTTGGAAATTTAGTAAACATTGCTGCGCATGATTAGAATAGACTCGATTATGCAGGCTCTTGTGGAAATCGGACTACAACATAGAGAGCAAACGTTCTCCTAGCTAGGCTATCAATGAAATAATGTACCTGCGATCCACGATAAAGGACTGGTCCTCCAGAATCCCCAGTACAAACACCACCTCCTTGAGATCTTACGACTGGACTAGCAATGCCACAAATGCAATGGAACCATGAACCACGTTCACAGAAAGTCAATTGAAGATTTACACTGAACAATGCCTCTCCTCTGAAATCTGGCGGCCCGTCCTGTTCTTTGCGGCCAAAACCCAGTATCTGTTTAAAAAAGGTGAGTAATCACGTAAATCAGGCCAGGACAATAAATACTTCTTCCTTAAACGGTACGACTTGGGCCTTTTCAAGGCATGAGTGAATAGTCATTATACGTCCCACTGCAGGGTACGGGTCTGCTCTCATGCGAAGGTTTAAGCCACGGTCCGCCACGCTGACCCAATGCGGGTTGGCAACGTCACAGGTTTTCCGAGGGTTGTGAACCTTTTTCGATGTGCAGTTTCATCACGATGTTTTACTTTACCGAAAAGCTCATGGCAAATTCCAAATTAAATTGAGGCGCGAGCCCGGATTTGAATCCATGGCCTGTGCGTGAGAGGCGGTAGTTTTGACCTGCCACCATTAAGCGACTTTACTACCTAACCAAGTGCTTAAACATAAAACATTACACTTGAATCCTAGTTTCACTTAGGAACATCCTTACATAAGAACGGCAGCAGCTTTGCACATCCACAATAATTTCTTTTATTTTTTTTTACAGAATATTATTTCGATAAATACAATTTTTCAGTCATTTTCTGTTATTTTTTGTAAACAGCCATATTTATATACTAATAATGCCCCAGAATTTAGTGAAAAAAAGAAGCAAAAAACAAAATTTGAAAATAAAACGATTTCTTAAGTTTTATTCAATGTTCACGATATTTGAACACCATGATATTTAAAAAGATATTTAATAAAACGAATTTTACGATAAAAATGAAACAAAATAAAAACAGAAAATAGATTGAACAATTAAGTTGGCGTAGTGTTGAATGGTGGTATAGAATAGAATAGAATAGATATTTATTGCAACGCCACAACACATAGATACAAAAAACGAAGAATATTGATAACACAAACAAATAAAGAGAATCAATAAACATAATAAAAAAAACAAAAAAAAAACAATATAAAATAGAACAAAAAGGCAAAAAAAAACCTAAATATAACGACTACAAATGTTGTACTGTTATTTGTGAGGTTGTGGCGTACGCAAAAGGACTTCATTTAGCTTATGTCACAGCCATAATTGACTGTGGTGCTAGTTTTCAATGAGCCCTGAGATGAGATGAGTGACGGACATCGATCCGATCTATTGTGTATGAACTGCGCCTACCGTTACTTCTTCCTTCTTTAAATCTATAGGGTTGAAGCGTTTCATGCTTATGAGAGGATCTGCTTTTGGAAGGCTACTAAGTATCATGGCGTATTGAGTTCGCACCATGCCTATATCATGATGGAGTAAGGTTACGTCCATGCCACGCCCCTCATCTTCTTCTATCACCCTGTAACTAAAAATACGTTAAATTTATTATCTGTCTTCAATTAGTACTTAGAACGCTTTAGTGCATTTTTTCAATAATACCAAGTGACGGGACGAACAAGTCATGTGCCGGGTGGTGAGTGACACGCCGGTCTATTGCAGTTGCAGTGCCACTCAGAGCTTTAAATCTTAAAAATCTGAGAGGTGCTGCCACTGTACCCGTAACATGAGTCGACAAGTCCTATGCTTGTAATTTCACCAACACCCCTACCCTTCAAAACCAGAACGCATATTCACATTACCAGTTGGCGGCAGAAATAGGTATGTTGGCCATATATAATAAATATATTTTACTATGGAGGAACATTGCTTTTGAAACAGGGTAAATTTCAAATTAAAAAGATTATTTATTATATTTCAATTTGAAGACTATATTCCACCTCTAAGGGTGGCAAACTAGAGGATGAATCCGGCACTTTCCGGTAACCGATTTCAATAATAATAATATAATAATAATGCACACACTCCACATAGCCGTGTACTAGGGAAACCCTGTGTCGCGGGTGCCATGGACACACACATAGACAACCACAAATTACACCCAAACTCACTAAAACTTGGCAAATAGATGTAATTCCACGAATTTTTGAGGTCAGATTTTTCTTTATAAAAACTTAAAATTATTTATTATGATGATGTCACAACGACGAACAAGTTGTGCATTATAACAGTTCACGTGTCACCCGGAGCTTTAAATCGCAAAGATCTGTGATCCTCCGCACCGTACCCGACCCTGATACATAAAGTTAACAAGTTCCATTCGCCTGTAATTTCACGAGCATCCCTTTGAAACGGGAACGCAGTAATGCTCACATTATTGCTTGGCGGCAGAATGTATGATGACAGTAGTTCTCAGGACGAACTCTTTGACAACGTAATTATTTCGCTACTAAATTTACTAATTATGTACGATGTTGATGATGAATGCTACCTTTTTAGTGCTAATCGAAGTGCTAAGTAGAAACGGACTAATATTTTGGAGCACACAATAAGAAAAAAAAATTAAAAAAATTGTACTTACACGTATCAATTATGGAACTACTATGTACAGATAAAAACAACACAGGAGTATTATCGAGTTTTAGGTTTTTGAGTATAGATATTGTCAGGTTTTTGCGATTGTTAGACATGGAGTTTAAACTTTTTTTCGTATCTAAATGGCGTATATTTGTTTTTTCAAACAAACCGTTTCGAGTCTTTTACAGGAGCCATGGTCACGGCTGACTGGTTTGTTCCAAAAAACAAATAAGTAAATACGTGATTTATATTCGAAAAAATAGTTGCATTTCCTACAGGAATATTAGTTAATAAGAATAGATTGAAAGTCTTTCGAAAATTCATACGTAGAGAATTTGAGTGTCGTAAATAACATTATCAGTTTGTTACTTACTCAGGATGTCGATACATATACATGACAGGAGAAGATTTCGATCGTACATCGTTCGACCACCGCGAATTGTATTTTACGAAAGCGACTTTGGACGTGACACAGTGAGCTGCTGTTAAAACCCAGAATTTCGTCACTATAGCTCCAGTACATCTAATAATCTTATGAGGGTCAATTAAAGCACAAACAGCCGAATATTCATTCAATTCCACAGGATCACCACCGAATATACGTCTGGTTCCATCAAGTTTTGATTCATTCATACTCCTGTAAAAAGCATATTGAAATGATTCTGTGTTTGAGGTAGTTATCAATAGTGGAAATATGACGAGAGTTATTATTTGCATAGTTATCATGACATCCCTTCATGAATTTTGATTTTTTTTTTGGAAAATTCTTATAAATGAATGACTTCTTTTGACATTATGACAGTTGATTGACGTTTGATAGTAATTGGAAGATTTTTAAATCGAATGAAAGCAGTGACTACTGAAGTATCATTGTATGAAAAGTATTAATAGAGTCAAAGGAACTCGGTGTCCAATGAACTCGGTGTCCAATGCTGTAATAAGAATGTTATTTTTCATTGTCTCACATACAAATCCTATTCTACAATTTTGGAGACTGTACTTTGAAATGAATAAGTTGAAAAAAAGAATTTAATTCGCCAAAAAATGGGTTTTACTATATATGGGTTTTTTAATTAGACATATTTAGGATTACGTTAAAAAAACAATGCAAATTTGAAAATTTGCGACGGGAGTACCTACATAAAAATATGGTACAGGTACCGATTTTCAACATTTTCGAACATATGTCTATTATAACTTAAATATTTGAAATGGATTTTTATTTTATTTTTACCAGAACTGATGTACCCCGGACTCTTGCCCGGCACCCACTTGACGTTGAATTTTGGAGAACCTTGTATATAACGGTTCGAAAATACGTCTACTTTCCAAGCTGCATTGGGCCATTGCTATGGGGGATAAATAAATAACGCTAGCCCCGCACCAGGGAAACCCTTTGTCGTGGGTACCATCGACACACACACACACATATAATACCACAAATTACACTCAAACTCACGAGAGAAATAAATGTTAGCCATACAAATATTTCTAGGGTCGGCGGACTAAAGTACATAAATCTAAAATGCAACATCATTCATTTGAATTAATACATCTACTGGCTAAAGCACATAAGTCAAGAATCGAACACGGATCTTTGCGTGGCAGTCCAGCAGGTAACTGATCGGCCACAGACGCAGTTAAATTATGTACTATGAATAATTAACTGTACTATGAGTATCAGAGGAACGGAATTCACTTTGAGGCATTTTTCAGAACACCCAGACGAGAAGCAATTTATAATAGGTCATTTCCTAATACCAAATTAGCTTCGATTCTGGGAATCGACCTCAGGACCTTCACATCCAGCGCCCACTGTATAAACCTCAGCGTGTCAGGCTAGCTTGGTAACCGTTCGGCCATTGAGGCATTTATGTTAGTATTATTTGAAATATCTTTAGAGGTGATCTGTGGCTAGCAATGGGATGTAGGTTGATAATGTGAATCGGGGTGTCGTTCGGAAAATTAAAATATCTGTCTCTTTCGTTGGTGCCATCTATATTGTTTGTTTGTTCGATTCAAATTGTGTCGGTATCGACTGCTTGCGTTTGTTGTACGTGACTTACAAGTAAATAAGTGGCGTTGCATAAAGGGAAGTGTTATTGCGTTCGATTTTAGTATAGGACTGTTTAAGATGTCGTTTCAAATGGTAAATAAGTTGTTATAGAGAGTTATAAAACATAAATTTAAATTAAAAAAACCCAATACAAAACAGCGAACTCTAAAGAGTCAATAAAGTAATAATAGACATAATATAAAAATTAGTCATAATATTCAACACAAATCGATGCCAATTTACTATTTGATAGTGGCTCTCTACGACCTTGAATTTCCACTGCGCCTTTTGGTTACACCCTGTACATGGTATATATATCTCTCGTATGTATATTTTATATTGTGTGTAAATAATGTATCATAGTTATTTATAAACATTGATCATATCTATTTTTATTTGTCATGTTATGAACCCTGTTATTTATTCTGAACTCAGCTCTCCGGTTGTTTAAATAAAAAATAAAGTAAGGGAAAAGTCACCATTGTGTGTACGTATTACTCGTCGAGACCAATTCAATGATCCCAAACAGTTTTTGTTGCAAGTAGTTGAAGAAGTTCTGGTAGAATCGGATTAAGACTACCAAATTGTACCTAATTTCAAATCGATCGGACAAGTGGAAGTAATGTGTGCCATACAGCCACACCAATTGCCTGGTCTCAAATTAGGGAATCAATGATAATAATAACCCACACACTCATAGCACTAGGGAAACCCTGTATCGTGTGTGGCACGGACACACACATAGATACACATTTAGTAGCAGTAGAGCTTCTTGTGTAAGAGTTCGTCCAGTGAAGTACTTGGCGACAGAAATAGCTAAGATGGCAATCTTAGCTATTTCTGTCGCCAAGCAGTAACGTGAGCATTATTACGTTCCGGTTTGGATGGGTAAGGGTGCTGCTGAAATTACAGGCACATGGAACTTGACAACTTATGTCTCTGGATGACAGACGCACTGGCAGTGCTCCTCAAATCTTTGTGATTTAAAACCCTGAGTGGAACCGTAACTGTTATGGACAGGCTTGTATAGCTTACCATCAGGCGCACGACTTGTTCATCCCGTCACTTCTTATAATAATAATAATAATCGTCATCATCATCATCATCATCACCATCATCATAATAATAATAATAATGATGATAATGATGATCCCTAGCCCCGCACTAGGGAAACCACGGGTGCGACAAACACACACATAGATAACCACAAATTACACCAAAACTCACGACAGAAATAAATGTAAGCTATACAAATATTTCTCCCGGAATCGAACCCGGGACATCTGCGTGGCAGTCCAGCATGGTAACTGTAAGTGCCAGAGCAACGGAATTCACTTTGGGGCACTTTCCAGAACACCCAGACTAGAAGCAATTTAGAAAAGGTCTTTTCCCAATTTGGTTCTATAGGGAATCGAAGGGACCTTCTCATAGTATAAACCGTTGGGCCATCGAGGTCGTCAGCAGTAGAAGTAACTGAAATCCCTACACTAACTGAAAAAACAGCTGATGATCTTCGAACAGCTGAACCGATGTTTATCAAAAATTAAATAATATTAAGCTTCAACAAAAACTACGCAAAAACGCAATTGTTGCACGTTTCGTATTAAATTATTTTTGACCTTCTTAAAAAAAGAGGAGTTTCTCAATTCGACCGTTTTTTTGTGTGTATGTGTTGTATTACGTATGTTACGCGATTACTCCGGCATTTGTGAAACGACTTTGAAGATTCTTTTTGTGTTGAAAAAAAAGAGGGTACCTCATTGCTAGTCCCAACTGAAACTATCAAAGTTAAATTTATACAAATAAAACATTCTTTGCGTAGCTCAGAACAGATTGAAATTGATTAAAATTGATTTAATTTATTTCAATTTCTTAAAAATGATTTAATTTATTTCAATTTCTTAAAAATGATTTAATTTATTTTATGTGTTAGATAAATAGGATCAGTCATTAAAAAAGATGACCGTTTAGATTTTTATCTGTTGCTTTTGCAAGTTTAAAATGATAATTCCATACATGCCACAAAAATATATATTAAGTTAAAAAGTAAACAATGCTATTTTGAGACTAACAACAACGTATGTGGGCAGTATCGATATTTAGGTGAACTATTATTATTCCGCATTTGTTTAGTTTACCACTGACAAAGAACAACTTAATAGAAAATAGACTAATTATACAAGACGTGTCGATCCTACACTAACACATGTCTTTCGTTTTCTGGTAGTATTATTTCCTTAAAACAACGCTGAAGTTTTAGCAAAAAATACCGTAAATATTTTCTTTGATTTTATATTTTTATTCTCATATACGTAATTTTCAACGAAAGTTGAAAATTCGGTGTCAGGTTTATAATGTTAAATATGTAATAGTTCTAAGTATTTTTTTTTCTAGTCTATTCTTATTTGTAGTTCCAGGGTGATGATTCCCAAAGTTGTCTATATCGACCCCCACTTCAACACACAAGGAGCTATGTTGGTGAAAAAAAAAATAGGGGTGCATGAGACGTTAATGTAGACCCACAAGAGTTAATCCCATTAAAGCAGGTCGTGACCAAAATATGGACTTTCCATTGAATAATCCACATTATACGGACACTTGCATAATACTTTCATATAATAAACATACAAATAACCTATGAAGTAATCATTTCACAATTAACAATATAAATGGAGACACTCGGTTATATAAATATATTATAAAACTTAATAGTTTCTCACGGCACAACTAAACTTATCAAAGTGAGCAGCAATGTGTTAGCTGTGAAAAACACATTTCAAATTGATGTATTTGTAAAGAAATCTATACTAAAAAGTCAGGGTGTCTAAAACAAAAACCTCTGTGGTCGAATAGCCGCCTACTGACTGAGCGATCAAATGCTTGGTTGGCTTTACTTCGCGAGGCAGCCTCGCCACGTTGATTTTGAAGCGAGGCAGCCTCGCGCGGCTATTTGCACACTGGTTTTCATGATGTCGCCATCTCTGAGGTCCCGGGTCAATGTAGAAAATCTACGAGTTGGGCGCTTGTGGTAACGTAGGTGTTTCCATTTTCGTAACACAAGTTTTTTTTATTTTTTTTTATTTTTTATGACATTAAGTAACGGGACGAACAAGTCGTGTGCCTGATGGTAAGCTACACGCCTGCCCATAACAGTTGCAGTGCCACCAAGAGCTTTAAATTACAAAGATCTTGGGGGCACTGCCACTGCGCCCGTCACCCTGAGACATAAGTTGACAAGTCTCATGTGCCTGTAATTTCACCAGCACCCTTACCCTTCACAACCGGAACACAGTAATGTGACCATTACTGCTTGGCGGCAGAAATAGGTAAGGTGGCAGTACTTCCCTGGACGAGCTCTTTCACAAGGAGCTCTACTGCTACTAAAAGTGCTTTAGTTACTTACATTTGAAAGGGTTGTAACCCTAACTAGCCGTGAGCAGGTTCACGGCAATGAAATGGGAAACTTCCGGTCCACAAAATTTATTAAAGAAGTAAAGTTTAAAGAAAGGCTGTAACAATATAAAGCAAAATGTAAAAAAACAGGTATAACAGTATAAAACACTCCCTATACTTCATTATTAAGGCACTTACCCCTAAATGGGCCAAGAAACTGAATTACAGAAATAGATACATAAAGGCTGTAGACTTATAAATTATTACACATGATTAGCTTATTAACAGCTCAGACTGTTGTGGCGGTCGAGCTGGGAGTGACCGTGGTACGAAAACAAAATGAGAAAGTGAAGGAAGATGGAACAATTCAAATTTAAAATTTAAATACATATAAAATAAAAAAAATGATAGGATACAAGCGGAGAGAGGCGATACAAAGAGGTGAGATGACGGTGTAAGGAGGTCACACCGTCACACATTGGTATCAGAGCAATGCATGTGATGTTTCTAATAGTTTTATTTAGAGAGACAACAGCAAATTTAATCGCCAATATCAATGCTGATTGTGATAAGGACTGTCCAAAGCCAAAAGTATCCATTTTAATTGCTCTTGACTGTACTATATTAAGTCAAATAAAACAAATTTGCGACGAAATTAGATGAAATTAATTAATGACAGTATTTGGTAACGTAGTTTCGCTTCGGAATGTGAAAAGTAATAGTGCTTCGTCGTGCAAATGCTGCAATCCGATCGCTCTCAACGTTATTTAATTACTAGCGTCTTAAGCAATATGTTGCTAGTCGCTTTGGTTGGGTAGCAAGTGATATTATGACTAAGATATATATCCGTTTAAAAGAATGATCTTACCTCACTTATTTTCAATTAATTCTTGCACATTCTAATACTTTCTTTATAGGCAATTTTCATTACAAGTTATAAAATGTGGTAATTATAAATTCAGGCATTAAATGGATTTTGAAAATTAAATTTTAATATGCATAATTATGCATATTAAACTATAAAATATATAAAATATATAAAAACTATAATTACTCGTATATCATAATACCTAATTAGGTATTATGATATACGAGTAATTATAGTTCGCAAGCAGTTACATTTTATATATAAACTTCGGTGACTAACGGTGTGATATAAATTTATTAATTTCTTTTTATGCTCACGCCTTTAGATTCCCTTTGGGATTGGCATATCATACAGGCCCTTTTATTCTTCTTTCTATGCACTCCAGCCTTTTTAAAAACTTCGTGGACGTCCTCTTCCAATGATGCCTTCCACATTAACTCTATGTACTCCTTTCGTTAATCTACATCCTTTCATCCGCTCCATGTGCACCTCAGCACCTCAGCAAACCCTTTTTTGTCACTACATGCTCTTTCAAATCACATCGTTCACGGAACGCAGTATTGTTCAGCCTGTCACATAACCGCATATTATATGTTTTATAGTAATCTAGCTCTACAATTTTTTTTTAACACTCATAGCCCCGCACTAGGGAAACCCTGTATCGCGAGTGCCACAACCACCAATTACACCTAAACTCACGAGAGAAATAAATGTAGGCCTTACAAATATTTCTCCCGGACCAAGAATCGAACCCGGGATCTCTGCTTGGCAGTTCAACATGGTAACCGTTCGTTCACGGATTCATCAAATGACAAAAACTATTAAAACAGAAGATATAAAAGCTAACTTTTGATAAGTACGATCGACGTCACTTGATATTATAAAAAAAACGTAAGTCAAAAGGTATAGTAGAATAATCCGCAGATAGACTTTTTAGAGAAAACGGGAAAAACAATTTTTAATGCACACAAATAGAGCAGATGTTATTTTGTTTAATCGTTATCAATCCCTAAATCAGCAGTGAGTTACTGATACAAAATAAAATCTCATAAAATGTAAGCCGAAAAGATCTCTCTTTCTCTATTCACTTCAGTGATAGCGCAACTCTAGTTACTGGATTAATTATATTGATATTGCTGAGTTCGTTTCGATAATATTTATTAACAGTATAGATTTGATGTATCATTTGATTGACTTACAATTTATATAAATTATACGTATTTTTAGTTTATTCCTAACCGACATCAAGAAAAGAGGAGGTTCTTCATTCCATTCTATTTTTTCGTTTTTTTGTGTATGTTACACTATAACTCGGACATTGTGAACCGGTACAATTCTTTTTTTTGTTGGAAAGGGTGTATTTTAGCAGTGGTCCCATTCAAGTATGAAGACAACATTCCATAACATTGTAAGAGTGGCAAAGTAGGGGATGAAACCGATATACTGGACTTCGCCCACTTTCCGTTAACCGAATAGAAGTAATTCATCAAACTTTTGAGCTGGTTGTTTCTAATTATAATGATAAGTTATTTACTTTTTATTATTGTAAAGTACATGATAAAATGAATGATAGAAAAGCCTTAATGGACAAATGTGTGACTTATATGGTAGTGACATGAGTATCACTGATATACAAAAACAGTAGGAGTCATTGACTTAAACTTTGAGCTAATGTTGCTTACTTACCACAGCGGACCTCGGCTTCCGCAATTAGATGATACCACTGTGTCATTGCTTGCTTTGGGCGACGCCCTTTAGTTCGACGGCATGGCGCTTGCGTACTTCCCTAACTAGCTTTTCAGTGGTACGTTTAATTGAACGCTTTAGGTTAAGGCTTTAGGTTAGACAACCTCGCCAATTACCTGGTATGTGAAAACTTTCTAACCACCGTGGCTATTCTCATTTTTTAAGTTGACGCACGAAAAAGGGAACGTATGCTAAGGTGAAACCAGTCTCTCAGATTCTTCAACCACGAGTTTTTCCTTCTGCCACGACTACGCTTTCCTTGTATTTTTGCCTGGATTATTAATTGAAAAATCCGGTATTTACAACCCTTCATTACGTGGTCAAAATACTGCAGTTTCCTTTCCTTTACAATTCTGAGTACTTCCAATTTTTTTTTCATTCGAGGAAGAATCTCAACATTGGTGACCTTTTGTACCCACGATATGCCAAGCATATGTACATACATGAAAACCAGAGCAAAGGAAATCAATCAGGGGTGCTACCCAGAACACCCAGACTAGAATTAAAGAAAAATTCATTTAACAAATTGGTCTTACCGGGAATCGAACTTGAGACCTTCTTATACATTGAGGTCGTCAAATTTTGCTTGAGAAGAATCAACTCACATATAGATAGGTATTATATATTATGCGTTTTATCCATTGATATAGAAGAAGAAGGAGAAGAAGAAGGAAAAGACGTATATTTGATTACCACTAATTACACATGAGATGATAAAAACTAATAACCAGAAAGGATACTAAAAAATTAAAAGAAAAAGAGAAGAAAAAACTTACGCTAAACAAAAATTAAAATATAATAATCAAAAATACGACCCATAATACTTGTGTTGATCCACAGATAAATGTGCTTATGGTAGAATTTTAAGGCGGTTTAACGTTATACTAAGTGAATCTGTTACAAAACTGCATGCAACTCAACTTATACTTACATATTGTGTCCAATAAAATGCATAATATATTTCAACGTCGTCTCCTTCTTCTGTTCTCATTTGCCGAATGAGAAGATTAGTAATTACAAATCCTTCCTTTTAGAAAAAGACTAAGTCTATAAGTAGACTGTTGTTGCGAACGTAACAGAATTATTGTAATTCAAGTCAATGTAATTTTCGAAGCAGTAATAAAACGCTCGTCAAGGGCACATGCGTAGGCCGAGACGTTCTATTTTGCACCAATTATCTAACATCACATATACCTATGTTATTTTTTCCCTACCACATATTTAACGATTTTTTGTACAAACTAACAAAGGTCATACAAACCGTTCATTTTTGAATTGTACTTCCATAAGAAACCACCACTGTTTATCGATTAATGGCACTACTCTTGCAAACAAGTTACCTATTGCCAATATATTACAGTCAAAGATAAATCGGCTTTATTTTAACGAGCTCGTCGAGATTCTCACCATCTTCGTCTTGGGTCTGGCGGCTACAACTCTAATAGACAATGTAATACCGGTATTATTATTTATCAAATATGACCTCTACAGTTCAACTTGTTATAAAATGAATAAGTATAAATTTATTCCAATCGGCTTAACAGAAAGACCTTCGAGGTACAGGAAACTATGACACAGGAAGTGCGCTATCCTCAACTACGCGGACTTCAATCGATTTTTCCACTTATAACTCTACTTTGTTTCTAGTTAATAGTAACTTTGTAATTATTATGATTTTTTTTTAAACAGGTATAGACCTCATTGCTAAGAATAGAATTACGCTAAAAGGATGAAAATGCAACAGGATGCTCAAAAAAGCTGGTAGAGTTCCCCCATGGCCTGATATGGCATAAGCCTGTGTCTCTCAATCGTGGTATGAATTTTAGGGATATCTTTTTTTTAAGAAAGAAAGGTCACTGGAATCTCAATGGAACCGAGAGTTTCCATTCCGATGATACTAAGTAATTGTAGCTAGTACTTTTGGTTTTTTAACCCTTCCGGTGGCCAGGTTAGGACCCACAACTCTTGCTAGGAGAACGACAACAATATTTCAATGCACGTACGACCGTACCAGTGTCTGATGATAGGGTACTATCTCGTGGTAGAGACCCGATGGATGAAGTTATTGAGGATTGTATGACGACCGGGGCTCAACAAGCAGAAAAGACGCAGTCTTATCGGTATTGACTCGGATGTGGAGAGCAGACTGCTCCGTGAATTGTTTCGGCGTCCAGGAAGGTACCGGCATTGACTGAGGAGAAACAGACAGACTGTACAACCAGAGCCAGATTCTCATCTGGACACTGCGCCGCTTCCAGTAGAGCAGTGTCTAGTGGAGTGTTGTGAATGATGAGGTATTCAGTGTATTCTGGCGCACTATGTCGTTATAACTCCTTTAAAGTTTAGGGTCGGAAAATGGATTTTGGTTGGGGTTTTAGTCGTTTGTCATGGCCTTTTATGATACCTAACATTATGTTCCCTCTACTGTATTACCTATAAATTAAGTGGCATAGAGAGGTATAACTTGAGGGGTAGGGATGGGCTGGGATGTCTAAGAACTTCCTCCTGTGGTGACCATAGAGATTATTTCTTACTTTTAAGGCAACTGTAATACAACAGTAAGCACTATGCACCCTACATGTAAGTAAGTAAGTAAGTAAGAATATGAGTAGAAAGTAGTAAATGGCTGCTTGTTACAACACGTTCCGTTTTTATCGATTCGAAACCATCGATAAATAATTTTCCACATAAATCTAGAACTCTAAATTTAGTTTTGACTGAAATAAACGAATGTAATTAACTAATATAAATACAGTGGCCCAATGGTTAGCACAATGGGAGTTAGACGAGGATATCAAGGGTTTGATTCCCGAACGAATCAATTTAGGAAAATAACTTTTCTAAATTGGCTGTGATCTGAGTTTTTTATAGTGTCTTCGGAGTACATGCACCAGAACAGGGAAGTGTCTAGATTGAAATCAATTTGATGGTCAGTTTTATTATTATTATATATTTAAAGATAATATATATGATATTTTTGTGATATATAGTTAGTAATGAAGAAAGATAAAATAACCAATATTGCACAATCATCTTACAAAACGGTAGGTATAATCATTTATACGATGGTGTAATATAAACTCTATAGTTATTCTATTTAGGTCACAGTTTAGACCGACGTGTTGCATTATCAGACTTAGCGGAATGCGCTTAGGCAACCAGTTAAATACTAGTTATAGAATAAACTTTAGCAACTCTAGATATGTGTTAGATTAACCTAGGTTTAATTTTCTTATAACAATTTAGTGCTTATTTTGATGTTTATTAGAACTGGGTTTAAATCGAACTAGTAGACTTTAACCACGTGTCATAATGTAACCGCTTTAGAGGTTCAACTTTAAACTGTAAACAGATTCGCGTAACAAAAACAAATTGAGTGTAATCTACATCATAAAAAACAAGCGATTTTATCTCAGTCAGTTGTGACCACGAGATGTGTAAAGAGCACGCAACGTTGGTTTGTTTGAGAAAACAAATATGCCTACCATAACAAATATTTATCATAAGTTTAACAGGTGAATAGAATTGAATGAGTTTCAATAACAAATAAAATCATGAATAAAATGTTTTTTTCTCACACATGCTCGGAAATGTTTGCATTTCTTTCAAAAAACGAACACGGAAAGTTTGTCATTTATGGACCATGCGACCTCTTCCCGGCCAACGCCTGCAAAGTAATAAAATCCATTACTATATAAATAAATTAATAAGTATTGTGTAATAGTACATTATTGCAGAGACCGGGAAGTAAGGGACTGCTAGACGAGACAGGTCGTCCTTGTATTAACACGAGTCAAACGAGCCCCGTTCCCGCCGAGACATGTATAGAATTTTTTTCAAACAATGTGAGGAAATAATAAAAGACTAAAGAGAGGAAGATGTATAAGAAAAAGTAAAAAAATATTATAATATTAAAGAAATATTTAACGTGTTAGGACAATTGCTAAAAGAACATGTTATTATAGTAGTTAGTAAAGTAGCCTGCTGAACTTCTGATGATGTGTTTGAATATATTGTATCTATTACTGTATTTTTTTATCCCTCTTCTTACTAGCACTCATTTTCGCGACCAAAATACAAAAAAGACGAAAAACAAAGGAATACGAAAACACTTTAAATGTTACCGCCATTTTCTTCTTTTTTTAAGTAAGCGGTACAGGTAAGTATTTTTAATTCTCGTAATTATGAACACTGGGCCAGTATGACTTTTTCTTTTGCCTGTTTACACAGATCATTACTAGTAGGTTGATTTAAAAGTTTAGAGAAATGGACAGTAATGGATTTTCGTCTTACTTTGCAGGCCTTGGCCGGGAAGAGGTCGCATGGTCCATAAATGACAAACTTTCCGTGTTCGTTTTTTGAAAATAATGCAAACATTTCCGAGCATGTGTGAGAAACTACATTTATCTACATAGTAACATTGCACAATCAAACCAATAATGTCATACAAAAAAATGTAATTATGGAAAATTAATCTTTAAGAAAATTTATCGTATTAATGAATTACTTGGCCATTCCTCAACAGACAAACGTATAAACCTAATACCTTTGTGATTGAATGCCACCAAATGAGCAAGAGTAATACTCTTTTCATTCCATAATGAAATTCCAACTATCATCATTGCCCCTAAACTTTAAGGAAAGCTGCGCACAAGACATATTGGTGATTTAGCAGCATTTCCGAAGCTCGAGGCATTAACTGAATGCAGAATGCTCCTTGACTGAAAGATAATCTAGTTTTACATACATCACCAAAAGCCGGATCACCAAAAGTAAATGCATTGTTCTGATTCAGCTGCAGCTATTAAGACCGTATACGTTACTGGACTCTGTAATCTCTATCTTCTTCCATCGTATTTATTAGAAATAGTATTCAGGAGTAATTGGTGGAATAATAGGAATTATTATTGGGGGAGAACAGTATTTAATTATGACGTCAGTAACTTGTAGTCATTAATTACTATTCATCAGTAACCACTATCTTTTAAGAGCTGTAGAGCTCTTTGTGAAAGAGTTCGTCCAGGGAAGTGCTGCCATTACCTATTTCTGTCGCCAAGCGTTCCAGTTATGAAGTTGAAGGGTACTTGGTGAAATTATAGGCACATAGAACTTGTCAAGTTATGTTTTAGGGTGACGGGCGCGATGGCAGTACTCCTCAAATCTTTTGAGATTAAAAGCTTCTGAGTGGCGCTGCAACTGCTATGAACAGCCATTTCGTTTACCACTAGGCACAAGATTTGTTCGTCCTGTCAGCTTGGTATCATACAAAAAAGTTGACATAATTTTCTTATACGACTATCAATAAGTTTACGATAGTGTTAAATGTTCACAATCTGTTAAATTTTCACTACTGTGAAGATATCCACATTATTAACCTTAGAACTAAGTTCAAACTCATGGTACCACGATTTCGTTTAACTAAGGCAAACGGTTCTTTTATGGAGAACTATACGCGTTTTTACAATAACATTCCGGAGCACATATTAAGATTACCATTTCCTAAGTTGTAGCCGCCAGACTCAAGTAGAAGATGAAGAAGATCTCGACGAGCTCGTAAAATTAAAGATTTGACTGTAATATATTGGCAATGGATTACTGGTTTACAGGAGTAGTGCCATTAATCGCTAAACAGTGGCGGTTTCTTATGAAAGTACAATTCAAAAGTACTTTTTGACCTTTTTTAGTTCGTACAAAAAAAGTTCTTTAAATCGTGCTAGGGATGAAATAACATGTATGTGGTGTTAGTTGATTGGCGCAAAATAGAACCCGTAGACTACGTGTTAGATAAATATGTAGGGAAAGACAACATGAGTCTGGATTTTACACAAATATGATTCAAAGTGTGTTGTATGGCATTTAAGTTTATTTGAAAAGAGCAATCCCTAGAGTTGCTTGCTTGTTCTTCGCAGGGAAGTCGGCTCAGTGAATGAGCAGTAGCTTAAAAAATTATGTTTTGAAGTGTAAAAATTTGAAATTTGAAAAAGAGTAAATGATTATTTAACTTTGACTTTGATTTATCAGTAGGTTATTCGGCAGGCCCAGTATTTATATATGTATAGTATAGGCCCAGTAGTATAGGCCCAAATTTGACATAAATATAAACTCACGCCTATGATTTTAAAATCATAATCGCTTTGAAGATCCGCAGTTCCAAGTTCGGATCCATAAATTAAATGCGGAACACTAAGCTCACAAGCTACACATTCTTCTAGTGCAATATCAGACTATAACAACAAACGTAGACGTAATGACACTATTCATAAAGCTCCTAGAAATAGTTAAGGCAACCTGAACCTGTTTACATCTTCAAGCATAACAATGCACTGTGGTTCGTACAAAACTAGCTAGTAGGACATAAACGACCATGGGTATCGTAGTATATTATTATTGTCCGGTGATCATTAGACCTACACCAACGGATGTTTTACAACACATAATTTTACCAAAAATTAACTTTTACTTTTTTGTGGTACTATCTGACATTTTTTAGGTCTGTATTTGGTATCAAGGTAGTAAGTTTAAACTTGCATATATCCCCAAGAACCCTCACGTAGGCTTCCGCGTTTTGCGCAGTACTGGTATTTACGCGAGCGCTTGTTTTTGTTACCGCACAAAGTTATCACCATTTAGAGCGATCTAAATAAATATTTTGTACGAAAGTAAAATCAGATAAATTATTATAAGCCATGGAACAAAAGTTGTTGTTTATAATGTTAGCAATTATATAATCCTAGCGTAGGTGTTAGTATTTTGCAAATAATCCTTCGTACTAAAATAATCTCAGTACAGAGTACCAAAAAAACCGAGCTCAAAAGTCATTTATGCCTACTACTAGGGCTAGTTTGCCACTCTTAGAGGTGGAATATTTTTTTTAAATTTAAATGGGACCACTACTGAGGTACCCTCTTTCCAACAAAAAAAAATTATCAAAATTAGTTACTAAATAGCATTCGTGTCGTGAAAATGATACAATTGTAATTTCTTGCAATCATTCTGCGTCAAGCAAAGGGACGAACGTGACATTTGTAAAATTCTGTCATTTTATTCAAATTTCAAGAAAAATGGCGCCGTGTGTCAGAAATCATTGACCTACACAAAGAACCCTTAATGTATTTTTCCCCAATTTTCCTCAGTTTATTTTATTACGTGAGTAAGTGTACAAGATACTGGTACATTCAAGTTGCTTTCATTCGTTTTATTGCTGACGAAGTAATAACATAATTTAGTTACATAAACATTTTTATTGTCTGATGGAAGGTGAACATATAGGGCAAATAGGGCTATAGAAGTTCTTATGTTAAGTTACTTCAGGAAATGTCCCCGTGTGTTGAATATTTACCATTGCTTGATTCCAAAATAATATAATTTAGAATATAATAGACATTTATGGCAACGCCATAGCACATAGATAAAAAAAAATATTGATAAGATTTAGACAAGCAAACGCAAAATAAAAAGAATTAATATACAAAAAACAAAAATACAACGTAAAATAGGACAAAACAGACAAAAACCAAAAAAAAATATAAACGACTACAAATATTGTACTGTCATTTGTGCGGTTGCGGCCGTCATTCAACTTATGCCACAGCCATAATTGAATGTGGCGCAGGTTTTCAAAGAACCCTGAATTTCAGCCTACTTTTTGTGTAGAAACACAAATGCTAGCGTGTCACCTTTTTGAAACTTTTTATTAAGATACATTCAACTATCTACTAATAAACGAGTACCCATCAAATTTATTGTTACAATTTTGCTCATCTACTTTTTGATTTTTTCGACAGAGGTCGTTTCAGCAGACCGCGGAGTACATATTGTCTGACATTCTAAACAAGATACCGGTATAAGTATATGTATGCATATATGTAAATGAATGTTAGAAAATGCTAATAAGAATCAAGAAAGTATTACTTGGGTTGTAACAAAAGCGATACATTCTTCCTTCGCATAAATCCTTTAAAGGATTTTTGAAAGAAGTGTTACCATAAGTATAGATTAAGTATTCTGTGTATTTTGAATAAATAAATAAAAAAAGTACAAGAATTATCTTTTTCGAAGAATGTATAAAATGTCCAAATAAAAAAGAACGGGGAGATTTTTCGTTTTGTATTTCTCACTACGTAAATCGTCTTTCTGTGAGAAGCATTTATCTGTTTATGTAGTGTAAATAATTAATTTATTGGGTATGGGGCTACTCACCAATTTTTTTCAGACCCTCCTATCATCATATGTTTTTGTTTTAAGCCAGTCATCTAGTATATACTTGAGACATTATTGTGTGAACAACACCTTAGCTACGCCTTTAACATTGACGTTCAATTTTGGTGCTATTTTTATGACCATTTTATGATTGCCATTACCCTTCAAATTCGGAATACAATAAAGTTCAGGTTATCGCTTGGCGGCAGAATTAGGTAAGATAGCAAGCACCAGGGAAGTATCCCGAGGCGAACTCTTTCTCAAGGAGCTCTACTGCTATCAAAAATTTAACAATTGTTTGCTTTGGTTACTTAATTTTAGAACAAAGTCACGAAAACAACGTTCGCTTTTGGCAATATTACTACTGTATATATCATGATATTCAAAATATTAATATTAAACTAACAACTATCCAAAATATTTCAAAATTCTATTTTTGTTTACATAATTGGCAATAAAACGATTATTTCGTGTTAAAATCGCGTATATTTGTATTTTTCAAACAAAACCATTGCAATGCAAGGCCCTAATCAGTAGACGTTACCTATTTTGCCGCCAAACAGTAATGTGAGCATTACTGCGCTTCGATTTGAGGGGTCAGGGTGCTCTTGAAATTACAGACACATGGATCTTGTCAACTTATGTCTCAGGGTTACGGATGCAGTGGCAGTGCCCTTCAGATCTTTGCGATTTAAAGCTCTGACTCGCACTGCAACTGTCACGGACAGGCGTGTCACTTATCACCTGGCGCATGATTTGTTCGTCCAATCGCATAGTAGGCCGCGCTTGCCCAATGCGGATTGTGGACTTCACACGTTTTCCGAGGGTTGAGAACTTTATTCGACGAAAGAAAGAAGGACGAAAAGCTCATGGGCTCAAATTTCAAACCAAATTTCGCACATAAATTCCGAATAACTTACAACTGCGAGTCCGGATTCTAATTCACGGCCTCAGCTTGAGAACTTGACAACACGTAAACTAATTAAAATACAGATTTCATATTGATTTAATTTTTGAGATTTGAATATTGGTCGAACGTTAGTTGTTTAAATAGATTAACTTCCTGACTTGTGTGTCGTTGTATAAATAATACAAAACATATTTGTGCGATTATTTTAAATTGGTCAATTTTTATGATTAGTTTCTTAGTTATTGTAATTATGATGACAAATTGTATACAAAATAAACGTTTAAGTGTCATTTATGTATATCAACTCTTGTGCACGATTATTTGCTGGTAGTTAATAACTGCATAATTGTTTTGTCGAAGTCCGAAGACTTGCACTTACTTCCGCCAAGAATAAGTTTAGCTCTGTAAAGGGGGACGTCTCCAGGGCGGGGCCCCCGAACAAAAGTTTGCTACCTTTAACTAGAGGACGTAAAGATAGATTTTTCCATACTAAGCACATGAAGTATAATAATTCCCTTGTTATAAAAAACTTATTTATTTTTAATAATATATTTACTTAATTGCCATTCTTTCTAATTATGATCAGAAAAAAGTAAATCTGTTTAAGAGTGATTTTTCGAATAATTATGAATTTTCGAATTTACGTTTCTTATTTGTGTATTTATTTTATGCCTTTTGTCTCCCACTACGGGGCAAAAGCCTGCTGCCTCTTTTTCCAATAGTCCCGGTTCTGGGCTGCATCTGGCCACTCCTTTAAAAAACAGTTCAAAACATTCCGCAATGCTGATGAGGTCTGCCGCACCTAATACATGAAAAAATGAAAGAATTGACCCACTTATCGCCCTAAGACTCAGAAAAGTACAATGGGAAAAAGCGCTAACGCCTAATGTTTATTAAAATGTACTAAACAAACATGTTCTCAGTTTTGTGTGAAATTTTCTACATCATATTAGAATACGTAGCGCAGAATTTGAATGTAATATTTTCATTGTACTGTGCACTGGGTGTTTACGTGATCAGAGGAATAATATTGCCTGGGTCTGAATCACTTCACGTTATGTGTACATATCAATGTACACGGGGCGGTAAAAGGTTGTACAGTAATAGAAATTAAAAGAACAAAAACCGACCTCAAAAGGATAGTAGGTGAAATCCGATAATCCGGTTTCATCCTCTAATTTGCCACCTTTAGAGATGGAATATTTTCTTCAAATTTGAATGGGACCAATAGTGAGGTACCCCCTTTCCAACAAAAAAGAATCGTCGAAGTCCGTTTACAAATATCGGAGTACTCGCGTAACGTACACACACAAAAACTGTGTAAGTCTAATTGAGAATTTTGTTTGAATTTAATTATTTTTTCAAACAAAAGAAAGAGAGAGAGCGAGAGAAGATAGACAGAGTAGAGAGAGGTTGTTTCTAATCGTAAGTACTGTGTGGTAATAATACCATTACTTGCATACTGTAGGCAGCGTAAAGATGTTACGTAATATTTACGTGTGCCCCACATTATATCAAGTTCAATGCTGACGTGTTTTAAGTTTGAGTAACTTGAGTATTTTTTGTTGTTTGAACTCGTTTATAAAGGTATTTTTATTCAAAACCTGTTTTGTTTAGGATTTCAAATTTAATTAAATTAATGTTTTATAGGAAAATACGCGAAGCTGCTCATTCAGATTTCCTTTGATAAACTACTAGCCAACTAACAACTCTTCCACTCCTATAGAAAAACGAAGTTGTTTGGTATTGTTTGTGAATTGCAATCCAGGTCAACTTGATTGAGATGAGTTAGACCCGGCGCCTATTGGCGGGACGGGTTTGCAGGGGATTTTTCGGCATCCCTACATAGGCAAACTGAAGGCAATTCTGTTACGGTATCCCTAGGTACGATGCGGCATCTTCAAGCGTGCCGAAGCATATTTAGGCATGCCGAAACAACCTATCGCAACATCGTGCTTGCGCCAAACTTCTCTTCAGATCTCTGCCAGCCCTCGCCCTGCATTAGGGATGCACATTATGATTCCATTTTTATGAAAATCGATTCAAGTGTATACCATCTAGCCATTTTTTTATATCATTTCAATGGGATGTTTAAGTAAATCGATTCAACATTAAAGCGAATCGAATTGTCTAGATCGTGTTCATATTTTAAGCAAAATAGGCTCTTTCTGAATTCCTATTTTATATTGACTTGCAAGAAAAGCGGTTTGGCAAGATCTAAGTGCAATAATATTTGGCGGTTTTTGCTACTTCTGTGCCATCTGAATATCTTTTCTCACTGGCTAGTATCACTCTAAATTAAAGTTTTAACCGACTGAAGCTAAACAGGCTGTCAAAATTCTTTTTTTATCGAAATTAATTTTTAAACAATTTTTATGTGATCAGTTCAAGAGCATACGATCAGATCTGTGGATCGTTTCAGATGCATATGACCCATTACGATCCAAAGAAATCGAATCAAAACAAAAATTCGTGCATCCATACCCTGCATAGTCGCACTCGGCGTCCCGAAGACTGCCGAAGGAACTCCTAGGCTGCCGAGGCATTCCGGAGGTGGTATCCCTAAGCGTGGCGCAGCTTTGTTTTTGTTGTGACGACCATTATCATTGAAATTTCAACAATAATGTGATAACTTTAAGTTATATTTCCATTCGTCCTTCGTTCCAATAATCCTCAGCCGAGACATCCCGCCAGTGGGCGTCGAGTCTTAGAGTTGCTAGTGCACGGATGCAACAGAGAAAATTTAGTCTCTCTAAAAGTCCTATAATTGTTGATATTATACGGATGCGGATAAGGCATAACTTGTCAACCAACATGATCATAGTTTTGCGAAAATGGCACTTTTATATTTTTTCCTTGTTTTTGATAGTTTGTTCTAAAATTTACTTATTTCACATTTAGAGAAACTTTGTAGTGCTTAATTTTAGTTTTTAGTACAAAAATAAGCACACATTCTTTAAATAACTCAAAGCAAACGATGATAAAAATATACGAAGCATTGAGAATGCGCAACACGCGTTTCCTACTCGTATGTCCCTTGCGGAGTTTTCCTCATCTACATGTTTTTCCTTTTATTTATACATAAAGAATTGTTAACACTAATAGAAAGTGTTTAAAAATAGGTTCTATTGCACAGAAAACTTCATACTTATTGATTAAAAAATCATTCCACTACTTCGTATAAACAATTTTTTTTAACTATGCATGGATATGCATAATTTTTAAAATATTTTGTTACTAGAAGTTTTTAATCAAATGTTAAATATATACAGGGTTGTTTGTAAAATATTAATAAGCTCGCAGGATCATATTACTAACATTTAAAAAAAAAAATTATAACATCAAGTGACGGGACGAACAAGTCGTGCGCCTGATGGTAAACTACATACCTTTCCTCATGGAAAGTTATGTAGTTGCAGTTGCAGTGCCACTCAGAGCTTTAAATCGCAAAGATCTGAGGGGCACAGCCACTGCACCCGTCACCTTGAGACATAAGTTGACAAATCCTATGTGCCTATAATTTCACCAGCACCCTTACCCTTCAAACTCGGAACACAGTAACGCTGACATTACTGCTTGGCGGCAGAAATAGGTAAGGTGGCAGTACTACCCTCGACGAACTCTTTCACAAAGAGCTCCACTGGAAAGATCATGGTTACTGGTGAATAACAATGACAACAAATTACTGACGTCATAAAAAAATACTGCACTCTCCTAATAATAGTTCCTGTTTTCCCACTAATTACTCATGAACACTATTTCTAATAATAAGAAGAAGAAGATAGAGATTACAGAGTCCAATAATATAATCATCATAAATAAAAACTTTTTTCCATTATTTTTGAGTATTTTTTCAGGTTTTTCTTTCTTTCATACAAAAATAAAAATACTTAAATAGATCACTCTAAACGCTGTTAACTCTGTGCATATAATGACTCACGCGGGAGGCGTTGCTAAAAATATAGATTTCAAAATTGTCAGATAGTACAAGAAAAACAGAAAAGTCTATTTGTGATAAATTTATTATGGTATGAACAAAAGTTGTTGTTCATGAGTTTAGTAATATGAGCCTGCGAGTTTGTTATTATTTTAAAATATGTATATAAATATATCTCAGAGAAATCTTTTTTAATGATCCTCATCAATCATTAAAAAAGATGACCGTTTAGATTTTTTAGCCTGCTACTTGTGCAAATTTAAAATGATCATTTAAATAGATGCCTTTTAAAAATAGCGCTGTATTGTAATATAATAATAAAAACTACGGTCTTTGGTATTCTAGAATAGTCCACAGACACAATGACGACTTCGCGTGTCGGGTGGCATATTAAAATCGGCACGCCTAAAAAGACTATCACATTAAAGGACATCTGTTGCAATAATCAGTTAGTGCATTATGTTAACGTTATTCAATTTCTAGAAGTAAAACATAATGGTCGTAACTTTAAAGATCTAGGCGCCAATTCTACAATGTACTCGATTTCGAAATAATGTCGTCTCCGTAATATATACAGAAAATGACATAACACTCCCTATTATCCGAGAAATTTGTATCCTCAGTGTTATAATGGTCATTTTCGGACTAGTGTTAATGCAACACCGCGCCGCGTCGCGTACCGGCAATTTGAACCAACCCTTACATATCATATATATTTCTTTTCATATGAATTGAAGTGCGACATCCTGATCTCTACTGCCTCCAAACATTGTTGGGTGTCGAACTCTGAGGGTCGATCTGTAAATGTCGTAAAATTATCAGACTACCAAAATATATTTGCGTGCGACTTCCGCCATGTTTATCCAAAATGTGTTTACCAAAACAAATTTATTTACAAGAATCAGGCTTCACCATGAGTTTAAGGAGTCGATAGTCGCTAGAGGGCGCGAAAAATCATTGTATAGAAAATTTAGTACTTCTAGTGTTCGCTAGAGGCGCTATACCATTTTCCATACGAAGTCAAACTCATAATTTATTTCATAGGTAAAATAAATTTACACTTGAAAACGTCATTTTTAAGCTACTGCTCTTTCACTGTGTTGTCTTCCCAGAGAAGAACGAGCAAAAAATTAGGGTTTGCTCTTTTCAAATAAACTTAAATGCTATGTGATACACTGAGAAATAAATTTGTGTGGAATCTAGAGGTATTTCGTTTTTCTATTATACATCTTTATCTAACACGTAGGTTTCAATTTTGTAATATGACTTTTCATTTAAAATATTTTTTATATAGATTCTAAACTTACGAAATGATAATGCTCCGGAATCTTACTGTAAAAACGTATACAGTTCCTAATAAAAGAATCGTTTACATTAGTTAAATAAAATAGTGATACCATGAGCTTGGAGTTTGATCTCGGGTTAATAATTATTATCGACTACAAAATAGACAGAACGTGTACGCGTTACTTGGCACTCGTTACGAACGACAAACATATGGCAGACGTTTGTTGTGTCATTCAACTGATATTGACGTATACAGGGTGTCAGGTAAATAGTATACTTACTACTATATACAGTAAAATGTTTGCAAACCTTTAAATAGTTAGTTTGTTCTTGTAGGCAATAAAGAGTATTTGTATTGTGTTGTGTAATAAACCGGACACTACGGAAAAACCATAAGGCCAGTTATAATTGCACTATTTCTAGAAAAAAAGTGTAAATTACACCACTTTATGTTTGCAGTTGAAAAGACAATAAATTTGTCACGAATTCCTTGCTTTTTTTTGTTCTTTTGCTATGTTGTTGTTTTTCATTATTGTTTGTTTGATTTTAGTTGTGTGTCGTGTATTGTATTTTTTATGAGCATTTGTGCTCATTTTTGTTCTTTTCCTCGCCCTTTTAAATTACATTCCCAACAGTCTGTATCGAGCATTTACAATTTTTTATCTTTTTTTTAAAGTAATGCCCTATGAGCCTGAATTTGGCCCTGATGGATAGAGGTTAGCACCGGATATAGACATTAGAGACACAAAAAAAATATTTTTAATATCGTTGACGCAGTATATACATAGTTAATACAGGGGTACCTAAAAAGATAAATATTAATGCTAAACTGAACCCTTGTTTCCCTATGCCTGGAGGTAAGTCAAAACATTTCATAAAGAGTTAAATTAAAATGAAAAAACGCTCTGTGTCGTGCTTGGTTCAGCAAGTATCCATTGCCTTCCAGGGAGGCAATGCTGCCAGTATAATGGGAACTTTTGAGCCGGCCACGATACAGGGCAAGGATTTTTTTTTAGGTTAAAATCTCTTGCAAATCCCAGTTTTTTTGTATTAAAAAACTACTTCAATTAAAGTATCTACTCCAAAAAGTTATTAACAGTTGCATTAAATTAGTAGCAGTGGAGCTCCTTGTAAAAGAGTTCGTCAAGGGAAGTACTGACACCTCACCTATTTCTACCGCTAAGCATTAATGTGGGCATTATTATGTTTCGGTTTTGAAGGGTAATTGTACTGGTGAAATTACAGGCACACGGGGCTTGTCAACTTATGTCTCAGGGTGAACGACGTAGTGGCTCTACTGCTACTATATTCTACTACTATATGTTATTTAAGTCACAATATAGAATACGTAATTCTGAATTGAACAATGTAGTTTTTAGTCTAAATTATACGTTACGTCACTGAGTATTGTAAGGGACGATTTGCTGGCGGCAAAGGTAAATTTGTGTTCGTTTTATGACTCATATCTAACAAATTGATCTTGGTAAACAATGGAATGACGTAGTAGTGACGCCTTGTTAGGCGCTTGTGACGACTTATTAGAAAGATCTGTGTTATTTTAACTGAGAATTACTATGTTGCAATTTTTAAGGTTATTGAATGTTACTATGTTTGACCACCACGATTGTTGGATCGCGGCTGAATCCGTCTCGAAACGGACCAGACTTTACTTCTTCTTCTTCTTAAATACACTTATATTCTTGAACGAACACCTTATCCTAACAATCGTGATCTATGTCTAACTGACGTAGTTCTGTTATCTAACAAGTCACAAATATGAATGCACTCGAATCACACATTATTACAAAATTCATATGTATCGGTACATTATATATGTACCGATACGGTGTCTCTCACACCGTACCGGTCCTATCAATGCGCCACCCGGCCCTTGAATTATTTATGTAATTCTACTCATATTTGTTTTGACCGGTCAGGCGCGTACGGCCGTTCGTAACAATGATATTCAATTATTTTTGTGAAATTACTCCACTTTAGTCCACATTCGTTTATAATAATTATTAAAACAAAGATTGATAAACTAAGAAAAAAACCCTCGATCCGGCTAATACTTAGTTGGCATAACGTCTGGCATGGTTTGTTGGAAGACGTTGGTCTGAATCCAGCCGGATTGAAGGAAAGTTTTCTTAGTGTTGTGTATTTATCTTTGTATTAATAAAGGCTGTAATCGTCCTGATTTGATTTGTTTTGGTTCTTGTGTTTGTATGGTGTAGCTATATACTTTACATCACTCGTAACCAATAAATAAATAGTTAGAATTAAGTTAGATTAACAACGATTGTTTTAGCTGTAGACCTTTAGTTCAGAATTGTGGTAATTATATTCCGACAGTGTCCGACACAGAAAGTAGCATTATGCTATGGCGTTGCCCTCTCCATCAATTTAGTATTGGAAGTCAGAGTTGTATCGCTGACTTTCTATATTTCTTTATTTTTCTGTGTTTGACGAATAAACTTTTATTTATTTAATTTTAAATTAGTGAGAACCAAACACGTAAAAGACCTCACAACACAGTAAGGTACAGGCTACAGTTGAGCTTTACATTTTGGACTTTGGGTTGTCTCATCGTAAGTGGCATAGAGTTGAATGTACGGTGTAAAGTGGGACGTGACGTTGGTTTTAGACATCGAGTATATAACCGGAAATAGAGACGAAATAAGGGCCATCCATACCTGGCAACTCATCAGGTAAATGGGCCTTATATCGCTTTTAATAACAATTCTCGTTTGCGCTGAAATCACAAATTAAAAAACTGAAATAGTACAGCGCCAACGACTGACCTGTGTGTACGTCTCCGTATATTCCAAAAATATTCTGTATTTATTGTAATAAACATAATATCTCTAACAATGGAGGTTGTTCCATTCGGTGGTGTGGGAAAAACACATTTCATCGGTAACTAAATATTAAATATGTAAATTTGCAATTTTCTTTAATTATAGCAAATCTTAAATTAAACTAGTCGATTTGAAGTGAGACAATTGACGACACCCGTCAATTGTTTCGAATTCGGGCTGGCCAATCGGAGCACAGTTGTCACAGTAATGATTTCGAAGAATAGTTTTCAAACAAATTAAATGACATTTCGTCTCTATTTCTAGTTATATACTCGATGATTTTAGAAAATTTACGCGCATATAAATTTGACTTAAAATTATGAAGATTGGCAGGTATGACGGCTTGATATTATATTCTCGGAAAGGACCCCATTCATGATGTTATTTAGCTATTTGAGTCAATTACGAACTACATGCAATTTGGGCTTGTTTCGTTGTTAATAACAAACGGCCATTAACGTATTGAACTGGATTATAACATGGTTTTATCCATAACAAACTACTTGTTATATGAATATAAGCTTGTTAAAATTTTTATGTTTACAGCCTTTATGACCTTAACCTTAAAACAACTCTATGACCTTTCTACTTTCTTTAGCTCTCTTATAGCATTTTGATTTATTTGTATCTGGTAATTGAAAACCTTAAGGAAATATATTAAGCATCATTCTTATCAATAGACTGTTTACTCCAATTAATTTACCAATTGACAGTTTATTTAATTGTTTCATTAATTGTTTATTTCTTGATCACAAAGAAATTAAGCAGAGATCGATGATGGAAATTATAAATGCTTATTCATTTTTCTTTTGATGAAAAACTGTTTACATTGTTATAAAAAAATAAAAAATAAAAATAAAATATTTCTTTATACCCAATATACTAATAAATTTAATATCTATGTAAATTTAATAATCCATTAATAAATTTAACGTTACTTATTACATTACAGTACATAACAATCAAATTAAATTGGATTAACCGAAAATGATTAGTATTCAGAAGTAAATAATTAAGAATTAAATTGAGATACTCGTAATATTATACTATGTAGCTGCGAGCATCAAGAATGCTGCATATCACTTGGTACTAATATTAGGGGTATCAACTGGTGTTGGACAGCGAAAGACAGCGAAGTGTGTTTATATAAAGTTTTTACGAACACTCTCCATAGCACAACTAGTAAAGGACTATCCACACATATCCGGGCCGTGCCCGGGACGTGGCCGAGGCGTGCTAGTTTGTATGAACTGCGGGCCCGTCCCGGCCCCGGCCCGGACACGGACATGTGTGTACGAGTTCATATAAAATATACACAACGATATTTTTTGGAGCCCCTGACGGAGCACGGCCCGTCCACGTCCCGGACACGGCCCGGGCACGGCTCGGATATGTGTGGATAGACCTTAAGAAAGACAGTATTCAAAGCTGTTAAGCTTACCTCCAGTCAGCGCTATGTCGTTAATTTTAATTAATTAATTAGCTAGAGCTGTTTCACTGCTGTACAAAGCCATGCCTCTACACTCGTCTGTATTTGTGACTTTGTTGGTTTATCTCGGGCAAAGCTGTCCGATCCTCGCCAATAATCGGCGAGTACCTTACCCCACTGGCAAACCCTTTCCCTACGATAGCAAACATTGTACTATATGCATTGTAGTAATATCGTAGATATGCCGTACGATAAGAAGAAGTAGCGGAAGAAATTATCGACATGCTTATTCAAGGCAGGGAATATGTTAAGACGTAATCAAGGCGGTTCATGGTCATGGGATCTTTTCGGCGATTCCATTGAAAGAAGCCGGATGTGATGATTTTACTAGTCGATCCTTTAGTAGATAAAGACTCATGTGAGAACTAGTGCCATGTATCGCATGTTTGTTAAAACCCCTTCTGCTTCCCAAATAAATCTATCATTATAACCGAAAACCAATTAAAGCAAGCGTAAAATTGCACAATTTAGGTCAATACCATAGTGAGTTGTGCGATCTGCATGCTTCGGAAGCTTCCAAATGTCTGCTTAGATATTCGCCGCGAACGCCAAGGTCGAGCGAGTCGGGACTACTAATGTTGTTAGGGAATATATTATGTGTGACTAGAGGAGAAATATTGAAGCGTTCAACTTACGACTGTTGCTACCTCATTCACTGAATAGTATAAAAAGTATAATATCGAACTGTACAATTGTAGCGTAACAAAATCATGGCACCCAATGGTATAATCATTAATTCTTTCATTCCCAATGCGTAGACACGCATCGTCTGTCTGTGGCATCGTAGATTCCAAGGGGATAGATCGATCTCAAAGTATTTTTTTGTGTGAAGGCCAATCTATTCGTTTTTTTATACGAATTGTAAGTGAGCATTTGACCTCCATCTCAACTGATGGAAAGTGACGATGAGGTTGACGATGGAGCGTGCACACCTAAATAAAGCCCATTCACTCTCACATTGAAAAGGTCCAAGTTATAACGTGCAGGGAACAAGTCTGCAGGCAGGAATTTCACCCCATAGCCGTTCGCCATACCAATGTGGAAGCGAGCGCTTGGTGCGAATCTTTGGAATATCCACAACATTGGAACCCAAGCCTACGTCTAGCTCTCGATGATGGAAAGGGGAGTGTGGAATTAAATCGTGTAATTCCATCGCACACTCTCCGTGATATATCCTGTAAAATACCGATAAGCAGGCAACTTTACGGCAGTGTTCAAGGCTCTGCAGCTTCGCCTCTACTAATTCCGAGTCACCTATAACTCTACCGATTGATCGATTGGTTCTTAGCTATGTTTGATGAACTTCTGAGAGAAGAATGACTTTTTTATGATATCAAGCGATGGGATGAACAAGTAGTGCGCCTGGCGGTAAGTGACACGCCAATCCAGAGCTTCAAATAGCAAAGATCTGAGGGGCACTGGTCACTCTGAGACATAAGTCGACAAGTCCCACGTGCCTGTAATTTCACAATTACCCCTTACCTTAGAACTACAACGCAATGATACCCACATTACCGTTTGGCGGCAACAATAGGTAAGGTGGCAGTACTTCCCTGGACGAACTCTTTCACAAGGAGCTTTGGTGCTACTAAGGTTGAGAGCCTATCTAATAAAGATGAATATTTATTTTATTTTCACTTGTCCAATCGACTCGAAACTAGGTTTTCTATGGAAATCCGATGATAATTCAATTACATTTTAAGAAAATATTGATGTCACCTTCCTACCATTTCAAAATGGAATGATCACGTTTTTACCTCTGATGACGCGTGTGCCGTAAAGCCCCTGTACAGATTATCACTTTTTAATACTGCTAAATGCAATATCACAGATAATTTAGTAAGGATAATAAAAAATCTGATACACAGTTTCTTCTGTGGTAGAGGTACACATACGTTCATTTTATTGCATTCAAGAATGTTGCATTTGCAAATATTTTAAATAGAAACAAGACAATACCACGCCGCAATGTCAAATGTAACGTAGAAACGACATAAGAATGCAAATAACGTTTTAAAGACGGTAATAGATGACCAATGAAGTAACCTCATAGTCATTGAAAGAAATTGGTTTTCCGTTCCGCGAGTCTGAATCTACTTTAATCTCAGTAAGCGCCTATGATAATATATCATATTGTCGTAGACAGGTTGTCAATATGGTAGACAATAATTGGTAGCCTATATAAGGTGTAGTTTGTGATTGAACGCGTGACAACAAACAAGTAAATAAAATTCAATTCCCCATAAAAGATGTGCGTAGTCAATCGGAAATTTTGTACGGGCAGGGAGTTTTGAAAGTTGTTTGTTTTCATTAATATGATTACCAGTATAAATATGGACCTCATCGTTATACGCTGTAAACACTTGTATTTTAAAATTTAACGATGTAAAATTGTTTGAATGTTCTGGGCTGGGAGTGAAGCTCGTTACTTTGGTAGAGGAAATCTCGTTTGGGACCTGGTAATTGGTGTTTTGTTTGGCGTATTATTATTATGACATCGAGAATTTGTATTCGGTCAATTACATTAAGCTGGACAACCAGTATAGAGTTGAATGTAAATCTTAAGTAAATCTTATACTGGTTGCAATAAGACCAATCCAAAGTGTCTATGTCTTGATGTGCTAGTAACGTACCTTCACTATGAATCTTAATTTACGCATGAATGTTGTAGTGGTTATATATGTATAGTTAATAGATATAATGCTGGCTTGACTATAATGCACACGAGTGACGGAGGTAAGCTGTCACGTGAGAACCATCGGTAGCAGCGGACACTTACCTGATGATAGTGTAGTACCGTGTCATTTATACCTTAGGTATTAGGCACACACAGCGAGTTCTACAAGTGGCGACGAGTGTGGGATGTAGTGTTTATATATGTATAGTTAATAGATATAACGCTATATTGGGCACACGGGTGATGAGAGTAAGCTGTCACGTGAGAACCATCGGTGAGAGCGGACGCTTACCTGACGTACTGGGGTGGTACCGAGCTAGTGACACCTTCGGTATTAAGTACACACAGGGCGTAATATGAATATATAGTTAATACAAAACGGAGAACTGTTTGAAGGATTTTAGAATACGTAATATATCTGAGGGGAGCAAGAGCGAGAGGAGGGAAGGGCGTAGCAAGAGAAGGGCATTCTTCAAAGGAATAAAAGTGAAGAAGTGCATAGTTTTTGAGATATACATTTTTTTTCATTTGTTTAAATCATTCTGGATGATTAAAAAACAACCATGACCCGTAATTTCTAACTCACGATCCATGTATCGTTCTGGGTGGACTCTATACTCCAGCTCATTTGGTTATATAAGTCCACAATGAACGGACGAATGGTGACAAAAAGTAATTTTATTAATCTGCAAAATACCAGACGTGAAGGAATGACGTATTAATGCGCAAATTTGACGTTTTGTAATCATTTTTAAAACGGAACGTTTTTAAGTTCGACCTTGTCAATTGCATTTTTATTTCCTATATTTAAGGAAATAATAATAATAGTTGATTTCGCAATGTTTAACAATATTAAGTTTTAAAAACGAAGCGTTTTCTCATATTGAAGTTTTATTACCGCCATCTTAAAAAAAGAAACAGTTCACTAGCTGTTGTTACGTATTCCAAAGCTGAGCTGAATTTTCTTTTATTAAATTACATAACATTTATTTGTTCTATGATTTATTTATAATATCAAGTTACGGGACGAACAAGTCGTAGGTACGCCTAGTGTTAAACCGACACGCCTGTCGATAACAGTTGCAGTGTCGCACAGAGTTTCAAATCGCAAAAATCTCAGGGGCACTACCATCGTGCCTGTCACCCTGTGTGATAAAGTGGTCAACAAGTCCCGTGTGCCTGTAATTTCACCAGCACTCTTACCCTTCAAAACCGGAATACAACAATGCTTACATCACGGCAGTATCTTCCTGGACAGACTCTTTCACAAGGAGCTCTACTGCTACTATATATAACTTAATTGTGGGTGTCACACGTAAATAAATGGACTAAAATATTATGTACATTATTGCTGTTTTTTAAAGTATTATTTATATATATAAAACGTAAAATGTAAAAAGTTATCGATAAAACTATCGATAACTCTGTAATACTACCTTAAGGTGAGTCCTAGTCAAATTGTTGCTTCAGTTTCCTAATATCGAGAGTTGTCTTTATAATAATGTTCACCGTCAAGGCCGAATTAATACTACAAATTTTAATTATCGTTCTAATATAATTATCCTTGTTTCTATTTTTTTTCCGTCGCAGACAGTATACATAAAAATGTTAATGTCAAGAAACTGGATACTAGCAAATTAAATAGCTAACCAGTGGGGTGCTTGAGGTTTTTTTTTAAAATACAACATAAATAAAATTAATACATTGCAACCGTGTCTGATATGATAATAACTAACAACTACAGTAGGAAATTGTCGTAGAAAACAGCTGTTTTTGAATTAAAGTTTTATGATTTTCACCTTTGTATATGTCCATTGTAACGTGTGTTTCATGTGTCTTTTCTTTGTACAATAAAGAATATATAACACATTGTTTGATTTTTATTCGGGACTAAACCTTTGTGACCCTGAATTCCTGGAGAACGAGATATCCCACGTTCAGAAGGTCCTTAGATGGAACAGATATAGAATGAACGGATAGCAACCACGGCGGCAAGCGAAAGGGAAACGTCTTGACGTATAAAGGCAACCAGCGTTCATGCCTTACTTAAAAGGAATAACGGACAAAATCGGTATAGTACTAAGAAGTACTCTTTAAAAATTGTGTTTACGCCGTTATCTAAGGTCGCGGGGCATGTGAGATCACCTAAGGATGTAATTTCCTTTCAATATCCGGGCGCTTACAAGATTGATTGCAGTTGTGGAAGTTCCTATATTGGGCAGAAAAAAACTGAACCGTCAGCTCAATAAGTCTGCAATAGCCGAGCATTTGCTGGAATCTGGACCAAACCACTGGATTGAGCTTCATAATCCCAAGATCTTTTCTATAGAACGTCATCATTATAATAGAATCCTACGTGAAACTATTGAAATTAAAAAACACCGTAATTTCAGCCGAGAAGACGGTTTTAAGCTTTCATCGTCATGGGATTCAGTTATCAGCAAATGTAAACGACACCAAGTATCGCCCGACAAGTCCTATCAGTAGTCCGAAATGACGTTTTCCAGAAATAACGTTTGGTCGAATTTTCATAACCTCGAAAGTAATTTTGAGAGGAATATGTTTTTTCTTTTAAACCTAACTTAACCGAACCTAATCGTGTCTGCGATAAACATCCAATATATCCTGAAAGAACAATGGTTTCGTTACAATTGGGTTTTCGGTGTAATGAAAATTCGAACAAAAGTTATTTCAGAAAACAAAATATTCGAGTTTGTGATGGGTTACCGATAGAGGATGCTAACACCCGCCTCATCAATCCCTTCGCGACCATGGACGTTGCAATATGTCCGAAACGCCGAGGTAATTAAAATATGTTTTATACGCGATTAAGTCCCGTATTAAAAACAGCTGTTACTTTTACTCAGTTTTACTGTGATCACAAGACTATACTGCTCTTTAGTACAGTAAAAAATAATAAGTTCCTAATAAATGGCTGCCTATGGTGCCATTCAAATTAAATCTTTAAAAAACGAAATTTGTAACAGTCTTCTTGTTATCGTATCGATGCTATAATAATGTACCTTTTGTGGCCCAGATCTTAGCCACACCGAGTGTTAGTGCACGCAGGCCACGATGTGAGATCGTCAAAGAGCCGGCTTTAGAGCTGAGCGACGGGACATGCTTGCCATGGTGGTGTAATAATTTGCCAATCAGCGTAAGGTACTTTTGTTGCCCGGGGTGCGCCAGATATACAGGAAAAGAATAATATATGTAATAATAATGATAATAATATAATAATACATGCTCCTTTGTTGCACATTTTACAGAAATAAGATCACACTTAAAAATAACTAATACTGGAATTCCTAAAGGTAGCGTCCTCGGTCTGTTACTATTCCTGTATTACATTAACTATCTTCCACATGCTATTGACCATAAATGAATACAATTTGCTGACGATACAATTATTATAATAAAATGCAAAAACATGGCGACGTTTAACACCGACATAAATAAAGCACTGACAAATCTAATAAGTTGGATGGATATTAATACTAAATTTACGACATTTAGATCGTATAATTGAAATCCCATATCAATTAAAATTCACTACAACGTCGACACTATAGATGAAGTTAACACATTTAACTTTCTTGGATTGACAATCGATAAACATTTTCACTAGAAGGAACACATCAAAAAAATTTGATGGAGACTAAATATGTAGATTTGTTTACGCTCTGCGAAGACTAAGGCAAATTGTCTCTCCAGAAGCGGCGCTGATTGCCTATCACGGCTACGTTTCGTCCGTATTCAGCTACGATCTAATAATATGGGGCAACTCAGTGTTCAGGGTTCAGAAGAAGTGTATTCGCGCGATCTGTGGTGCGCGGTTCGATGATAGCTGCGAACCGTTGTTCAAAAAACTAAACATACTACCTTTGCATTGTAGTTGTTATACTCAGTTCTCTATAAACGCAATAACATTTTAAGAACATTTTATAAAATCCGTTAACGTTGTGACGCCATCTATCGGAAATCAATTTAACTAACAATACACATTCACGTTAAGGCGAAAATTGGTATCGTGATTGCGTAGGCTTTGAAGTGTGTTATGAGAAATTCATTGCATGATATTTAAAGATTTGTCTTTTAGAAATAAAATATACTCTCTTACTGTAAAATAAGTTCGTAGTCTCCTGAAGTGTTTATTACGGAACATGGTACAGAAAATTTCATTGAAATATCTCTAGTGACAATCGAATAAAATTGATATTTCCATAGATGAGATTAATATAATAGATTAAAAAATTGCGGAAATTTTGTGATTTTTTTTATCGAACAAAGTTTAGTCAATCGTGGTTCATTAAATAGTTCACGACCTGTATCTTCTGTTTTCCTCATCAATTAAAAACATAATACAAATTCGTTATTTGGATGTCGAAAAAAACTATTTTCCGTGTGGTCGAAATACGTTAAAATGTTTATTTTGAGTCTGAATTCGCCTTAAATCTCTTATGGTAATGACATTATTTAGATTAATTAATAGATAACATAATATTATTTACAAAAAAAACGATATTATTATACAAGAGGACACTCCTTATATTATAATTTTCCTCTTCTATTTCGTAGCACTCTTGACAGAGCGGTCATCAATGGTTATGTTTGTCACGGGTTCAAAATATGTCGCCAACTTTTTTTTTTACAATATCAAGTGACGGGACGAACAAGTCGTGCGCCTGATGGCAAGCTACACGCCTGTCCATCACAGTTGCAGTGCCACTCAGAGCCTCAAATCGCACCATCACCACCAATCACCATCTCTTTCTATTGGTGGATTTTCTGGTGCATTCATGCAAAAGAGCGCAAACAGTAAATTTTATTTGATCGGTGTATCGCATGGGTAACCTCACACGCAATCTAGTGCCTTCTACTTTGCCTTATACTTAGGAAACTTATGTCTTGAATGCAAAGGTGTTATTGATAATATCACAAATGTTTATCAAAGAAAAAAAAACGGCTACAAAAGTTCGTGGAATTACATGTATTTGTTGTAAAGTTTTATTGAAATCGGTTACCGGAAAGTGCGCGAAACCGGATTCATACCCTTGTTTGCTACCCTTACAGGTGGAATATTTTCTTCAAATTTAAATAGGACCGCTTCTGAGGTCTTCTTTCCAACAAAAATATTATCATTAAAATGGGTTCACAAATGGCGGAGTTATCGCGTAACAACACACAAAAAAATACAGTTGAATTAAGACCCTTCTTTTTTAAGGTCGGTTAATAATTCGCGTGATTTAAAACGTGTCAGTTTATACTTACTTAACCCATTGCTCATTCCGCTGCTGCGCACGGGTTTCCTGTAAGAAATTGGGACTGTTCAAACGATGGTCAATGTTTTCTTTGTTAGAGAGAGGAATTGCTACTAAAAATTAATAAATGTACATAGTATAAAAATGTTCCTTAAAATTGATTTCATAATTTATTGATTCTAATACGTAATGTCTTCGAAAATTAACATTGCTGTCGCTGTTAGTTGAAAGAGTGCATGTGACGTTTAAAAAACAAATTGTTATGTATACTGCCATGATTAACACGAAAAGGCCGATCCGTCCCTATTTTTATATTAAACTTTTTAGGTGGATAAGGTGTGAAGTTACTGCAAGAAAAAAGTAAATATTTTCAAATTTTGTATCTTTAAACACTGTTTTCTCGGTTTTGAGTTTCCGTCACGTACCCTTTCAACTAAAGGCGGCAGATTGCCTTGTATAATTTTCTGTTACTTTTGAAAATTCCTGAAACTTCGCAAATTGAACAAGGTTTTGAAACCAATTTTTAGAAAAAGTTATATCGCGCGGTTTTTCTATTATTTATACAAATATCTCGAATATCACTTGTAAGAGGAGGAAGAAGATATTTGTTGATTTATGTTTTATTATCTGACGATCTTTGTGGACGAGTGGTTTGGTTTGCATATCGGTGTTTAAGGTGACGCCATCTCTGAGGCCCTGAGTTGTCCCGGGTCAATGTATAAAAATTAACTATTCTATATTGTCCCGGGTCTGAGTGTTTATGGTACAGTCGCGATGTCGTTATTTGCGATTTCCACAATACAAGTGCTTTTTTTACTAGTATTGGGTGATCCCAACAACGTTACATACAACGACAACGTTACATATGTTGCTCTGATGAGCAACATATGTAACGTTGTCCAAATAAACGTCCAAATAATTCTAAAATCAGATTTAATAATGTTTGTAAAACATGAGGTTACGTGACTAGTATACTGGTGCTATCATTTGGGCTGGTTTTTTTTAATCTACTCGGATATTCACTTTTCTCACCACAGAATTTACTTTTAATTTAATAGACCTTTGTTTTTTTCTCCACTGAGTACTGAGACGATGCGACCTCCTTCCATCGTCATCCCACCTTTTATCATTTTTTCTCTGGTTCCTGGCCACTTGTTTTCAATTTTGAATCGTTCTTTAATTCCTTTGCCTCGTCATTATCATTTTGTTTCATTCCGTCGTCAATCTAATGCTTAATCTATATAATAAAGTTAACCGGAAGTTTGAAGGCTCAATAATTTGCGCTATGGACGCTGGATGTGGAGGTCCCGAGTTCAATTCCCTGTAGGACCAATCTGATAAAATGAACTTTTCTAAATTTCTACTCATGGTACAGGAAAATTTCTAGTTTGAGACCAGTCAATTGGTGTGTGGTCTCGCATATTATGGGAAAAAAGACGTAGTTGTTTAAATAAAGTTTTAGATAATATTTTTCTGTAGCAACAGTAATAGAGCTAGTCGGAAATATAAACTAAATAAATTCAGTGGTACAATGTCAAAGTGACTTTTACACGAACAACTCAAGCGAAGAAGAATAATGTTATTTCTCAAGTCTGTAGGAAAATAATTTAGAAGTTTTGCAAGAAATGTTTGCGATGATTTTTACTACTTACAAATATTTTCATTCAACGGGGCATGATCTACAAAATATGATCTTTACTGTATTTTTTTCAGTTCATATTAAAAATTTGTAGAGTTGCGTTATATAAGACTTAAAACATAACTTCGATCGATAATCCGCTTGTGAAACGTGGCGCCGCTTGTTGATTACTTCTTGTTGGAGAGATTTTTGTTCGAAGAATTATTATAAGTAGGCTCTAGAGTTCTGTAATTCCATCAAAAACATTCAAAGTAAAAAAAAGAAATTAAAGCCAAGTGACGCGATTCTTGCGTTAAAAACTTTGACCGTTTGTTCATGATTCTTAATTGAACAATTTATCTACTCGCAGATTTTTCTCGTGGCGCAATGCAATTACTACACTTTTCCTGTACCTGTGGAAGATCTTACTGTACCTACGATCATTTAGTTGCTACATTTATATATGTATATAAATTTGACAACTTGCGGAAGACATGATGGTAATTATGCAAAATAGTCAACAACCTTGTCAAAGTTGACTAAGATTACGTTATAATTTTAAAATCACTTCCCTATACTTTGTTTTGAAATATTTTGCGAACTTGTTTTCTAACCGGGAAGTTGTCAAATGGTAATGCAATTTATTTTCATTCCTGCTACATGTTTCACGATATCGAATGTGACTTGTGGGCAATGACGCCTATGTGACGACGTTACATTCAACCTGAGCCACTGGAAGTTCCATGGATTGGTAATTTGTTGCAGCTGTGGTTGCACTCTGGGGATATTCCTATACAGAAATGTATCGTTTTGTTTGTTGGTAGGTCAATGTTTTGAAGGCAATTATAGCAACTCCGTATCGTCCTCTCTGCCGAGTACTGACACAAATCAATGCACTCTTGTCTTGACTGATAAGTCTGAATGTAATATGTGTGGGGAGGGGTGGAAAGACGTCTTAAATCATTCTATAACTTTTGACGTTTAGACATGACGTTTATCATGGTGTTGATGGAATGTGTTCAAATCGAGAGGCTCAGGAGGCAGTTGGGCAGTGTAGCTACCATATGACAGATTAGTTGGTATTAAGTTACTAGACGGGCTGCATGCGCGAAGTTGATATGTACAACTGCATGCATGCGCCTATTCCAGAAGTTTAGTGTATTTATTGACGTCGAAATGGAAGGTGATACTCGTAGTTTATTCAGAACAGATTTTACTTTTTAAGGAAATAAGTATAAATAAACGAAAGCCTCAATAATAATTTGTCAACAAATTGACGTCCGTAACCCTGCGGTGGATATCAGTTCTTATGAGCGCGGTAAAGTCAGAGAAAGGCTATTTCATTTTCCTGAACAAAATATCAAATTAAATTTCATAGTCTTCCCTTTATTTAAGATGCTATGTTATTTGGAAAAAAACTTATAATTGATGTCTTTCGATAAGTACCTATAGTAAAATTACATTTTTTTTCACATTTGGCGGGTTTCGATTCCCGGTTTATACAGGCGATTATTTAAAAATCTTTGAATGCAATTATTAACACTCAGAAAAAAATCCTTCGATCCGGCTGGATTCGAACCGACGTCTTCTAGCTTACCGTGCCAGACGCTATACCAACTAAGCCACGGAACGAACCAGCGGATCTCACGAATTTTTCTATGTGCTTGCGTTGTGTCTTTGTATTTGGTATTTTTCAACGACTTTTTAGTCGTAGCGCCATCTAGTGGAGTAATTTCACAAAAAATAATTGAATATCAATTCAATAAAAATTTAAAATCTTGAATGCAGTTCGAATTGTTATTAAAATCAAAATGTCTTCTTTCAGTAAAATTTCCTATTTACGATACTTAAGCTACTTTCTTCCGTGTGGCATAGTCGTGGGCCACCCTATATAAATTGCTATTACCGTCTTGTTATACGGCATAGCTCCGTATAATACACTCAAGTATTATTAGAACTACGATAAAATCAATTTTTAGGTAATGACGTGTTTGTTGTGTTATGTTCAAATATTTGATATGATCTGAAGCTGTTATTTTATAAATTTTTGACCTTTAGCCGTCTGTCGATTGGCAATGTCAATACAAAATTGATATAAATAATAGTCGTTTGGGTATAATATGATACGTTTGATGGTATAGTAACCATTACCTTTTTTTTACCACTACATTATTTTACCACATATCTCTCGATTTTTCATGTTCAAAATCAGACAATGGTCTTTAGAGTTAACATTCGACCCATTAATCTCTCTTTGTGGCGAAACAAAGGTTGGCTTGCGGAAAACAAGAGTCCTTGCCGTCGTCCTTACTGACATAATGGTTTCCCGGTGCGGACTGCTACTTACTACTCCGTTTTAGCTTTTGAGCTCGATTTTATGAGAAAACTAGCTTTGGGTCTGTTGTTGCGGATTTGCATCTTGATACTTGGCAGTTGCAATCCACGATCATTTTGTCTCTTGATTGCAAATCAGGTTATACGTGTGTCACGTGATCGAATGTTATGACATCCGAAAACATGGGATTTGAATTTGTAACCGGCTCCAAGGTAATATAATAGAAAATAGTTAAGTACTATCCCAAATGAGCTTTTGTTGTTCTCTCTCTCTCTCAAAAGCTATTCTTAATCAATCTTATAAGCTAATGTTCATTATCATCATCATCATCTCATCATTTCAACCGAGAGACGTCCACTGCTGAACATAGGACTCTCCCAAAGATCGCTACAACGACCGGTCTTGCGCAACTTTCACCAGGTCATCGGTCCACCTTCATTCGAGTTCTCTTTCACCCCATCGGTTATCTGTTGTGTGAGCTATGTGCAGCGCCCACTGCCATTTAAGTTTCTTGGGCTTTGTAGATTTACTCTGGTTCTTTTGCGAATATCCTATTTTTTTATTCAACCTCGCAGTGAAATTTCGAGTAGGCCTCTCCATTGCTTTGACCTTGCGCCTTCTTTTGAGGCCCATAGTGAGCGACCACGTCTCAGTGACGTAAGCTAATGAGTATTTGAAAATTAATAAAACTAATATCTATATATAGTGTATTTACATCCCACCTGAAATGGCGCTACTGTGGCTAATATATTCACAGTTAATTTTGTGGGCGATCATGTACAGTATGCTGTAAGAGCTGTCGCGCACCCTGATCTTTACCTTTTGAACCTTAAGACACATACATACAATATAATAAATTAAATAACTAATTTACACGAATTGCACTTATCGGTGAAGTGTGACGCCGATATATGACACCATGACACCATTCGGCCAAAGCTCTTCCTTCATTAAGGTCGACAGATGTTCGGTTGGCACTCTCACCACAAACGAATTAAAATTCATGTTGTGGCGGGATCGCTCGGCCTTCAGGGTGTATTTGGCTTTTAATCTGATGATACTCCATTCAGACTTCGTGGAGTAATAAATACTATACTCCAAAGTTTTTATAAATTTAATGAAATACTTTTTGTTTTGTTCTCAGTGTTCGACGCGTCGGCGAAGTCTCCACAAGGTCTCCTTTTCGGGTCATCGTACCACCTCGGGAACTTCGACGAATGCGTTGGCATTGACGATTCGGAAGATGGTGTTGCTATCGAAGGGCAGTACTGCCTTGCCACCATTAAGTGGAAACAGGACGACGAGACGAAAAAGGTAGAAAAATAACTATATTCAGTATTTTTACCTATATTGCTATAAATAAATAAATTTAATAAAAGCTTTTATGGGGACTTATTTAGGTTCCGTTTTACTGTAATGAATATGCCACTACTGGACACGAGTTATTTCCAAACAAAAACGTGTTTAGTGTTATTCGAATTTGGCATAAAAATATCAAATATTTACTTTACGATATAATAAATATTAAAATCCAATTCATAGATATCCATATCATCAATATAAATACACATATATGTAGTCGACGCATTACACTATACAAATGTTTCTACCGGCCTGGGAATCGAACCCAGGATCTTTACGTGGCAGACAAGCATGGTAACCATTCGGTACGGATGCAGTTCGATTGTGAGAGCCTTCTTACGCATTTATGGTTGAAATTTTTAAATTTCTTTTTTATATTTTTTAATTGGCTTAAAAAAATATTAAAATATCATTCACTAATGATGCAATAAGAAAGTCATGCTAAAATGAATTTTGCGGCAAATAGGTTAAAGGTTAAGTTTGTTTAACACTTTTTTTCGCTTCTGGGTAGATAGGTATCTACCCAGAAACGTCGGTTAAGGAGTCAGGTATCATAGACTGTACATACACAATTTGATAATTTCGTATAAAGTGTAACTAAACTTTTATTTTATTTATTATGTCTTATATTAAAATAGTATAATAAAATATATGACACATTTGAAATTGATTTGAATATATTACGAAAATCACATAATGAAAACTCGGGTATGTCAAGAAAACTCGAGAATAAAATTGCAAAATAATATTACAGCAAATTCTCTGATTCTAAAACTAAAATATGTATAATCTCAGTACAGAGTACTAAAAAACCTACCTCAAAAGTATGTGGAATTACATAAAGGTAATTACCAAGTTTTAATGAAACCGGTTACCGGAAAGTACTGAAACCCGGATTCATCCCCTAGTTCGCCACTATACTTGACACAGGAGATAATAAGAATCGGTTCTCACTACTCATTGTATATTGAGAGAAAAACGCCTTGAATTAAAGAATAGCAAAATCGACCATTAAAATAATTGCTCATTATACTAAAATTTAGGCGCTATTTATAAGAACGAATCTTCATGCGTGAATAGCCACCCTTAGAGGTGGATGATTTTCTTCAAAATTAAATGGGACCACTTTGGAGGTACGCTCTTTACAACAAAAAAGAATCATGAAAATTGGTTCACAAATTCCGGAGTTATCGCGTAACATACATACAAAAAAAAACATACAGTCAAATTGAGAACCTCCTCCTTTTTTTGAAGTCGGTTAAAAACTATTATAATATACCAGTTCTAATGAACGGAAGTCGTTTGCATATGTTATTTACAACCGAATGGATACAACATCTGTGTTGCTAATATGTGTAGATATATGATTATTTATTTTTATACATTCGAGTTTAACACTTGGTTTATAAACCCAGTTACCTTTGGAAATGTGTAGGTTAAATAAAAGCCATTAATGATAGAAATCAAGATTTGTGATTTACATTACGTTACAAATGCTATTTGTAGTATTCGTATTAATTTATTTTTGTGTGCTTTAGCACACAATAATAAATACATAAAGAAAAGAGGTACAACAGCCGGATTTATTACCATAAATACGAAATTAACACGTATATTACACATACAAAAATAAATAACAATGCTATCCACAGATGATACTTACATGAATTATAGCAATGGAAGAAAGAAAAGAGGGACAGGATAATAAAAAAACACATTAGGCGCTATGTATAAAAATGAATGTTCATGCGTGATGATTTTCTTCAAAATGAAATGGGACCACATCTGAGGTACCCAATTGGTCTTTCCAACAAAAAAAGAATCATGAAAATCGGTTCACAAATACCGGAGTTATCGCGTAACATACATAAAAAAAAACGTACAGTCGAATTGAGAAGCTCCTCCTTTTTTGAAGTCGGTTTTAATTTACACAATAATAATATAACAAAATAATAAATAATTTACACAACCCAAAAATTAAACTAATGCAAGGATTTTGCAACCGTTCCACTTTTTGAGTAGACTGTAGACTCTGCGCTAACCTAGATAGCACCTGTACAGTCCAGCCCAGTTAGAAGCAACGACTGTGCCAGACTGAGTTTAGTCAGAATGGGTAGAACATTTCCCAGATGTCGAAAGTACGTTAATAGAGAGTAAGAGTTACTCGCTTAAAAGGACGGGGTGATACGGGGGGATTTTTCGTGCTGGCAATGAAAATAGAAGTCTATGGCTTATCATTAAAAGTAGAAGTGGGTATAAAGGTGATTAAGGTTCATTGGGGATTATTCTTTCTTAAGTTTTATCAACACCTGAAGATTTTAAAATCTTAAGCATTTTTGCTGGATCTCCGTTTTTAACGGACTTCTTGATGTGACGACACAGCAGTAATTTTAATGTGGTTTTTTCCGATTAGCATGAGATGGATCGGCTTCGAACACAGTCTGGGCTCGATTTTTGATACATTTTTGATACATATAATTTCGAATAACATAATCAAGCCAAGCATTGGAAAATGCTTGATGCACACTGGGCGAACAGGGGCTTAAACAAAAAATAATTGCACTAGGCAGAGATTTGAAATGCTGCACCTGTTCATTGACAGAGCCGACATGATCAATGTGTAATCAGTCTGCAGCACTGTCATCCTCACGCAGTTTGTCTATGTTTATATTAGCGATATTTCTATGCATTAGAATTTGAGGCTTTGGTTTATATTTATGCTCAGGCGACACAAAAGCGGCCGCGGAAGCATTCCGGGCGCGGGAATTTTTGTAATGTACGAGTTTATATAAACCATGCAGCGCTACAACGCGCGGCGGCGGCCGCGCGTCTACCGCGATCGGCCGCCTCTGTATGGCCAGAGCGTTAAAGTTAATTCAGGCAAATGTCAAGTTCTTGTTTGGCGTACCGCCTTCCGGATTGCAATAATACGGAATGCGGCCTGTGAGTAGCTGAACTGTTTTATATCAGAATTTAAACGCCTAGGTTTTCTCTAGATTAGAACACAATTTAATATTTTGGGAAAGTTTTCGGACACGTATCTTTGATTACGCATACATAGGTCTGCTTATATCATTAATTGCTTGTTGCATTTCATCAGAGTACTTGTATTTTAATAAAAATTTTGACATGTATCATATAACAGAGCAGCCGTTATTCCAGATCCTATTAGGGTAAAGTAGGGTAAACTTTCAATGTGTCAAAACTACAGCAACAAAGTGTTCATACAGTGGCAAAATTGCGACGAGCAAAAATGAAAATATAATCACACGCAAGTCCGACTCTCACGGATTAATGATAATAAAAAGAATTATATTTTCCCAAATTTTTTTAAAAGTTGTAATTTTTGATCACCTTTAATCTTTCAATAAATTCTGCAAAAACATTTGCTTTCTCCTTGTAGACCATTTTTGTTGTTTCAATAATATTTTGTGTAAAAAAATGTTGGTGTAACAAACCTACTTTATGTAATAGACGGCCTTAAGCCAGATTGTTCACTTTTAGTTCTCTAAGAATCGGCTAGATGGCATTGACCCATTTGGCGTTATTTCTGAATCGCATTATTAAGATTTTCCCTCGAATGGTGAGTACTCGAACACAATTTTGTTAATGTGAAGAGAAATCTGAGAATACAGAGAGCTCAGTAAGGCAACCAGGAGTTGAGTCCCTTCTTGGGAACTGCTACCCCGATCTTCCCATATTTAGTACGCTTATATAGCGTGAAAGATTATTGCCCATCATATAAGGTGAATACTCACCTTATCTCGCGGAACAGTTTCCAGGAGTGAGTCCCTTCTTGGGAACAACTGCCCGCATATAGGGTGAAATTGTATTGGCGCCATACAAGGTGAAAATAAAAATCTTCTGAACAATTTGGAGTTTCACTTGGCTTGTTTTGGTACCCTCATCCAACGGACGAAAGAACCTCCCTCCTTTACATTGGGAGTTAATTATTTAATTAATAATGCATATTCAAAAAGAAGTGTTTTTTAAGTTAATAGTCGAAGTGTTCAATTAAAAAACCTATTTTGTCAGTGACCGATCCAAGTTGTTACGTCATTGTGTTATTTTTAAATCCAATACAATCTTTACCTAAAAACTGTCAATTTACTTTATAATAATGTACATACGATGTGACAC
>NW_020654422.1:2544064-2587569 GCF_003589595.1 Hyposmocoma kahamanoa
TTTCTTTGTGCTTGTTGCAGATATATGTATATATATATATATATATAATATAATATATATACATGTAATTTTCCTGTTTTTCCGTGCTCCTGATTGTGATAAGTGCCATATAGTGTACAAGAAATACACATCATACGTTAATGTCACTTAAACGATGTCTAGTTTTTACTAAATAAAGCCTAATATTTCGGGTTACAAATAACTCTCATTCATTTCAATTTATTTAGTTAAATGGATAAGTACTTCCGTCTTCAAACATCGACAATGCCATTACCTGGATACACAGGAAGAAAACATTCCAAACCTTTCTCTCGGCTGTGCAGACGGGCGACAAAGCTTGCAGCGACCGACGATACGAAATACCAACTGTTAGTAAACCATCTATCTCCAAACGTTTACTGCTACATATGTGACGTGAAATATGATAGTGCAATTGCGAAACTAGATTCGCTCTTTGTTAAACCATCAAATGAAGTTTATTCACGGTACAAACTCATTAAAAGACAACAACAGCCAGGTGAAACGATTGACAAGTACATTCAAGAGCGTAAATTACTAGCAAAAGACTGCTCTTTCAAAACCGTGTCTGCTCAGCAAAACGAGAGTGAATATGTGAGAGACGCATTTGTAGCAGGTCCGTCATCAGCTGCCATACGCCAGAGACTTCTGGAAAATACTTCTTTAAGCCTTGATGATGCACACCGGCAGGCTCGCTCACTCAAAATGGCGCAGACTAACAACGAATATTACCAACAATCATCTACTAGCACATTCATTAACGCTGTTTCTGTGCCCAAACAATCTTTGCCTTCATGGTAACTAACCCTGGACAAGTCTTGCTTAAGAACCACCACAGAAAGAGCAAGTACGATCCCATTGTGGAGGATGTAGAGCTGCTAGAAGCGAACCCGCAAAACTCACGTGTCTGGTTCCTTAATGGGAGAGAAGCGATAGTGGCAAACCGCCATTTAGCCCCAGGTGGAATCAGACTCCCGGAAATAGATAACGAAGATGAGGAGGAATGGGAAGAAGTTCAGGAACAACCTAGTGCCAATGAAAGCCCGACGGAACCGTCCCCGGAGAACACTCAGCTGCGACGCTCCGCTAGGCAGTGCCATCCCCCCGCTCACCTGAATGACTACGTCTGCAGAACGTCGCCGGAGAGAAAGTGATAAGTGCCATATAGTGTATTTATAAGAAATACAGATCATACTTTAATGTCACTCAAACTATGTCTAGTTTTTAACTAAATAAAACTTAATATTTCGGGTTACAAATAGCTATAATTCATTTCAATACGCGACACGTCTGTCCATTGCAGTTGCAGTGCCACTTTTTGCTCTAAATCGCAAAAGACTGAAGGGCACTGCCAACTGCGCCCGTCACCCTGAGACGTACTCTTCACCAGTACTCTTATCTCGGCGGCAGTACTTCTCTGCACGAACTCTTTTACGAGGTGCTCTACTGCTATGTCCTCGTAAGCGAGGACAAACGTTGTGCGCCACACGGGCGTAAATGCAATTACAAACGTTCGGGCCAGTAAAACCGTCGCTTTCGTCTCAGTGACACAAAGTACTGCATCCATCTTTTTAAATTCTTCAACATTTACAAGGTTATGGTTATTCCAGGTTCGAACTGGCAGAGGAGAAACCCTTCGCTGGGCGGTTTGTGTGCCCAGTGCCTGCAATGCCGAGGCAGTTGAGACTTTCGTCAGTGACGTGTTGGCCAACACTGTGGGAAATGCAATCCCTACCGGAGTACTCGTAACCGAAAAAGATTGTTATACGAGACGACCGCTTACAGTTACTAATTTGGATGTGGGATATTTGTAAGTATGAGTATAATATAATACATATACACTCACCAGCGCATTTAGCGGAACACGAAAAAATTAGAATACATAATTATATTTTTTTTATATAAAAGAGACGACCTCATAAGTTTGCTTATCTGTTTTTTATTGGAATTACATATAATTGCCAAGTTTTATTGGAATCAGTTAATGGAAAGTGGGTGAAATTCAGTAAACCGGGCTCAACCTCTATTTTGCCACCCTTAAGGCATTAGCGCACTATATCCGATTCGTATCAGTTCTGAATTCGAGGAATGTCACATGATCCATATATTGTTCCCTCATTTTATCTCTAGGTGCACTAGCGATATTCGTATCGGATTCGAACTTCAGACTTAGTGCATGAACGACATCCGAAATGGGTCCAACTTTTCTAGATTTGTATAGTCTCGGATTCGGAACAAATACGAATCGGATGCACTTAGAGGTGGAATATATTTTTCATATTTTAATGAGATTATAGTATTAAAGTACCTCCCGTCCTAACAAAACAAGAATCATCGATTCGGGTCGTAAATGTTTTCGCGTAACATACACACAAAAAAAAATAGCCAACTGGAGAACCTCTTCTTTTTTAAATCCGTTAAAATAGTGACGTAAATAACTAAGAATTAGAGATAAAGCAGCAATTAAATAAGCATCTTTCTACGTCGACAGTTTTATTCAACTTTTATTGGAACAAATCGGCGTTAAACAAAATACATTTTCATCGAGTTCATAGGTTTTCGCGAGTGTTACACCTTGGAAATTCTTCATCAAGCGCCCATAGTGCAACCGTTGGGCCACCGAGGTCGTCAAGCCATGGTAGTAGCAATACCTATTGTTAACGGTGATAGAAACTTTATAATGAAACCTATGTCGAGGAAGTTTCAAAATTTTTGAAAATGTGTGAAGTCACCAACCCGCATTCGTCCAACAACGTGGTGGACTATGACTCAAACCCTCTTCTTGGACTCCTCTAGCTTTCTCTCAGTCTTAACCCGTGCCAAGTAGTGGGACGTATAATAGGGTGACGATGATGAAAAGACGACTTTATTCAAAATCAGAAAACATGTACACAAAATCGTACCGCGATTATTCAATCGCTTTATTTCACGCACCAATTCAAATGACTATTTGATAAGCCCCAGTCTTACAAAAGCTATGGTAATGACGCCATTTCCTCAACGCCCTTTATAGCGATTGCAGTCTTTATTTATAGAACCATAAATAAGCATTTGCTTTAAGCATTTTAAAAATATTCTTTATCAACAGACTTACTCTAAAGGGATCAAACCGTGTGCATAACAAAAACCGAAAATAAGCCGGAGGTACGTTATTCGAAAATCGTATTTGTGGAACGAGAGAAAATGGATCGGTATCACTAAATTATTTACGCCTGAGCGATACGGCGGCGGAGTAATAATGAAAGAGGGGATCTTCTCATATGCAATCAATCATTATATGTCCAAAGTTGCCGGTAGGTGTGATCGCTCCGTTGTTCGATCGCACGAGTGTATCTTTTGATACTTCTGATAAGCACATTTTTGGATCAGAAGTACCTGAACAAGTTTGAATCAACTGGGTTTCGTATGATGATCATGACTTCGAGAAATGTAATTTGGTTGTTGAGTTATCAAGAGCAATGGTGTTTATTTTGAACAGTCCCATATCTTCTACAAAGCCTTTTGATTTTAGTGCCCCATCCTATACCAACCTTTTGGTTATATGGAAGGGGCACTATTACATGTACAAGTAAACTTGCTCAGGGACCTTATCAATTTGATCCTGACCCCAATCAGTCCGTCAACACAAGACTTGATCCGGTTCTCAAAAGGCTTGTGCCTTGGATGAGCGCCCCCTGGTGCACGTACAGCACTCTCCCATTTAACCAGATAGGTATCGGAGCTTCTTGGCTCGCTCACCTCCCATTGTGCATTGTATAATAGCGGTTGTCACAGCTTCATTTTGAACAGAAAATATATTTAAATTTTTACTTAATTCATATTTAATTATTTTGTATTAGAAATTATCAATTATCTTTTATAGAAATTTAGATCTAAATTTCTCATAAATGGCGCTACGCCAAAAAAGTCGTTGAAAAACCAAATAAAACGAAAAAAACCGAAATAAAATAAAACAAAATAAAACCAAATAAAAAACGACAACAAACACATAGAAAAATTTGTGAGGTCTACTGGTTCGTTCCGTGCCTTAGTAGGTACAGCGTCTGGCACGGTATGCTAGAAGACGTCGGTTCGAGTCCGACCGGATCGAAGGATTTTTTTCTGAGTGTTCGATCTTTGTATTAATAATTACAAAATATATTTTTAGCAGTAGAGTTTTTTGTGAAACAATTCGCCCAGGGTAGTACAGCCACCTATTTCTGCCGCCAAGTTATAACATGAGTATTACTGCGTACCGGTTTTAGCCCATTTCTGCACAAAATCGTGGACAGTAACGGCAAATACGGACTTTTGTATAATTCCAGACTAATTACAAATTCAGCATTACTGCGTTCCAGTTTTTAAGGGTAAAGCCAGGCACATGGGACTTGTCAATGTTGAGTCCTAAGGTGAAAGACGCTGTGGCCACGCTTCTCACAACTTACGCTATACCAACTAAGCCACGGAACGAACCAACGGAGCTCACGAATTTTTCTATGTGCTTGTGTCGTGTCTTTGTACTTGGTCTTACAACGACTTTTTAGTCGTAGCGCCATCTATGAGAAATCTATGACAGATTTATCACTCAGTTAGTACCTTTACAGCTACCAGTCCTGGCGAGAGATGTCGCTATTCACTGTATTAATTAAATTTTTATTGAATTGATATTCAATTATTTTTTGTGAAATTACTCCACTAGTTTGTTATAATTATTAATACAAACATTGACTTACAATTATATGGACGTCGGGTCCGCGCTAGAAAGTGTCCGCACTTGTAAGGCGCTAAAATCGTATACAGTGCGCCAAACTCCGCTTTAGTCTTCATTTGTTCTACTGACAGCGCGATACTGCGATGACATTACAATTTAAATTTCGAATAGGTTGACTTGGGACATTTTTTTCGTGGTTTTTGTATTAGACCCGTCGTCCATTTATTTGTAAGTCAATGAATACAAAGATCGAACACTCAGAAAATCCTCTCAGAAAAAAATCCCTTCGATCCGATAGGATTCGAATCGACGTCTTCTTGCATACCGTGCCAGACGCTATATGTATATATAATAATAATAACACACACACTCAACATAGCCCCGAACTAGGGAAACCCTGTGTCGCGGGTGCCATGGACACATACATAGACAACCACAAATTACACCCAAACTCACGAGAGAAATAAATGTAGGCCATACAAATATTTCTCCCGACCCGGGAATCGAACCTGGGACCTACGCGTGGCAGTCCGGCATGGTAACCGTTCGGCCACAGAGGCAGTTAAACAAACAAACTAGTGGAGTAATTTCACACAAAATAATAGAATATCAATTCAATAAAAATTTAATTAGAATAAATAATAGAATAAAATAATAGAATAAAATCTAAATGATAGAAGTAATATATTGTTTTTTCAAAAGAAATATTTATTTTTTATTTGTTTTTAAGTTTATATTTAAAAGGTACATTTTGTGTTTTTTTTTTATTTTAAATAAATAATATTTTATTCAAGTATTACTTTAATTTAATTAGTCCACTTAAAACCGTTCAAAATTTTAAAAGGACGTCTTAATATAGTGCCGTTGTCCTACATATAGGACATAGTAAAAATCCGGTTTTCCCGAAAAAAAATTTTTTTCAATATTTTCCCATACTTTTTAAAATATTAACAACAATCCCTGAAAGTTTCATAAAATATTCTAAAAAAAAGTCTCTGAGTACGCAGGAGGCTAATAAAAACCTTAAAACAGGACTTAAATATAAATAATACAGTAATCTCAATGACTGCATTAAAAAAAGATTTATAGAAGAAATTGAAATGAAAGTTCATTTTCTTCAAAAATCATGATGCGACCGTGGAAATTTGAAATGTCGTAAGGGTCATTTTGTCATAAGGGAAATTGTCCTTTACGACCAAATTTCAACCGTAGGTAGTTTGTATATTGTATAGTCATGGCAATATTTTAAATTTGTATTTTTTGTAATTGACCTATCTAAAGGCAGTGTACTGTGTGGTCTTGGTGAATAAATATTTGAATTTGGTTTGAAGATTTGGATTTGACAATGTCTTTAAAATAACAGTACTGATTCATCTTAATGCTATATATTATTTTACCCAATTCAGTTATCATAAAGGTGCTAAGAGTTCTCAAGATATTTTTTTGGTTACAGATCTCTCATCCTATCATTCATGGCAATTCTCCTATTCAGCACCATTTATGAAGCCTATTCCCTGCGTCGTGGAAACAACAAGAGCTCTGTTATTCACGACTTGGTTATATCTTTCTCTGTTATCAATAATCTGAAGAAGATTCTTTCAACTAGACAGAACAATTCTTTAGGACTGGAATGTGTCACAGGGATCAAAACATTGGCCATGGTCTTTATTATTGCAGGACATGCTTGTCTATTTATAGGCAGTGGACCGGTTATGGATGCTGAAGCTTGGGATCGGGTAAGATGTATTCCTATGTTATTTTTAACCGTCTTCAAGAAAGGAGGTTCTCAATTCGACTGTATTTTTTATAAAAAATATAACAATCTTCTTTAGTAGATCGAAGGAATATTTATGTCTGTCTGTTCTATCTGTGAAGTATTTTCACAAAAAATATATGATTGTCATGGTACTAAAACACCATACTAATCATGATAATATTAAAAAAAAACCCAAATATTTTTATAACTGATTTGATTGTATTGTGTGTTATTAGATAAATGTAAATCTTCTTGATCTCATGTTTAGTTAAACAATGCGCCTCCAATTATTTTAGACACACGCACGTCATTTGAATGTAAATCCACCTGCCATAAGCGTCAAAACACGTAGAGATTGATATGTGGTCTCTACACTGCAAGATGTTGCTTCCCGTAATTTATTAGTTAATTAAACATTGTGCGGTGGTAGTCTAGTTGAAGAGGTGTTGCTTGTCAATTAAGAGAATGCCGGTTCGAATCTACGCGGTGTTATTAATCTGACTTTAATTTCCAAGTTGAATGTTTCGTAAACAAATCTCTCGCTAACGATGAAAACGTTGTGGTGAAACCTGCACGTGTCAAAGAAAGTTTACAAAATTTGGAAGGCGTGACCCTTTTTTATTGTTTACGTGGAAGAAATACTTTATAGCCGGTGAGGCTCGAGGTTTGTGTGGGACTAAACCTCCAGGTTGGAGGTCATACCCATTAAAACCTCCTAGGCTTACCCTCTTGGCCAGGTGTTGTGGGCACTATGGGATATTCACTATTACGGCCGCCCTGGTTTCCACCGGGTTCCCGCGCTAAAGAGGGGAGGGTTGACTCTTTACCAGTGCTCAGCAGTGGTTTGTACAGTGGAAATTAGAATATGTGGTTAAATGTCAAAGAAAATGATCCTTACTGGTCCGTTCGTGCTTTCGTATATGCCTGTTACATCGCTGATACGTTTATTCTATATTACTGTAAAAAAGCGATTTATCAATTTACAGTTGGTACGAGATCCAGCAAATGCGTTCATGCTGAACAACGCTCTCTTGGTTGATACATTCTTAATGTTGAGCGCGTTCCTTTTTTGCCGTCTGCTTCTCATCGAGCTGGATAAACGACGAGGAAAACTTAATGTCATTCCTATTTTACTTTTTAGATATATAAGGTAAGGTATTATATACTACGTTTTTTTTTATGTTACTAAATGATGGGATGAACAAGTCGTGTGTCTGATGTTAAACGACACCCCTGTCGAGCTTCAAATCTCAAAGATCTGAAGTACACTACCACTGCGCTTGTCACTTTGAGATACAAGTCGACAAGTCCCATGTCCCTGTAATTTCATCAGCACTCTTACCCCTCAACATCGAAATGCAGTAATGCTCATATTAATGCTTGCCGGCAGAAATAGGTAAGGTGGCAGCACTTCCCTGGACGAACTCTTTCACAGGGAGCTCTATTGCTATTCAAATGTTGTTTTGTGGCTTTCATAGTGGACGAAAATAACAAAATCAAATCTTACGACAATTCCCGAAATACCGACACTTGAATACATTTAGAAATTTCTTGTCTAGGACCACGGAAGAATAAAACCAATGCCAATGGAACTGCCTTTCGCATTCGCCAGATTTGTACGCACCCTAAGAACTCGATGGTGCTTACAATTAGTATAAAGAATTTAGTAGTAGACCTCTTTGTGAAAGAATTTGTCCAGGGAAGTACTGCTAGGTTATCTATCTATTTCTGCCACCAAGCAGTAATGTAAGCATTACTGTGTCCCGGTTTTGAAGGGTAAGGGTGCTGGTGAAATTACAGGCACTTGACACTTGTCAATGTATCTCTTAGGGTGAAGGGCGCGGTGTCAATGCTCCTCAGATCGGCACTGCAACTGTCATGAACAGGCGTGTCGCTTACCTCGAGGCGCACGGCTTGTTAGTCCTGTCACATTTTCTAAAAAAAAAACTAGAAAAGAGGATGTTTTTATTAAGGCAAAATGCGAAGTACCCGGAACTGTTGAGCATATTTGAAAGAATTCATGCGATTGGAGGCGGCATAGGAAATATGTCGAGCTCTATGCTTACCTACCTCTCTAGAAAAATGACGATGATTATATGCATTTAGAATAATTATTGCTCTATTCTTCTTTTAGGTTAACACCCGCCTACATGATTGTGATATTGTTCTATATGACATGGCTACCAAAGATCGGAGAAGGTCCTCTGTGGGAGAATAGAATGCTTTTGGAACAAGAAAGGTGTCAGGAGTCATGGTGGACGAATATACTGTACATCAACAATTATGTCAATACTGATAAATTGGTGAGTTTTATACAACTTCAATTCAGGTAGACTTTTAATCGATATACATGTCAAGGATAAATTACTTTCAGAAAGTTTTAGATTCTGAAATAATGGCGCTGTATTGATTTTAGGTTATTACGAGGCGATTGTCACGAACGTTATGTTGGTTAGAACTTAATTTCCAAATGTAACAACATAATTAACTAATAATTCATAATTAATTACATTTATATGTTTTAATATTTTTTTATTTATTACCAGCTTTTTTATGTACAATCAAGTACATTGTCTAAATTGTTTGCTGTCGACATTTCATTTCGAATAAAACTTCATCTCGACTGATATTAGAATTGAGGTCCAATAAAATTGTTTTGTTTTTCAGAGATGTTCGAAATTTGAATGTAATAATAACATCGAATTCGATGTTATTATGAAGCAATAATAACATTTTCACAGATAAGAAATTTGTTGTAACGAAACAGTTTACCTTTATGCTGGTCGTAATTTGCGATTTTTGAACACATTATAGAGAGTTTATGATATGTGTGTAGATAAAATTTGTAATAAAGCCAGTGTTCCTGCCGCCTGATCCTAGCAAAATGAACAGTGTTACGGTAGTACGGGAAAAATTTAAATTCGAGCTAAGGTAGCTTCGACTCTTAAATGTCAAGCTAATGATGTTGTACTTGTATTCTATTAACTGATACGTTCTTAATTTGCAGTGTATGTTCCAATCGTGGTACCTCTCAGTGGACACGCAGCTGTTCTTCATAGCGCCAGTTTTCATTTACAGTCTTTGGCGGTGGAGAAAATTGGGTCCTACGCTTCTTGGGCTAGGATTGTTTGTGTCTCTATTGATTCCTTCCATCATCACTTATAAGGACCGATTGGATGCCACCATTTTGTTCTTTGCTAAGTAAGTGTCACATGTATTTTATTTTTGATAAAAAAGAAAAGACTAAACAAATCGTTTTTCATTTGATGCATAATTGCTCTGAGTAATCTACATTAAGGACTTTTATTGCTTGGCAATACTTGGCATTGGTCTCTGCTCATTAAACTGGAGGTGTGAGATTAATGCGTCCAGATTCTCATTTGGTTCCAGGTGGTATTAGGCAAAGTAAGTGGCAGTGCCACTTAGATCTTTGCGATTTAAAGGTCTAGTGGCAATGCAACTGTTATGGACAAGCGTGCAGCTTACAATCAGGCGTACGACTTGTTCGTCCCGTCACTTGATATTATAAAAAAAAGTGACACCACTATCATCCTATTCTTCTTTTTTACATTGCATCCAACTAGTAGGTAATGGTACCTACTGGTTATAAGCACTTCTGCATGATACCTAATCTGTTTCTTTTATTTATTAGTTTTTTTTTTGCCGATGTGCTAATTACATATACCAATTTGTTCTTTGGGAGATATCTACTACTTAATTATAGATATATTATGCAGTATGTATCATTCAAAATAGCAAATTAAAATATTGCGTTGTTTATAATTATCGCCTATTTTATTTAATGATATGTTAAGACAAATAAAAATAAAAGTTGTTATGTTGTTGTATGTTAAGTTGTTTACTGACCGTTCTTATATTCTTTCAAAATTCGAATTCGATATTTTTAAAGGTCAGAAAGAAACATACGGATAGCATTCGGCTGTAGAGCTGTACCATGATAATATAAAGACTATAACGTAAAGAAAGAAAGAGATCGTAGGGATAGAGATCGGTTAATGTAAACTTTTCACTATAAATAATTCATAATTATTGACCTTCCAACAAATGGACGTCGGGTCTAATACAAAAACCACGAAAAATGTCCGAAGTTAACCTATGCAAACGTAGTGACATGTAACGAAATATAAAAAACTAAAACATTTAATTTAAATTGTAACGTCATTGTAGTACTGCCTAATTTAGCTTGCAACAATTTAAAGGGCCCAAAACACCATATTCAGCTTATATTGGAAGCTTAACAAAATGCACCATATTTAGCTTCGACTGAAAATTACTAGAACACAACAGTAATGGAGCAGCCTTTATTGTATACATCAATTAATTTTTATGTATATTATTATGTCAAATTTTGTACAAATTCACTTCAAGAAATAATAAAGAGCTGGGCAGATACATACATACAAATATTACAAATGTGAAAATAAGCGTGTACTATAAGAAATGTACCGATATTCCAACTAAACGTAAACTCAAATATCCGTAATTCCGAAAACCGATTTATAATAAAACAGTTACGTTTTCAAGTAATTTTGATGCTTCTCACAAAGCCAAAATTATCTTTTATGTATAAACACATTTGACATTATGAAAATTAGAGCTAACGTTATTTCCGGCAAATGTATTTTATGACTTCTGATAGGTAATCCCTAGTCGCAAAACGAGTACAACAATATTTTGTTAGTTATTGCTAACATTAGATAAGTCATTCTAAAATATAAGATTAAAATCAAGACGACTCTATAGTTTCTTTGTTCCAAATATTTCAATTGCTTATGGTTCGAATAATTCAAAATGACCAAGAAGTTTATATAAGCTTCTTGAAATTGACGTAATGGGTCTCTTTCCATCTTTTGCGCATGCAATGTGTAGAAAAAGGACAGTTAGCTATTTGATTATTTTGTTTGCTTTTGTAATTTATATTTACGTTTATTTATATATAAATTAAATACTATACAACTATGCAAAATAACACTTTTAAATGATAACTATGATAACACAATATATTTGTTTAGTGAAAATATGATACAGAATCCAGTTTTTACACTTTACTGCAGTAATTTTTACAAGTTATTATTATATGATACTGCATGATTGACAACCGCGCTGTCAGTTGAACAAACGAAGACTGTTGCGCGATTGACGCTTTGTATGCGATTTTAACGCCCTATAGGTGCGGACACTTTTTAGCGCGAACCCGATGTCCATTTGTTAGTAAACCAATGTACATATTTGTGTGTAATTGTAACAAACTAGTGGAGTAATTTCACATAAAAAACAATTGAATATCAATTCAACAAAAATTTAACGTTTCACGTTAAACGGTTTCGACACAGTTTTAGCTGATTTTTTATTCGATTTCGACAAAACCTTTGTATTTCGATATGAAGTTTGTAAGATGACATTACGATTCCGTTTAATCCTATTTAAGTTTGAAAAATAAATATACGTGATTTAGAGCCGAAAAACATAATTTCATTTCAGTTTGTACTGCGCTCCTTATCAGAACTAACGTAATCGACATTTTAAGCGAAATTGTCTTATTAACATTTCGCACTGCTATTACAATAGTATTGTAACTCAAAATATGTGAACGTAAAATTGGGATCTCTACACGTCAATACAACCGTCGTTAGAATGTTATGAGAAACAATTAAAATATATTTACTTAACTCTAAATGAGATAAACTTATTGTGAGGTAGTTCTGGACAAAACAGCCCTTACCCAAAAATATAAATTATTTACCCTTTTATTTATAAACACGTATTTGGCAAGTAGGAAATTTCTCGGACGTCCGTAATAAACTATAATCTATATATAAATTTAAATAATCTTTCACAGTGAGTGATTTGTTATTCGTCGATTCAGAAAAAAATACGCTTTTTGAGTTAATACACTATCCTATTAACAGTGCAATATCTGGAATCAGCAAAATCAGATCTACAAACCCCTGTAAGCGTTTTTTTATATCTTATTTAGTAGTTTTGTTGTTCAGCAAAAAGAAAAGCTTCAAGTGCCAATTTCGAAAGTTACCAAAATGCATTTGCGTTAGTTCTGAGAAGAAGGGTAGTATAACTAACGCAAAAACCTTTGACCTAGGTATAGGATTTTCCGTTTTTTGATGGTAATTTAGAAATGAGTGTTGGATTTTTGCTCTGAACATTATTTATTCATATCTTTTTGTGTATTACTAAAACGCTGGGGAAATTTGTACAAACTTTCATACCACGTTTTACGCTCTTTAAGAGATATTTTTTTAATAACGTAAAAACATGTTCCATTTTTTGCTGTGAAGAGTGTTCAAACCAAGTTCCAGGAATGAGATTTTTCCTTAAACATATATTTTCTTTTATTAAAAATTTACTTGCAAGAAACACATTTTCATGCATTACTTAATTTACCTAATATGAATAATTCAAATCACGTCTCTCTCTCTTACTTCAGTGGCATAGTATTTCCAGAGAATAGTTTTGTGGTTTGATTGTGTTCTTCACCCCCTTGTGGGGGAATCGACACGGAATCGCATTACGGTCAGGAAAAGCTGTATGTCAATGTAATAAGCGTCAAAAACGGGAGCGTCAGCGAAAGCGAAACGACGATGTTTTTTTTACAAGAATACAAGATATTTATTCGCTGACTATTGTAATTAACATTACAGGTCTTATAGTATATTATATTAGACCGTACATTTCACCATAATCTTAGCATGCGAAAATGTTACACCACTCTTTTTTCATTTTTAATGTAGCTTGCATTAAAGTTAAATTAATACAATATCATAAACAAACAACAACAAATGGAATTTAACCGGAAAATAGGAAGTCAAAAATATAACATACAATCATTGACTTACAAATAAATGGACGACGGGTCTAATACAAAAAGCACGAAAAAAATGTCTCAAGTCAACCTATTTAAATGTAGTGACATGTAAAGGAATATGAAAAAGCTAAAACGTTGAATTTAAATTGTAATGTCATCGCAGTACTGTCTAATTTTGCTTGCTTCGCTGTCAGAAGAAACAAACGAAGACTAAAGCGTGAATGACGCTCTGTATACGATTTTAACGCCCTATAAGTTCGGACACTTTTTAGCGCGGACCCGACGTCCATATAATTGTAAGTCAATGCATACAATAGTTAAATTTTTTTCTAAGATATCTAGTTTTGACTATATTAAAGTTGCTTAGATTTTGTTTGACATAGACAGAGGCCTCGTAAATATACATCGTTGGTAGGGTTAATTAATATCTTTAGTTTCCTAATGTAAGGTACACAACTCTCTTGTTGACCCACACCAAACATGGCCCTGATACATTTCTTCTGGGTTTTAAATAGTGGCATAATGTGTTGCAGCAGCATTTCCCCAGAGTTCCTACTCTAAATGGATTACTATCCACATCGCAAACTAGAGGCTACATAAGCGTGATAAGCGCAAAGAACAGTTTTTTGTGATGTTATTCTTGTCAGTTTTTTTAAAAAACATATACGTATTTACTAAGTTTAGTATTTAAGTTATTGATATGCGTCTTCGAGTTCAAATGACTACCAAGAGTAATGCCCAAAAATTTTGTTTCATTAACTTGAACAACTTTTTGTCCATCGTTCTCGTTGTAATTGCATGGATATAATGCTTTTCTGACCAGTTTGCGAGTGATTCTATACGGGCATTCCAATGAAGTGATTTATTATTCAAACTTGACACAATTATTATGTCATATTAACAAAGCGTTAATCAGATTTTATTTCGTTTTCAGGGAATTTACAGACATCGTGTCTAATTATTACTTTAAGGAAGCTTATATAAGGACTCATATGAAAATGACGCCTTACTTCATGGGACTTCTTACGGGGTATATTTTACATAGGATACAGACTGAAAAGTGAGTATTTTCTTGTATTTAATTACGATTTCTTTCTATAGGAAAATTTTCTTTATAAAAGTTGTAATTTGGTGGAAGATAGCAGGAACTAGAAATAGTGGAAGAACAAGAATAGTGTAAAGTGAGCAAATAAAGACGATCAGTTTAACATTCTTCTTTAGTTTAAATAAATCTTCAATATTATTCTGGTTAGTGAGTTAATGAAAAATATAATATTATGTTGATATATATATATATATATATATTAGCTTAATTATATATGAGCTTAAGATAGCTCTATAGCTGTCTTAAGCTACTGGAATTTCTCATGTATCACTGAACAAAGCGCGGTGCTATTTCTGCTTTGAGAAGCATGTAAGAAGAAGTAATGAGAAAAGTATTATTTATTTTCAGCTACCAACTTTCCAAGTTAATGAAAGTCTTCGGCTGGACTACGAGCATAGTGTTGGGCACAGTGACGACTTTCTCCATCAGTTTGTTCTATCAGGAGTGGTATCAGTACAATACCATAGAGGCTGCTGCGTACATTTCATTGCATAAGCTCACGTGGGGTATCGCTAACGGTTGGCTGATAATTGCCTGTGTTACTGGTAATGGAGGTATGTACGAGTATTTTGAGGTTGCGCCTCATTTACAATGAAAAAAAAAGTAATTTTAGTGGATATACCGCTTATTGAATATAGCTGTACTTGGACAAATTTGAATAAATACACTTGTTACAACTCCATTTAATATTTATTATATGTAATTCTCGTTTGTTATATATTCATTCACGTTTCAAAAGATCATTTTGTATAAAACTCTTTTTACATAAAAATCATTTTATATAAATTATTGTCATTTTAGATAGTTTCTACACATTTTTTATAACTAATGATTTTGCACCGTGTTACTTGTCAGTCCGATACTAGAGTGTAATTTTAAAACTGGGGTGCGGACGAAGAGTAGTCCTCGCCAAACAAATCAACAAATCTTAAAATAATGTACACACGCTAGCACATCAAGCTACAATGACGTATCTTGTTCCATTGCAATGGAGGCGATTTTCGAACAAAAATGTGTAGTCTGATGTGCCGTTGTCCGTACTTTCAATAGAGATTTGATTATTTTAAAGCGTAGTTAAGGATGTAGCATGATTATTTAGAAATTTTAGCCATTATGATGAAAGGATTCAGCGATTGTTGCCCAAGGTGCAGCAGGTGTATAAGAAAGAAATGGACGATTCGTGCTTACGAGAGACTTCTTTCGTGCACCCATTTCCAAGTAATATTTTCATCCATTCCTGTCTTGCCAAAGTTATATTTGTCGGAGAACAAACATATAGCAATGAAACTATACTATGCACATTAGGACCTACCATAAACAACTGTGAAACTGACTACTTGGGTTCAACAAGTAATAGAGGTTGCTGGTTTCTGACACCGAAATATGCCATTCTGTCATCTGAATCTACCTTATAGTAATAGCGGGACATGTTTTCAGGTCTTTTCACAAAACTCCTGACATGGAAATTTTTAGTGCCGTTATCGAGACTTACATACTGTGCGTACTTAGTAAACGGTATTGTGGAATTGTACTACGTTGGACAACTGAGACATCCGCTGCACGTCACGTTCTTCACTGTGGTACGTATTCAGATATTTTGAGAGTGAATGGGTTGATAAGGTAGTAGCAAAAGCCTAGCTCCGAGAATACAATGTCAAGGTTCCAACTATGGACTCGTACGCGTCTGTTTTTGAATCCGTATTCCACTTGACGTGTCAAGTGGCACGCCATGAAGCTTTTACAATGATAAAAAAGGTGAACGACCTTTGAATGGTCAACGTAAACTGCATTGAACTTGTTTATGTGAGCGGTTCAGACCGTTGCCCATCGTACCAACAGAGGCCTAGAGTTGAAATTAAATCCGTTTACTTAACGTAATGTCTGAAGCAGTTTTCTTGGTGAACAATGTCCAAAGAAGGATGACGAAAGCTGATCCAATAATTATAAAATCAATGAAGATTGGTTCATGTACTTTGTTAGTATAATTTTGCGTTAAAGTTTATGGCCATTTATTAATATATTTTTTGTGTGTGTTTAGAAGTCGGGAATACAGAAATTGCAAAACAATGTATTTTAGAATAGAAGTAAGAACACATTGATTCAGTTCGACTATTATTTAGGTAACCTTCTTGTACGTACGTTTCATGTTAAGCATGATTATTTACCTAAGTAAAGTATTGGGTATTTTAAAGTACACACATAAAACATTATAGCTATAAAATACCTAATTAAATAATCACTTAAACAGTAATGGCATAAAGTCATAATCTCAGTACAGAGTACTAAAAAAACCGACCTCAAAAGTACGTGGAATTACATATAATTACCGAGTTTTCGGTTACCGAAAAGTGCGCAAATCCGGATTCATCCCCTAGTTCGCCACTATACGGGACTTGACTCAGGAGATAATAAAAATCGGTCACTACTCAAAGTATATTGAGAGAGAAAAACGCTTGAATTAAAGAATACCTAAACAACGATTAAAATAATTGCTCATTATACTAAAATTTATGGACTATTTGTAAAAATGAATCTTCATGCGTGAACAGCCACCCTTAGAAGTGGATGATTTTCTTCAGAATTAAATGGGACCACTATGGAGGTACCCTCTTTCCAAAAGAAAAAGAATTATGAAAATTGCTTCACAAATACCGGAGTTATCGCGTAACATACATACATAAAAAACATACAGTTGAATTGAGAACCTAATCTTTGTTTTGAAGTCGGTTAAAGAATAAAACACAATGTGACAAAAATGTTTAGACAATATTTAAATCACAGATAACGAAAGTTAGCAAAGGAACGTTTCGACAAGATGCCTCTTGCCACTATCAATGTCACATTGATATTGAGAACAGTGTGACAATTTGTGGCAGATTTCTGCCATTTGGGCAGATTTAACTTTTATTCATTTTCATTGCTGCAGAACATGATATGAGATGATGATGAGAACATGAACACATTTAATATAACTTTTAAATGTGGCAGAGTTTGGCAGATTTGGGAATATTCAGCAAGTTCTTTAGTATTTTTGGGAACAAGCTGAAAACTTGTTGTTTTCTGCTACTACGAACTTACATCTGAAGCGAAATACAATGTTATAAACCAGAGGTTCCCAGTCTTTCTTTCTCTTCTTTTTTCTCTCATATACATTTCCCCTGCAGATACATTTCTACCATATTCCCGAAACTCGACAAAAAATGTGAAGATTAGATCTAACTATGGAAATTTGGAACGCAAATTGCGGAGTTCCAACCACAAATGAATAATTTCCGAAAAAAAGTGAGAATTTAATTGATTGTGCTGTGAGTGGATGTCAAAAAAGTAAAGACACGTACTTAATATGGAATATGCAAGTTTTTACAAGTAACAGTCGCAGAGCTTCTTAAAATATTATCTGCCTGCATTGATAGATGAAGTCAAGCCAACATTTTAGTTCTTCACTATCGAAAGCAGATAAATTTTCATAGACCCCGCTTACGAATTGTGAACCCCCATTTTTTTGTCACGCTTACGTAGACCCCCGTCGAGTCTCAGGGGGTCCAACTGGACCACTTTGGGAACTAAGGTTATAAACATAACCTATATCAACTTCATAACCCCAGCTTCTACAGGCTGTACTCAATTAGCTTTTTGATGCTTTGATAATGAATCACAAGTCTTGATAGGTCTTTTTATTACACGTCGTCGAAAGCACTGGGTCACAAAATACATGGAAAGTCGCCATCCTTCTTTCCGATAATGGGTTGATAGTAGCAGTGGAGCTTCTTGTGAAAGAGTTCGGCCAAGAAAGTACTGCCACCATTATCTATTATTGCCGTCAAGTAATGATCAGAGCATTACTGCGTTCGGTTTTGAAGGATGACGGGCGCTGTGGCAGTGTCCCTCGGATCTTTGCGATTCAAAGCTTTGAGTGGTACATGAACTGTTATGGATAAGCGTGTCGCTTACCACCATGCGTACGACTTGTTCTTTCCATCACGTGATATCGTAAAAACGATATAGATATAGTTCAGTTATTTTAGTTTAATGATTTTTAATGGAATCTGTTTTCTTTCCTAGTTGGCAAATGCAATTTCACATTTGATGTTGACATTTACGCTTGCCATGCTGCTGTGTTTGACCTTCGAGTCTCCTATACACGGCATTGAAAAAATATTGCTTGCAAAATTCGGTAAGTACAATTTATAAAAATGAGATGAAAACAGTTACACACTTTATATATGTCTGCTGTAAATCACCATACTAATATTTAATGAAATTTACAGTTCGCCCAGCTCAATCCGACAACGCAAGAAGACAAGTGTCTTTAGAGTCCTCCAGAAATACTAGTCAATCAAAATTAGACACGTAGCGGATAAAAAGACTAAGTAAAAAACTTAGATTAATCAGTTAGCAGCATGTGACTGTGTGAATGGGAAGTGGGTCAACGCGAGTCCGTAAAAGGAATTTTGTGAAGTCCTCCATTTGTGTACAGTATATATGACCAATTCAGGTTCCAAGGTAAATATTATTTGCAAAACTACATTTATCACTTTCGTCGTCGATCGCTGTTGACTGTTTTTGCCAATTTTTGAAGGATATATATAATATAACACCTTAATCTTTATACGCATGTTTTGAAGCCTTTCTAATTTATTGAGTAGGCTGATTACCAAATCCATGTAGCAATGCCTCAATAAGTTGCTAACCTCGGCAATGTGCGACTCCCACGTAATAGACACCGATCAAAAATAACCCCCCGGTTCTTGACTGTACCCATATAAGGAATTTGGATACTGTCAAAACCCACACGTGACAAGGAATTGCGATTGAAACTGAATGTTAATAAAATGCTGCAAATAACACATTGTGTCAGGGCTTAACGTTTAGACCAAAAGATTGGCTCCAGCAAAGAATAGATTTCCAAAAGGTCAACATTAGTAACACCGATGGTAAATGGTAATCGTAAAGAGGTAACACAAAAACTTGGAGGTTGTCAGTACAAAAATGATAGAAAGAAGTGTGAGGGAGTTGATAAAGATAGAAAATAAGAAAGCAGAAAGGACGCCACCTTGCGGAACTCCGGCAGAGATATCAACGCAGTATGTTAGCAAAGAATTTTCATAACTAATTCGTGCCCGTCGTTTACAAAGTTAGCTTCAAAATTAATTAATAATTACTGGAGATATGTTAAGAAAACGTATATTTCCATTAGTAGGCCAAAGTCATCGCGATCGAAAGCATTATGGAAGTTGAGGAGTGTTTGTACTTACATATATTATCTGTGGTTGGAACAGTACAATTGTTGATTTTTCAGACTCATATAGATGTCGTCATTAATTTTCGTAAGTGTAGTAGTCATACTATGACCGATGCGAAAACCGGACTGGATAAAATTGTCTAGGAATTAAATGAACTGATGGAGACTAAGCTTATCTTATACTTTCGACAGGGAAAATGAATTTGAATAGGACGGTAGTCTGGCAGGGTACTTGGTTAGGATTATTTTATTAAACGGGATGATATAAGCATCTTATCAGGTAGTGATGAAGAAACAGGTAGAAACACATGTGACATGTAATATATGACTACGAATGTGAATATGAACAGATATAGTAAGGACACTAAGACTAATACAATCTCTATGTACAGTATTGTAGGTGATAATAGTCAGTAAATTGATTGATAAGAAAGGAGGAACAGTAAAGAGTTGGGAATTAAGAAAGATACTATACAATGTAGTATTTGATTCTGTAGTGTACGACAAAGGCTCCATAATTTTTGATTAAAAGGATTACTAAATAGAAAAACAAACGAGTCAGATATTACGCTCAGTATGGTTCTTCAGAAAATTTAAACTGTAATAAGCCCTTTTTATTCAAACCAAGTGAAGTTAAACCTAAAATACGTTGTGATGTTAAAACCAAAATTTATTGAAACTCTCTTCGTGTGAAGTACTGAGAACTGAGAGGTCTTGGTTGTTTGCATATGTCATTCAATGTAAGCCTTGCTTATGTCGTCATAAGATAGCGTAATCCCCATCATGGTGTCAAACGCTAAATCAATCCAAATTTCCACCAAGATACGTGACATTTTTAGTGTAGTAAACAGGAAAACCGTGTTTGTGTTAAATTACGGTTTATGCTGTCGACAATACCCCACTTTCATCTACATGAATATTAGATATAACTAGCTAAGATGTAACAGAAACCCAATTGTTTCAATTTGCTTAGGAATTGAGATTGTGTACTTGCGGTTAGTTTGAATATGTGTCTGTTGAATACGTGATTTGTATAAATATATGATTGTAATAGGCTATTTGGTAATGTAAACGAAATGTATATAATAATGTTTTTCACACACGTGACACAGTTTTTTTAAGATCGTAAAATTATAATTTTTAGATAAGTTTTTTTATAAACTTAGGAAACATTAAAATAACAACATTTTATAAAATGAAACTATTTTATTGGGACCCTTTACAGAGCCCATGTCAATCGTGAACATGGGCCCTGTAAAGGGTCCGAAACGTTGGCTTATTTGAAGAAACATATACCTATATGCGACTTAGAGCTGCAAAAATAGTTTCATTTCCTATAAAAAAAAGTCAAGTGGCCAATTAGTATAAGTTTAAGTTAGACTAAATATTCGTCAGCTTTAAAAGCGTATTTGTTATTGTTGTATGTGATAATATGACCATATCCCTAAGATTTAGTTTATCATTTATTAGTGTATGTAAAAATAGCCTTAGAATTATTATAAAGGCATATAAATTGTAGGGTGTATTATAGAGGAAATTTCGTCGTATGAAATTGTAAATGTTTTAATGAATTATCGAATTTAATTTTATTCTGTAAAGTTACTCAGCCATCAAAAGTTAACATTCTCATTAATAATCGTATTTCTTGAATTAAACTCATTAATTGAACAAACTTAACACCAACTATCCTAAACGCATTACGACGGCCTGAACAAAAATTTAATACTGAAGAAGTTTAATACTGAGAAGATTCCAGAGTTGCATTGTATCTGGACCATTCTTATTTGTGCAATTTTATTTTGTGCATATATATTAAAAAATTATATACTTGTATTACTTAGTCAATTCCTATTTAAAATTAATCGTAGTAGTTTATATTAGATTTTTATTTTTATTTTATTTATATTTACACAATATAAATATTTATTTAAATCATCATTAAGAAAGTGACGAAAATGTCACTTCCATGTCGTATGCAAAGTCCATTTACAATGATTCAAATTAAAACTAAATATCTGTAATAAATAAACCAATCTATATTATTTTACGATAATACATAGAATAAACTTTCTAAAAAACACTAAATATATATACAACATAAATAAAATAATGGATTAAAAATATTTCATAACGTTTCTGCATGAAAAAATTGTCACCTCCATGCATAAACTTATTGAACGCAGCCATAATTTATTAAATCAGTCAACACTAGTCTGAACAATTACAGACAACAAACACAATGCCATCTTGAAAGTTTTTGACAGTTTGCAACTTCCGGGATAAAAGTTTTGGCTCAATGATCTATAAGGTGCGATTTTTCAAAAAATAGCCTGCTAATGCCATGGAGGTGACACAATTTCCATGGATTTGAGTCACTCCGTGGAGGCGTTTTTTCTTTTTTTTTATGAAAACTACAGTGTTATCACTGTAGCTAAGTTTTTAAGTAAAACATAGTGTAGGATACGGTTCCTTTAATTTGAGACTACTTTGGATCATATCAGAAAACATTGTTTTTTTTATTACTTTAAGTCGTTTTTGAGAATGGCCCATCTACAACACGGCAGTTGCGATGGAATATGAATACAAACATCCTTACATATATTTTAATGTTTGATTTTTTGACTGATGTTATTTTATTGGACTGTTATAGTGTACAAACTATTGTATGAGTGAATACTACGACAACTTTCTATGCCGCAAACTATTCTTCTAAAAAACGTACTTGTAACACCTTTATAACTTGTGTATCACTATAAAATATATTATTAAATATATATTTACAATCATGTGTAAAACAGTGAATTGGTGGAGGGAGGAGGTTAATTCTACGAACGAAATTAGTCCATAACTGTTTTATGCTTAATTAGAGTTATAAAAGTTCACATAATTATACGTAATTAGTTTTATGTAGTTCATATAATATTCATGTGATAAAAGCACATTTGACGTATGATCACATGTGGCTTTATTATTCCAAGGTACGATATGTATTGTGATGAATAAATATTGCTCAATTATACGGTAAAGTTATACCACTTATGCTTAAAGTCCGTCGTGCTTAGAAAGCATATTTTTTATTTTAATAATAAAAAATTTAAATATTTTTACATAGTGTCTTATTATTTACCTGGAGCACGTTTATTACTGAATTTTACCGTAATTAAATTCTTGAAATTGTCGCGTTTAAGTGAAAATATTATCAAAAATACTAAAATTCTTTTCTTTCTTTATTTACTTAGGATAACCAACAAGCCATACACTTAATAATAGGGGTTAAAGTATGAAATTGCCGATTTGTACTGAAAATCTGAATTGTTTATTTTTTAAATTTTTAACAAATTTATTTAATCAAAATAGTTGCCATTATTATCTATACATTGCTGCCATCTAATGGGAAGGTTATTAATGCCTTTGCGATAGAACTCCGACGTTCTAGACTGCACAAACTGTGTGAAAGCATTTTGTACTGCCTCCTGGGAAGAAAACTTCTTGTCACGTAGATAATTATCCAAATCACGAAAAAAATGGTAGTCCGTTGGAGCAAGGTCTGGTGAATACGGAGGATGACGAATGGTTTCTAACTGCAGTTCCTGAAGGGTCAAAATGGTTTCTCGTGCTGTGTGAGGTCTCGCGTTGTCGTGGAGCAATAATGGTGAAGATCGATTCATGAGTCGGGGCTGTTTTACAGCTAGTTTTGTCAACATGGTTCGGAGTTCGGCACAATAGACACCTGCCGTTATTGCTTGACCAGATCGGAGAAAACTATAGTGAATAACACCATGCTGAGACCACCAAACAGTTACCATTACCTTTTTATTGGTAAGTTTTGCTTTAGGACACTGTTGTGGCATTTGACCTGGGGTCAGCCATTGCATTTTTCTTTTCCGGTTATCATAAAGAATCCACTTTTCATCACATGTTACAATTCGATCCAATATTCCTTCATTTCTGTACCGGTTCAACAAGGCAACACAAGTTTCAACACGCGTTTCTTTCTGCAGATCAGTCAAATCATGAGGCACCCATTTTTCGTATTTTTTTATTTTTTTGATTTGACGCAAGTGAGTCAATATTGTGGGTAAGGTAACGTTAAACCATGCCGCTAATTCCTGGGTAGTTTGACTAGGATCGGCTTCCACTATCTCTCTTAATTCATCGTTATTCACCTGTGTGGGCGGTCTTCCTCGTGGCTCGTTCTTTAAGTCGAAATTTCCATCACGAAAGCGTTTAAACCAAAATCGCACGGTGCGTTCATTAGTAGACCCCTCTCCAAACGCAGCATTGATATTGCGGGCTGTTTCTGCCGCGTTAGTTCCGCGTCGGAACTCGTATTCAAAAATCACTCGAATTTTCGCAGTATCCATCTTTCTTGTCTAAATTGAATAACAAAAACAATTGAAAGTCGATATTCAAATGTTTCAAATTTAAAAAAAAAAAAATCACAGAAACCATTTGAAAAAAGTTTCATTCGAAAACCTCAAACCACGAAGATTCTATGAAAATTCAAAGAACCTATTGCAATAAAACGGCAATTTCATACTTTAACCCCTATACATACAATTTTGATTATACAATTCAAACGGGGTAATGCTAAATAAAGTGCTGACTCAATTAAAAGTTGCCACCACATGCAACACAGTAAAACAAAGATAATTATTTATATACATAATATATACAGTTATTCACACTTTTAATTTATATATAACATGTAGTACAATATATTTGTTTAATACCAAATATAGAAAGATAAACATTACTAATAGGAAGAACAGACACAGTATGACATCACAGAGTATGACAAATGCCAAACAAAACGTTTTTACACCCTCTCAATATGCAATGAGTGTGTAGCAAAATATGGCCTCCAAACGACACTATAGTAATCCAGGAGGCTACGAACCAGAGCATTACATATTACATAGTAAAATTTTTGTAGAGCACTTGCGAAACCCCTTACCATTTCTCAACACAAAACCTAATATTTATGAGGCCTTCCTAACAACTGCATCTATCCTTAAATGTAAGCTTGCGGTCGAAGTAGACTCCCAGATCACGAACTTTGTCAACCTCATTCAGTGGCTCATCAGATTACAGTATACTGTGAAGATACACACCTCAGTCTCCTAGACAAAGTTATATATAAACATATCGAGTTCTTAGGTTTTCGCGATTGTTACACATAGGAAATGAAACTATTTTTCCGGATTTAAATCGCGTATATTTGTTTTGTTGTCACGGTTGAGTCAACCGTGACCATGGGACCTGTAAAGGGCCCGAAACGTCGGTTTGTTTAAAAAAACAAATATACGCGATTTAAATCCGGAAAAATAGTTTCATTTCCTATATATATAAACACTTCTTAATATTTAAGCACATGTTATTATCGATACACTATTTAGACAATCTATCAAGGTCAGACTGCAGGAAAGACACGTCACGCTCAGATTTTATTATTTATTTATTATATCATATCCACAGAGTTCAAGATCGCATGAAATACAATATGAAACATATAAACATAAAAAAAGAAACTACCAGTATTATATTACTGGTACTTCTTATATGATTATAAATTCAAAAACACTAATAATATAAGTAATCAAAACCAAATAGGAACGAAAATTAAAAGGGACCGCTCTGAACCGTACCCGGCTCAAACGTCCCCATCACACTAGCCGCTCAGATTCAATTATTCTACCAAATTTTAAATCATCAGCATCATAAACGGTGTAGATTGAATAAAGCACTGTCGAATGTCACATTACATTTTCCCACTGATCATTAATAACTTCATAATTGGCACGACTAAAATTACGACTATCGTTAATATTATTTACATTAAAAGATTTCTGTATTAGTGAAGTTATTCGCACCTCTAGTGGAGGATGAAACTTATCAACATTGCATAGTACATCACCAGCCACACCAATCGTGACGTTGCAAAATGTGCGTTCAGAAAGAACCAAGTCTAATAGTGTACCATAATAATTTAGCACATCATTATATTGTCTCAAATTGTTTAAGTCCATAATCAATTAAAGCGCTACTAAGACCTAGATAGTTGACCCCGCACACGAGTCTCTACAGATTTCCAATTTATATTGGTCACGTTAAAATCTCCCAAAATGCAGGAAGTTATTCCCTCATCGCAACAATCTAAGTTCGCATTGCAACTTGCTATGAAGTTATACAGAATAGATAAACATGAGGGAGGCGGTAGATAGATCACACAAAAAGCTACGCGTTTAACGGTTTTGCTAACAATAAAATCCACAATGATCCAGAGATCCTCAAATTCGCTTTCCCAGTTAATCAATCACTCTGAGTTAATTTTATTCGACACTGCAATCAAAATACCACCACCATCCTTCTTATCTTGAAGACCGGTTGACTTTTTGTCTCTTCTATATACTACGTACCGATCATCAAACAGCTCGTGAGAAAGAACTTTATTGTTCAACCATGTTTCGGACAACACAATAATTTCATAATCACTACATGCTAGATTGCGAAAGAAACAATGTGTTTTAGTGCGTAAACCTCGAACATTTTGGTAATACACTTTTATTGAATGGAATTTAATTAATTAAATCTAAATTACTGGCAACAATATTAGTAAATAATGAATAAAATGTAACAATTAAATTAATTTATTTAAGAATTCCATATGTTTTATGACAATATATTCAGGAGCATCATTTTTTCTAACAATTTTTTTTCCATTTCTAATCCTCACGTAAGCATAACCTTTTTCTTTGACTGCGATTCTTGTGGCTGCATGAAGGGTTTTATTACTGGGGGAAAGATGTTCCATGACAAATATTGGTGTAATATTATGATTGAATCCCACATGACCGCTGTTCAATTTATTATGCTTGTTAGTTTTGTTGTAGGTACTTAATACTAGAAGCCATGAACAGGTCTCTAAATTTGGGTGAAGCAAATTGGACTATGATTGAGCGTGGTCTTGGACTATCACGATTGAGTTTCGCTATGCGCGTGCAGTGTGCTATGTCATTATCTGATACTTCACAGTTGATTGTTTTTCCAAGATCCTTTTTTTTTCTCTCAGGCACGCATTGAATCTCAATATTGTTAGACCTTGTGGACTATTCCAATTGATTAACGCGCGCACATAGATCAGTCACCGTTATTTTAAGCTGCTGGTTTTCCTGCTGCAATAAAGGCAATGCCTGTTTCGTATGCTTGTTCTCCTTGACGATATCTTCATATTGACTGTTCAAATAAGTCATGGAATCAACAATCCCAGAAACTTCCTCTTTTAAAGGTTTTAATTCTCTGTTTAGTATGCCTACAATATTAGTATTGAGAGTAGAGATCATTTTTTGCAACTGAGATTTAATAACATCCTGAACAATATTACGTACGTCATCTCTAGTGATGGTCGAATCCAGATTCACCTCAGGAGGCGAGTTAGGTAGGTGCTAATCTCTTGGTGCCCCTGGTATTTAGTACGTTTCGCGTAGGTGTGTTATCGGTTTTCGGAGGTTTTGGAGTTGAGGTTTTGCACAACGGACAAATCCAGTTTTTATGTACAGGTTCATCAAGAAGCAGCAAGCAGACAAAGTGATACGCTTTTCCACACTTAGTGCATACAATATAATTATCGCTATCACTGCCGCCAGCGCAGCAACCCCAAGCTAAATTGTCCATAATTTGACGAACTTGTTACTTGGTACAATACGATTAGTAAATTCGCGTTACTGTGTAAGCTCGGACAACGGCTCGTAGCGGTTCAAAGATGCAACGCGTAGCAAATCTGCAGTGACGTATGCAAGTAGCGCTGTCTACGTGAATTGGAGCGTATTTGCGTGAACGCAGCCGTAACTGAAATATTTACGATGGCAATACTGGATAGTTGTCAGTTTTGTCTACGCCTCCAAACGTTTCTCGCCCAATCAGCAGACCACTATTTTGGGATTACCGGTGATTTGTTGTGCCGGTGAAATGTACTATTCAAATTCTATAAATTAACTGTAATTTTCGTCGTACCTTAGTGAATTGCAAATACTTAATCTCCAACTGTGAAAACGGTAGAGCTACTCAATCAGGTTACTCCCACTATAAATCTGATGCAAACCGTAAGTGAAAACTGTGTTTTTCGTACTAAATCTTTAAAAATTTGTGCTACGAGTTGTTTACTAAATGGAATCACGTTCCGTTTTAAGCAACAAATTGCCTACATTACAGAGTATTTGAACTCTGCTAAGTACTAAAAGTATAGGCTAAACGCGATACAAGTCGGGTATTTACTACCCATTGGTACAACAGATGGCGCGACGAGTAGGTACCAAATAGCAATTTTTCTAACTAATTTGTTTTACAGTGACAAGCTGCAATTTATCAAAATTTCTCTAATTTCTAGTGCTAACAAAACAAGTCAGCTAGATGGCGCTTGTTGCACAGATTTTTATGGATAGTGCCGACAATTCTTTTATTTTGTTTACGATTAGCGCCATGTACCCACATTAGGAAACATTAATTTATAAACTAGTTTATAACACACAATGCCATCCACTGACACGTATATCTATCGAAGTTCAGAAAATAATTTTAACTCATGATCAATATTTCAATAATAGTATTATAAAAAAACCCGACTTCTTATATTTCATATTAAAAAGGAATCGATTTATATCCACGGCCATTTACATAATATGAACTATTGATTAGCGCCACCTAGTTAGACGACGTAATTTTGACCTTTTTCTGAGTTACGATCTGTATTACGGAGATTAGTTCACTTGACTTATCCATGGTATAGGTTCAGGTGGTTAGCGACAGAAAATTTTTCAAAAATCTTTTTACGGTGACCTGTGCTATAAACCATACAGTTCCGCAACAAATGTACTTGCGTCAGAGAATAGTAATGAGAAAGGTCACTCTCCGCCTCTCATTAGTTTTAGATACCACACCGCGCCCAGCATATTGTTGTGACGTTGACGGAACGGCAACAAAGGCTGTCACCGAGTGTTTTTCTTCATCTAAATGAGATAAAGAGAGGAGTTTCTTTCGTTAAAAAAGCTTTTTATTAGATTTCGAATTTTCCATATAACGCGATTTCATAACAGAATGTTTAGGGATCAGACTTTTAAAAGAAAATATTTTAGTGTAAGTCATTTATAGTAGTATCGAGTTCATTGGTATATTTTTTTTTCAAACGAACCTGATTGAAATCCGGATTTTCCATTTATAGTAGTGTACTTATTATGTTAAGTCTTTTGTTTGCTACTTATTTGACTTATTTAAATTAACTGGTGTAGTTTACTGCTGTATTAGTGTTTAATAAATAAGATCATTAGTATACGTAATGATTTTTTTATACAAATGCAAGTGTGCACTTGACCTCCCTGACCTGACCTGATGGAAAGTGACGATGAGGTCGACGATGGAGCATGCGCACTTAAGTAATGTCTATTCACTCTCGCCTTGAAAAGGTCCAACTTATAACGTGCATTAATTACATATGCAATACATACATTCGTTTATTTGTTATTTTTGATCATATATTTAAATGTACAATACATACGTTTACCCTTACAGAGTTATTGTGCACGTTAAACCAGAGAATAAATAGTACAAGAAAGTGACGGGTAACTCTATCACCATATATATATATATTTGCGCGTGTGCAGACAGCCCCTTGCTTAGATGTAGTAGTAGTTGTAGGTTAATAAGTTTCTATATTTAGTTGTGTGCTTACTCAGAGCAATGGCGGGGGTACTCGCGGGGAAGCGGGCATCGCGGGGCGCATCCCACAAACAAGCTGAGTTTGTGGGATCAGGCACTACGGGTGTACGATGCGTGATTTAAAATATTATTGGAATACGTTCAGCGAATTCTTCGCAAATCGTTATATGCATAATAATAATAATGGTGCACACAAAAATTTTCGTGTACGAATATAATTTGACATCGAAGTACTTTACGAAACAATATTTTTGACAAATTAATTGACTTATCTACTAAGCATAGTAGAATTTCAGTTTCCCCCCATTTTTAACAATTAAGTTGTCCATACTAATGCGAATACAATAAACATATATTAAATTAAATAATAGAAAAACTAAAAACATCTAAAAATAAAGCGTGAACGTGAATATTTGGCTGTGCAACGCGATGATGACAAATTATTGATTACGTTGTAATAATAATGACTTTTTTCCATTTTGTGGATATCCCTTGTATATCTGCGAATGACAACGTAAGGATCAGCGAAACCGGCGAAGACATTAAATTTATAAATGAAAATTTTATGCTATCTAAATTGAAATAAGGTATAAATTTCAATGCTCTGACCGACTTTGGGGTATCACAGCACATTTCTCTTTGCGCTACTTCGATGTTCTTCCTTCATTAAGTGTAATAAATAATAACAAAATTGCCAGTCTGAAATGTAAATTACTTAATAATATACTAAATGAAAAAAAGTATTCTCCCCGCAGTCCGCCGATTTGCGCTTGCCTTTAGTACGGACGACGGTATTGACGAACATCAACTACTGTAGGGAAGATTTTGTAATACTATACCCGTAGACAGTAAGAAATTTGATTCATCTATTGCCGAATATACCTTTATCCATAATTTCCGCCTTCCATCAAACATATCAGGAAACAATTTACTTTTTATGAAGTTGCATGTCTGTACACTATTAAGTTACTTTTCTTTCACTTGAAACGTATAATTTGTTGGTAGGTAGTAATTACACTTAATTCCTCTAATACGAGAATTAAACTTTATTTCGTAGGCGCTCGTAGTAATTATCTGTCGATTAAATGACTTTGTCTCGAAATTTACGATTTGGGTCAATGCGCTTTAGAATTAGAAATTTGAACTTTGATTTTAACTTTAAACAACCCTATTAATATTATTATTAACAGAGATCGGAATAGATAAAGTATATGTACCTAAACATCATGTAATACGCATAGAGTGGATAATGCCTCCATCTGAAATAAATAAATAAATAAGAACAATAAGTTTCTTCATATTGTCCACAAAATTGTTACAGCATAACAGAACAATGAACCTTATGATTTTTTTTAAACGCACACACTCATAGCCCCGCATTAGGGAAACCCTGTATCGCGGGTGCCATGAACGCACACATAAACAACCACAAATTACACACAAACTCACGAAAGAAATAAATGTAGGCCATACAAATATTTCTCTCGGCCAGGAAATCGAACCCGGGACCTTTGCGTGGCAGTCTAGCATGGTAACCGTTCGGCCACAGAGGTACTTAAATTTTCTATTTATTTATCTATTTCTGCCGCTAAGCAGTAATGTTAGCATTACTGCGTTCCGGTTTCGAAGGGTGTAATTTCACCAACAATTGAAATTACATTCACATGGGACTTGTCAACTTATGTCTCAGGGTGACATGCGCAGTAGCAGTGCCCCTCAGATATTTGTGATTTAAAATTCTGAGTGGCACTGCAACTGTTTTGGACAGGTGTGTAGCTTATCATCAGGCGCATGACTTGTTCGTACCGTCACTTGATATTATAAAAAAAACATAATAAGTAAGGAAAGTCGTTGTTCATAGTCAATACGTCTGGAAATTGTAGTACGGTCATCTTGGATTACTACACGATAATTCGGTTAAAATTACGAAGCAGGTAATGTGACCACTGCATTTGCGCGACACCTTTTTCGCTTTCCAAAAACATGCGAAGCGTCGACACGCATTGCTTCGCAACGATAGACGCAGGTGCGGTCCCAGTATTATTGAAGTAGCTACCGAATCCTTTATCGATAAGTTTCTATTGCCTGAGAATCGAATTAGTCCACTCGTTTGGGATATCAATGTTTATCTTGCCTCCAGAGTGCGCTCAAACTCAACTTGATTGAGTCAGAACTTGGACAGTTTTCCATTACTCCTTACTAGAGCTGGTCTACATGTGGTACGTAAGATTTGAACAAAAAGGGTTAAAAAGCAGACACTTTTATGTCTATTTTACAATCAATAGTTTGAAGCCTTTGACGCTTCAGAGCGCATTCTGAAAAGAATTAAAAGCAGTTTTTATTAACGCAAAACCTTTTATGTCCACGAAAAACAAGCGGCTTTCAGTCTACCTCTTTTGGAAGTCCATTTTTTTTAGTTTCTGATATCTGAATCGATGGAACGTCTGATAAAATGCCGTGTCAAAAGCTTTAGTTTTAATTAAAAATACCCCTGTATATGCGGCTAGTTTCGGATTTTTTTTGTTTAGTTCATACATTTATTAGCGTTACATCCGAAGGCTGCGATTTCACAAATTAAACAATTCATGGTGTGTCGATCGGCTAAATTTGAAAACCTCGTAACTCCGTTTTTGGAAGTAATACCACTTTTACTCTTCAAGCACAATAACGGGCAATCAAAGATTAAAATATAATTTGTAGACCTTCTTTTAGTTATTAAATAAAGTTATAATCATAGATTATCGTGTAAGTATTATATTTCTAGTAAAACTGTTTTTTGTGTCTACTCAACAGTTCATATTAATAGAGGTTACGAGATATACGAATTAATTTACACGCACATATTTGTAAATACTCTACACACACAAACACCCTCATATATACAATTTAGATGTGCATATTAGGCAGTACGGTCATAGTAGAATTCTACTATGGTACGGTGGTCACCGAGAAGAGTACGTAAGTGTAAGAGGTGATACAAGATCGTACATGTCAGTGCCTTGCCAGCTACGGCTTTTTGTGGGTGTCAGGGTTGTTGCGTACATCAGCATTCGCATCCGCATTCCTCTATGCTGATATTCGTTGCGGATGTTCGAGTCGTGACATGATCTAAAACACCCGCTGGTATAATTTACAAAACAATGTACGTTACAAAGGTAATATTTTAAAAACAATTCCGCTGTTTTTAAAATATAACTTTGATAAAATTCTAAACGATTAAGCTAGGCCAAGAGGTCAGCAACCCAATAGGTTGCTGACCTCTGCAGCTCAATAGCTGGAAGAGCCAAAAATTACAATTTACAATGCAAGCCACTCGATCACGGAGGCCGCGTGATCGAGTGGCTTGCACACGGGTTTTCATGGTGTCACCATTTCTGAGGTCCCGGGTTCGATCCCCGGCCGGGTCAGTGTAGAAAACTAACTTTTGTATGTTGTCTCGGGTCTGGGTGTTTGTGGTACCGTCGTTGTTTCCGATTTCCATAACACAAGTGCTTTAGCTACTTACTTTGGGATCAGAGCAACGTATGTGGTGATGTATAATATTTATTTATTTAATACGACACAAAGAAAAGTACTGATATTTTGGTGTGCAATACCATTTAAGCACTGTCCGTGAACGGGTGCAATACATACTACTTTTACTATGAAGACCTTTTGGAATTGCAAAAAAAAAATATCCCATCATATTCCCACAATCAAAACTTATGAATTTCTCCCTTCAGGTTTAACTCATTAGTAATTAACAACCTGTGTAATAATCGACCCCAACCCATGTTGGGTTGAATACCATTATTCACATACGTAAATCCATACGTGTGATACCAGTTTCAATACCGTAGTTCATCTCTATTCCAAACTTAGTTTAGCTTAAAACTGAACTATTTGAACTTGCATAATTTTAGCTTGGATGTGCATGGGTTTATGCGAACGGCTCTCGGTTTACACGAGAATGCAATAATGTAGTGCATCATCCCATATATTATAAATGTTTTGATAAGTTCGCTGTATGTAACATTTTCTTGCCTTGTTATAATGGATATTCGAAATAATACGTTTTTATTCAATTTTGAATACGTCTATATAATGGGTTCCCAAACTTCTTGGCTTACCGCCCTTTTAAACAAGATTAAAAAATTTCAACGCCGACCACCACAAAATATAATTGAAAACATGTATTTTTTATATTAACTTAACACAAAAAATTACAAGGACACGGAATTAAATATTTGTGGTGTAGTTTATATAGATAATTCAGTAGGATTAGCACGACAGGGAGCGACTAGCGCGAGAGCGACATAAAGCGCGAGATATCGCTATTCGCATATAGAGATCTCGCGCCTTATGTCGCTCTTGCGCAAGTCGCCCCTTATAGTGCTAGCCCTACACGTTTTTTTTTACCAAATGCGGTAGCACTTCCTAGATAACATCAACGCCGCTAATAGCTTCCGAGGTTTCCTACCACCCCTCTAGGACTCTTCAGCGTCCACTGGGGGTAGGGACCACTTTGCTAGCCTATGGTCTACATTGTCAAGTTGTTTCCTGTATAATATATCGTTCACGATTGTGACACAATACGTCATTAAACGGTCACCAGATAAAGAAATCTAATGATGATGCTGGATTATGCATAGGGATCTTGCCATTTTTTGTAAGGAATTAAACCTTATAATTGACCCTTTCCGATCAGCGTCATATAAACACAGGTTTTTTTTCGCATTTGGTAGGTTCCATTTCCAAATAAAGTAAACAACTTTTGAAAAGTCATTGAATGTAGTATTACTTACTTTTAAAAATAATGTCACCATGATGAAAAATAATGAATGATTGAATTACTGCACATTAAAAAATCCCAATGACAACACAGAACAGTACATTTTAATGTAGGTATTACAGAGTAAGCTAATATATTTCAAAATTTCTTCCACGCAAACTTATATATCCTATCCTATAAAAATAGTACCAGTAGAGTTTTTTGTGAAAGAGTTCCTCCAGGAAAGTAATGCCATCTTACCTATTACTGTCGCCAAACAGTAATGTGAGCATTACTGTGTTTCGATTTTGAAGGGTAAGTTTGCTGGTGAAATTATAGGCACATGGAACTTTGGAACATGAACATGAAACAACTTACTGTTTCAGGGCGCAGTGGCAGTCCCCCTCAGATCTTTTCGATTTAAAGTTTTGAGTGGCATTGCAACTGTTTGTTCGTACAGGCATGTCGCTTACCACCGATCACACAACTTGTTAGATTCCTAAAATTGGTGTCAAAAAATATAGAAGATTTAAGCCACCACACATGAGACATGTTGGAAACTTCACGTCTTCGAAGAGGTTCATAAGCCACCGATGCAAGTTTCCAAATGCTTTTTTACCCTTAAAACGAATAGTGATTTCATAATCAACCCATTGCTGGGCACGAGTCGCCTCTCAGACGAGGGCTTAAGGCCGTAATCTGCCACGCTGGCCATTGGTTGGATTGGGGACTTCATATGCTTTCCTCGCGATGTTTTCCTTTACCGAAAACTAACTCAGAAGTGCGGGAACGGATTCGAACCTATGACCTCTGTTTGACAGGTGGTAGGTCAAACCATTCGGCTACCACGGCTTACGTGGTAATGGTAATAAAGTAATCTAAATTATAAACGAATCGAGAAGATTCAATTGTTCATTCAATTAAGCTCAAATCGCCGTCATGAAAGGCAAGCTTTCTCCTAACTAGGCTATTTCTGGTTGCCATTATCGTCGTTTAATTGCATCATTAGGCAAATGAGTTGGCGATCGTGGTAAAACTGCAATCAGCACAGAGAGGTACTGCTGTCCGGGTCCTTCATTCACTGTCTTCACATTCTTGACATTCACATTCACTGTCTTTCATACCTACTGTGGTTCTTCGGAATTTGGGAAGGAACACTGGTTTTTTTAAATAATACCACGGACGAACAAGTCGAGCGCCTGATGGTATGGATACGCCTGTCCATAATGTTACTATTATTGATACAGAGATCGAATAAACGCAAAGAAACATTTCTTTCGATAGACTCGAACCAGGGTCTGTTGCTTCAACGTGGCAACGAGTCCAGTCGGATCGAAGGAATTTTTCGTTTTGGTTATTCGATCGTTGTATTAATAACTATATGAAATATATTTAGAGAGGAGTCTAATAATGCAATTATTAAAAAAAGTATGCATAAATAGGAGACTTATAAAATTATATATATATATATAATTTAAGTTTGTGTAGTTCGTACGGGTATAATTTGTATGATTTTCGTGTAGTAATAGCACTTTTGAGGTGTGATCGCATGTGGCGTTATTATAAACAAGGTTATGATATTAAGCAAGTTCTGAAAGAAAGGTAGTTATAGCTTTACACAATATGTTATATCGTTATTTTAAAAGGTCACGAAATTAAAGTTAGTTCAGTATGTCGGTCTTTACATAAATCATAATGTACACATCAAAAGAGTTTTTTTTTTTTTTTTTTTTATACCTGACAGGCAAATGACTCCCCTCCCCCTGATGTTAAGTGGAAAGTGGTATCCAAACGCGAAGGAACCTAGTGCAGCGATGGAATCCTATCCTAATCCTAAATCCGCCTCCACCTCCTCCACCTCCAGTTTAGGGATCACGAACGTTTTTGCCAATGATTGACAATCAAGTTTTTTAATAATTAATTTTTTTAACATTAATGGTTTTTTTGGTCAATTTGATAAATAATAAAAGAAAAAATAATAATTTAGTAAATTGCTACACATATTTTTATTTAATTTTAATAAGGTAATCAAATATTACAAAAAATATCTTGATAAATGTAGTTTTAATGAACTGTTGGTACCAAAAGGCTTCATACTAACACTCTCTCTCTCTCTCTCTCTCTCTCTCTCTGTCTCTCTCTCTCGCTCTCTCTCTCTCTCTCTCTCTCTCGCTCTCTCTCTCTCTCTCTCTCCCTAAAAAGTCGTGTTACTTTAAAAAATGTGTCAAAATCTTAAGTCTTTAAATGTATTGACGCTTGTTTAAATTCAGTCATGACACCCATCGTTATAGTTTTAAATCATAGCTAGTAAAGGAGCAAGAGCACGCCAAAAATGTCGCCAGCGATAAGAACGATTCGAGGTTACAAAGTGTGACCCTTGATGTGCTGTTGACTGTATCAATTACTAGATGACCTCGGTAGCCCAACGGTTTACACTGTGGGCTCTGGATGCGGAGGTCCCGGGTTCTATTCCCGGTAGGACATATTTAGTAAATTGTAAATTGGTTCTGGTCTGGGTGTTTTAGGATGTGCCCCAGATGATTTCTGTTGCTCTGATATTCACAGTAAATCCTTACTTATGTTTACAATGATAGTCAAGGAGCACTATTTATCCACTGTTCCATCCATTTTATAGATTTCCGCTGCGTTTTTGTTTTCTCGTGCATTATATGATTAAACAAATGTTACAGAGAAATCCCTAGTTTAAAACCAGGCAATTAGTGTGGTTAACTGACACGTTATTGTTATTGATTATACCCAAAACATCCTCAATCGCAAACTTGCTATTTCCTACTTGCTACTAATTGTTATTTGCGATGAAAAGAATATTACAGTAAAATGACTTGAATTCACTGGTCCCTGTACTAGAACTAATCTCCAGAATTGACACATACACGTGAGGGGCAAGAAAAATATCGCCCCCAGCTGAAAGGGGCAAATATATTGCAATAAGCAACCGGGTAAACAAAGTGGGTAAACAAGCAAGGGTAAGAATAAATGGATGGTCCTCTCTCCACTTTCTCAAGTGTGTAGGCATAGGATAGGCGGTTATATTATATCCCAGGATATGATGCTTTTTGTGAAGAGTATAATGGTAAGTATACAGTTACGTGTGTATCGAATAAGATTGTCATAATGAAACATTGTATATCTCTGTATATATTTCTAATCTAATTGTTCTATAAGAGCCTATGCAACCTCAAATGGCTTTGGTAATTTCCACATAACAGTGAATGTGTCACAAATCACTTTGGAAAAAATATATAGTAAAGTTGATAAAGATATACACTGATTACCATAAGGTGTGAAAACACGATTTTAAAAAATTTTCACGTTAGAAAAAATTACAAAAAAATTAGAAAGAAACGTTTAAAAAAAGCACCAATTTACCTCGAAATTTTACAAAAAAACCGTTGTATTCAATAGATACTTTACATATACCAACGATTTTTTTTAATATGAACTGAACTAAATAGAACACGTACGGTATACGATATGTATACAATTTTCAAATGGCTTTAGCTTCGTTTGTAAAAAAAATTCTCAAATAAAACCAGTGAACCCGTCACTCGACCCAAGCAAAATGAACAGTATTAGTACGAGAAAAAATTGAATTAGAGCTGAGGTAGTATTAAGTTGGTAATTAATTGTGAGTGAAAATTCAAGAGGTAATGACGTTCTGCAGATAAGAATGCGATTCTTGAAACTTAAGTTTGCCATGATGATTTCTAAGTGGCATTAAAGCTCCTTGTAAAAGAGTTCATCTAGGGAAGTACTGCCACCTGACTTATTTCTGCCCCCAAGTAGTAATGTGAGCGTTAGTGTGTTTCAGCTTTGACGGCTAAGGGTGCTGGTGAAATTACAGGCACATGTGATTTTTCAACCTATGTCTCAGGGTAATGGGTGTCTCAGATCTTTGCGATTTAAAGCTCTGAGTGGCCTCGCAATTGCTATGGCTAGTCGTGTCGCTTACCGTGAGTTGTTCGTCCCGTCACTGGGTATTATAAAAAAAGTTCCGAGTTTGATTCCAGGGAAGACCAATTTGGGAACTGAACTTTTCTAAATTAGTTTTGGTCTGGATATTCTGGGTCATAGCACAGGGAATTAAAGTAATTGGTATATTTGTTTGCCAATTATTATTATGAATACAAAGATCTTCGAACATGTACAAAAATTTCTTCGACCCCATAATACTTGAATTTGAACCTATGACCACGCTATACCGTATCAATGCTCTATGCCAACTAAGTTACGGGTCAAGTTATCGAGTTGACGAAATTCTCCTATGTATTTTTACTAGAGATCTTAGTGCTGGATATCGGCATTAGTGAAAATTTTTTTACCCTTCAAAACTGGAACACAATAATGCTGACATTACTGTTTGGCGGCAGAAATAGGTACGGTGGCAGTACTGTAGACTAGGCTGTACTCTATGAGTAGAATCACTGGCTGAGTGAATAGATTCATAATTAGAATGCTTTGAAAAAGAACTAAGAGAAAAGAATGGAAGATCTTGACATATAAAATTATTGATTTGTAACCCAAAAGCCGAACTATGTAAAAGAATACAATAAAGTATATTTTGAAGTTTATTCCACTTTATATTCATAAAAGTACCTCTCGCTATGCATTAGAGCTATACCCCTCGTGACAGTACTCTCTTTCACAAGGAGCTTGACTGCTACTTGAAGTCTTGCTTAGAAACGCAGGGTATCGCACCCTGGTTAATAGGAGTAGGGTTAAGGAGTAGTCATGTAGTTCCTATTATTTTTATGACGTTCAAGAGATAAAACCACTTTTGAAGTACATGTGGCCTTTTTATACCAAAGATCGAAGTATATTGCTTTGATTCAATGTTTTGTATTACGCTTAATTTTAAAAGTATAACATTTAAAATGTCTTAACATATTTAGCTTAAAAGTTGTTAGGTTGGTAAGAAACTTTAAATTAAACCTATTATCAGACGTTGACAAAGGTTCAACAAACTTTGACACGGCAGGAAATAAACAATTTCTTAACCCAGACAACAAGTCTGCAACATTTGTAATCGGAGCTAAGCGAGGCTTGGGAACTGTTTAAGAATGGGACCAACTCTGGGGAAGATAGGGCAGGAACTTATATTGGCTTGAAAGGGAACACCGCGTAAAATCTTATCGTGGCCAAACAATATAGGGATGTGCTTTTGTTTTGCAAGTTTAAGTTGAATTGACTCAATCTCTAAAACATTTTGAAAGTATTGTCTTAAATATAGTAACATGGGGCAAAGTTAAGAAAAAAGCCTTAATTTTTATTTCACTGATACTGAAAAGATCGGTAATAGTCCAGTATGAGTGAAGTGTTTCTTAATTAAGAGGTCGACAACTCAAATCTATGCGGTGTCATCAACATATGAACTTAACTTTAAAGATACTTACATTTTTTGTAGAAATACCTGCCGCTAACGATGAAAACATCGTAATGAATCCACACGTGTCAAAGAAGTTCATTGTGAAAGAGTTTATCTAGGGAAGTACTGCCAAGCAGGATGTGCGGCTCGGGGTCCTCAGCGACATTCCCTGACTGCCATAGTGGGAGGAGATCTCTCGATGCTAACAATCGTGGGCGCAATGCTCGACAGCGAGAGGTGCTGGGAGGCTATGGTCTCCTTTTGGGAGAGCGTAGTCTTGCAGAAGGCTGCGGAGCGCTTCGAAGAGGACGACACCCTCTCCAGACATAGGCCGGGGAGATGAAGGAGGCAGTAGGCCCGCCATCTTTTCCCGTCGTAGATTGCGGCCGGGGGATCCGTTCCACCAAGCCTAAGGACTGGGCCCGCTCCATGCGGGCCATCCGCCGGGACGTCCCAGTAGTATGCGCAAGCGGATCCTGTGGCGTCTTTCTATGGCGGTGGAGTTAATAGCTGAGTTTTAATGGGTATAGGGGACTGCCGCCCCGGAGTCGGTATACCCACCATATAACCGCTCGATGCTGCCCCGAGCCGAGCGGTATGCGTAACGCATTTCCCAGCGGTAAGCGTTCCAGTTTTTAAGGGTAAGGGTGCTGGTGAAATTACTGGTACATGAGACTTGTCAACTCGTGTTTCAGGTTGCTGGGTGTAGTGTACCTCAGGTCTTTGCGATTTAAAGCTCTGAGTGGCACTGCAACTGTCATAGATAGGCGTGTCGCTTAACAACAGGCTAACGACTTGTTCGTCTCGTCACTTGATAACATAAAAAATGTAATGAAAACCATGTGAAGACAATTGTATGGAGCTAGCGTGGCGAATTATGGGTCAAAACACTCTCCTTAGAGGAGATCCGTGCTCAGTAGTGGGATGTATAATGTTAAGTAAGTAAGTAAGGTTAAGTGTGTGGTTGATACTTTTACTTTTGTTTGTTTCTTTATTAAGTTCTCGTGTACAATAAAGAATATTTCGATGGCTTTCTAATAGCGACCTATCTTAGAAGCATCGAATTCATCAGTAAGATGTTTTAAAATAAACGAGACGTATCCACGGGAAAGTTACTGAATCGTAGACCATCTCAATGTAGTCATGTGATTGTATTAACCAATGAAACGCTCGTTGTCACAATAAAATTTAACATTTTCTGAATACGAGTAAACCTCAGAAATAAGTAAAAAAGGAACTATTTTGGATTACCCCACAATTTTTGAAAAGCAACGATTTCTGTAGCTGAAATATAGTATAGTTGATTCAAAGGGATTTGTTCATTTGTCGACTCTCCATTTCTATCTCTTTTACACTAGTTCCAAAATTGGAGTTAATATTAATTTAAAAGGTTTTTAACAGTCTATATGAATGAAAACGAATTCTGCGAATACCCGAATGTGTAACAGAGAATGTGTATAGTCTAACACTAGAGTTTCATTTTCACATCAACTAATAATATCATATGTACACCTGGGTTTATTTCACACCTAATCTAGTAACGTTTGTTCCTCAAGAACTAGTTCCATTTCATAAAATTGTTGCATCTCTAAAAACAAGCTTACAAGTTTCTTTTCCGATCTTTTATCTTTCGTCTGAACAGCGGTGTCCGCTGTTTATTTGTTGTTTTTCCGGAGTCTGGTCTCTTAACTTTGTTAAATTAAGATTGTCTTCTAATTCAATGTTAGTCAATGAGTTGCTTGTCTCTGTTTACTTATAATTTTAGGAGGTAATCCCACGAACGCATTTCGATTGTATTGCGACTTCAAAGTTCCAATTGGAATGCAGTCAAAACTAGCAATTTATGGAAAGTGATGATGACATCGACCGACGATGGAAAAACCGAAAAATGGCTATTCACTCACACTTTAAAAAGGCCCAAGTTATAGCATTCAGGGAATAAGACTGCAGGTAAAGAATTCAACTCCATAGGGGTCTACTTCTAGTCCCCCGTTGATGGAAAGAGGAAGGAGGAATTAAATCGTGCAATTCCACTGCACACTCCGTAGACCAATAAGTAGGCAAGTGTTCAAAGCTTTGCAGCTTCGCCTCAACTAAATCCGAGTCTAATAAAGTCTAGCAGATACTTTGTATACCACCAAGTCAATTGAATGCGTACGGTCTGCATCTAGTGCAAAAAGCAAAAGGTAGAAATCCGAATATTGCAGAAACATGAAAATTGCCGAGAGAAAAGCTATACTACTGTAAAATATTTCAGTGGATCAAATTTTCCCGAAATCAACTAGGTTTTATACAACTTAAGGTTTAGATTAAATACTTTAGTTGTATGTTTTTGTTAAGTAGGTAAAAGTTATTTTTATCCCTGTTTTCGTGTGGGTTTTTGGCGTATGATATTTATAGAACTTCTCGGTTATACTGAGCAGTAAACAAGTGTAGTTTCCTTTTGTATCTTATTAGTAATCTTCTGTAATGTTTCGGTTTACTAACGAGATGTAACAAATGAGATGAAGAATGGGTTGAACTATAATTATAATATCTCTTTGCTTAGGTGATTTGTTATCGTCAGTTAGATCGGCAGCTTAACAATGATAAACATATTTTTTATTCTTTGTTTAATATCTACTGTCAGCATTTTTGCAATAAGTTTGCCGCGTTCCTATTTAATATATTTAATATTTGTGATGTGTTAGGTGTGTAGGTGTTTGTTATCAACTGTCTAAAGCCGCCTTACGCTGCCTATGTACTATATTTGCTCGATTTCTGTGTGCTTTGACGATTAAGATCTGTCAGCTAACAGAATTCCTCGAGGTTTGGCTATTAGCGATCGATAAATATCTAGGTTAAAACAACTAAACAAAAAAACAAGCAACTACGCCTTAATTTCACAGTGTCCCTCGACAAAAAAATACGATGTCGATCATTTGTTGCTAACAAATTTACTCGATTTTGTTTGACTACACGATTTGATCGACAAAAATATGGCTTTTTTTTTTTATTTACTCGATTTACTTTTTTATTTACATGTGATGAGTGTCAAAAATTCGAGCAAATCTGTAGATACCTTTACGTTATCAATAAAGTGTGGCTTAAACCCGAAGAAAAATACACATGCCGATGTAAAATAAGAACGAAGTAAAACTTCAAACCTATAAATTCCTCCTGACACATCTAAAAACCTTCTTGTCTACACGTTAATAATTTTACGCGAGGAAAAACTCAGTTTAACTGACAACTTAGTGAAACGAACAGCCTTTTTTACCCTTTTAGTGGCACCAGGTTTTTAGAACACCTGCGTTGCTTAAATTATGTAAATATTCTTTAATTCCAAGGCCCTCGTAAACTGTTTACGCCACCGTTTTTAGAAGCCCCTGTGTGCTCGCTAAAATAACCTTTAGGTAATAATGTTTAGATAAAAGTCGGGTATACGCTTTTAATACTGTGTTGAGAAAACTCGCTTGAGTACAATGGGGTATTTCGCCTTTTATATCGGAATTAGATTTTGTAATTTCGTAATGTTTATGGTTACGTCAGGTTGGTAATATATTGTAACTTTATTGTGTGTGTGATGAATGGTTGAACTCTTGTATTACAAGAGCAGACCTAAGAATCATAATGATTGATCTTTGTATTGACAATTAAAACAAACTGTTGGAGTAATTTCACAAAAAATAAATGAATAACGTCATGATTTTCAATAAAAATCAATATTTGTAGCAGTAGAGCTCCTTGTGAAAGAGTTCGTCCAGGGAAGTACTGTCACCTTACGTGTTCCTGCCGCTAAGCAGTAACGTGAGCATTACTGCGTTCCGGTTTTGAAGGGTGCTGGTAAAATTACAGGCACATGGGACTTGTCAACTTATGTATCAGGGTGACGGGCGCAGTGGGAGTGCCCTTCAGATATTTGTGATTTAAAGCTCTGAGTGCCACTGCAACTGTTATGGACAGGCGTGTAGCTTACCATAAGGCGCACGACTTGTTCGTCCCTTCACTTGGTATTATAAAAAAA
>NW_020654422.1:2602569-2641422 GCF_003589595.1 Hyposmocoma kahamanoa
AATTCTCACTACTAAGGATGCACAATACAATGCCATTTTTATGACGATCGATTCATGTTCATACGATCTAACGATATTTGTATCGATTTATTTCAATGCGATTTTCATTCGAACCCATTCAATAGAAAAGCAAATCGAATTGTCTAGATTAGAAAGCAATAAACATTTACAAAAACTCATATTACAAGAAATACTTAGTTGTAAATAGTTCTTGCCCTCGATTTTGGTCATTTATGGGGTTTAGCCCGTCTTGAACCTGGCGTTAACAAGTGCTGGGTTAAAACCTGGATGCTTGCCTATCTTTGAGTTATATTATTTGTTTTATTATACTATGGTTTAGTTGAGTGGTTGTAGTGTATGCACATAATTGTGACATAGACATTAGACAATATAAGTTACACTGCGGCCCGCCGTTCCCGCGTTACGACACTAGACAGTGGTGTGAGCGGACGTATCACACGTGTACGTGAAGTAAATACATGTTGTTTCATTGAGCTATCCCTATACTAAGTAGCGTAAACACCACAAATGGCGACCAGGATAAAGAACGTGAGTAGAATTAATAATATTTCGAAATGTCGTCGAGGTTAGCAGCTCCGACTCAATTTTGTTAGAAAAAAGAAAGAAGTGGAGGTATGTGTCAAAATTTCAAATCATTAGAATCCATTTCACTATGGCATATAAATAAAATATCTGCATATTGGAAGTATGTGCCATGCATGAGTTGAAATGATTTAAGTCCATTAAATAACATATTATACGCGTATCATGGTGTACTACACCCGTGTCGTATTCTATTAGCTCGAGAAATGATATAAACAAACTGGTACCGTTGGCTACTAAACTAGCCAAAAATACAAGTGCTTGCTAATACTTACAAAACGTAAATATTCTCGTTGTTGTGTAGTTTGTAATAATAATAATAATAATTCATTTATTCGCTTCAAATAGGGTAGGGTACATTACACATGTTGATGGTAAAAATTAAATCAGAACTTAAACCTATTCGGCCTTCTAAAATAAAAGCATGCAAATACAATAATAAAATAATACATTGTTTGAGATTCGATTTTAAAATAATAATTAGGCAACAAATTGATAAATTTAAGATAATTGATTTAGTTTCATATGTCAGAATCGTGTATGTCATAATTTAATAATAATAATAATTTTTTTTAATGATGGGAAAAATGTATGCATCAATTAATTATTCTTTATGAATCATGAATTCGTCAATAGAGTAAAACAAATGATCAAAAAGCCACATGCACAATTCCTTTTTAAAATTAGTCAATGGTAGAGGCTTAATGCGATCTGGTTAATTTTTTTAAAGATTTGATTAAAAATTTTTCCACACATTACATACGAGTTATTTAGAAAACGTTTTGTTTTGGGTATTGTATTTAGTACGACTTTATTGGGCTTCCTTAGGCTTCTGAATGTTACGTCCTTCGCTATTAAGAATTTCGATAGATTTCGTTTCACGAATATACCAACTGCGAAAATGTACAGGAAGGGGCAATACTCTTAGTGTTTTAAAGTGAGGACGACATGAGACATACCGTGCTAGATTGCTTATGGCACGTATACATCGCTTTTGAGCAATAAAAACTTTCGCAAAATCTGTTCCGTTGCCCCAAATTACGATACCGTATCTGAGTACAGACTCAACATACGCAAAATAGGCAGTCATGGCTGTGCATTTATTCGCTACTTTTGACAATTTGTAAAGAGCAAACGCAAACCTATTTATTTTAGCACATACTTTATCCGTTTGATCCCTCCAATTCATCTTTTGGTCTATAATTAATCCTAGAAATGTCACATTGGTTTCGTTTCGCAAGATTTGTCCTTTATAATCCATGTCAATTGTCTGTGTTCGTAAGTTATTAAAATTCATTATTATATTGCCTGTATTGAAATTGCTAACTTACATCGCAAAATTACGTATGAACTACAAATTACGATGTTCATCTACGACAATACGTAATATGTGAGTGGCTTTCCAAGGAAATTGATAACCAGAGTGCATTTGTTGCTTGCAATTTAAACAATCTTCATGTTAAAAATATGTAACAAAAAAAATAAAAGCAAATAATTTTATATTAAATATTATTCAATTATTCAAATAGCCCTAACTGAATTACAAAAATCTGATTTATCAATGTCCGAATTCTTACATGTTCTTAACGATAACAGAGCAGTAATGAATTGTACCACTAACGAAGAAAAAAATGAAAAGAGTGTTGTACCGAAACACCGATTATGATGTGGTTAGAGAGACAAGTGGAAAAATTGTGAAGGGCATTAACATAAATAACGAAAGTTTGTACAAATATGCTTCTCTTATATCTGTGGATGTTGAAAGATCCTTCTCATCTTATAAACGGATATTGAGTGTCAAACGAAATAGTTTGATACCGAAAAATATTGAAAAAATACATAATGTACAATTAGCAGCTCATCGACTTATACACTTTTGTTTGAATATCTCCTCCAGTGCAACGGAACAAAATGATTAATGTGCTACCATCTGTACGTATTAGAGACTTAAAGCGAGCTGGCAACGTTCAGTCGTGCATCTCACTCGACCTTATGCTAAAAGCAGTGAAAGATAGCTATTTTTCCTCTGGCACCGCTCCTACTGAATAAAAGACAGACGAACTATCAACGCTAAGCTCATTCAGGCCTATACCCAGCAGGGTTGAAATCAGGATGATGATTTACTATCAACACGGACAGTTAATATGTAGTTTTAATTGAAAAGATCGATGAACTATAAAGACCGTGCAGGTCGAACGCCATGTCGGTCAGTATCGGAAACACATTCTTTATAGGTCGTGAATGAAATATATAGTGTTTTTTAAAAAAAGGTTACTGTAAAAGTTGCACTTTAGCTTCAGGAACTATCCCTCCTGTGCCCAAGAAAAGATGCTTATTAAAAACGCAACTGTGAATTAATAAGTTATTGATTTTCCAGGTTTATATATATTTCTCGTATACACGTGTATATAAGAAATATACACGTGAAAAATGACTAGACAAGTCAAGAATTAAGAAGAACGAAAGAAAATAGAGGGGCAATTGCAGTTTCGCAATGAAGAGAAAGGTCAAGGTGATAAACAAAAAAAAAATGAAAAACGGATACAATGAAGAACAATGTAAAATGTTTTAGGCTTTGTTCATTTAGTAGATTGTGACAGTTAGTAATGATTATAAAAGTAAAGTAAAAGTACACATTGTTGAAATTTGTATTAATTTTATTGAAAGGGAGAGATGTAGTGTATGCACATAATTGTGCCATAGACATTAGACAATATAAGTTACACAGCAGCCCGCCGTTCCCGCACTACGACACTAGACAGTGGCGTGAGCGGACATATCGCACGTGTACGTGAAGTAAACACATGTTGTTCCATTGAGCTATCCCTATACTAAGTAGCGTAAACGCCACAGTGGTAATAATTTCAGTAGGTACAGAGTACTAAACAAAACCGATCTCAAAAGTCATTCATCCCTTAGTTTGCCATCGGTAGAGGTATGTTTTCATCAAATTTAAATGGAACTACTATTGAGGTCACAATCAAAAGGTCAAATCGGTTCAAAATACATACAAAAAAAAATAAAAAACATTCAGTCGAATTGAGAAGCTTCTCTTTTTTTAAATCGGTTAAAAAGAGTAATTGTTGTGGGGAAGAAGCTTTTAAGATTGATCACCACAAAAACGTTGCTTGCTTATCGGTTTTTCGGACACATTTCGGAGAAAATTTAGTTCTACATTCACCGTTCCTCCTTTGAACTACTAGAAAGTCCGAAACACCCCTTCCTTATGTCACTGACATACGCACCCCTTGCACTTGGCGTTATTCGTCCTTTCTATTGCGTACGGGAAAGGAATTCAATACACTGCGGACGTATGTGGTTTCCGAAAGCTACAATTTGGGGCTATTCAAAGCGAGAATGAATAGGCAGGTAGTAGACAAACACCGTCGGTCACATCGTATCTTAATCATTAGGTGATATTGCGAGCAAGCCTTCGTTTATTTCACGAAAAAATAATGTACCTTGGTGTGAATAAGTTGGCTAGACAGATTTAAATATGAAAACCTAGACGTCCTCTGCTTTTTTTCAAAAGACAATTAATAACATTTTCATCGTACTTGCTCATATTAACTAGTGCTATAATGTGCAGCGAAGCTAGGCGATATATTTAACATAATGCCCTGGGGCGGTAATATTATTTTTTTAATTTTTACGTCTCACCGACAGACGTGTGCTTGAAATGCATACAAACAAACCGCGCGCCGCTCCGTCTCGCTTCAAAATCAGTCAACTTTTTGATTTTATATAAAAAAATACAGTCGGCTTTATTTTTTTCTATTTATGGAAGGTTACATTTAAAAGATTATTTATTCGTAATTTCTCGAATTAATTCATACGTAAAATCAAAGCAAAAAGTATTAATGTTTCAAAAAACATAATAAAATATGAACATTGTCCAAGGTTTTATTTGAAAAAGGTATGACTTCAATCGTCTTTTCATTTCGATTAAATTTTCTGGTATATGTGGCAATAGGAGAATGTATCACAATTCGTCGAGTATATAACCAGAAATAGAGACGAAATGTCATTTAATTTGTTTGAAAACATTTCTGCCATATCATTACGGTGACAACTGCGCTCCGATTGGCTAGCCCAAATTCGAAAATATTGACGGGTGTCGTCAATTGTTTCATTTCAAATCAAACAGTTTAACTTGAGCTTCGCTGTAATGAACGAAAATTGAAAAGTAACATATTTAATATTTAATTTCCGATGAAATGTGATTCCGTTTATTTTGTAATTAGATGTTTTGCTGTTTTTTCACCACCGAATGGAACAACCCCCCATAGTTAGAGATATTTATCTTTATTACAATAAATACAGAACATTTTTGAAATATACGGAGGCGTACACACAGGTCAGTTGTAGGCGCTGTAATATTTCAGCTTTCTAATTTGTGATTTCAGCGCAAACGAAGGTTGATATTTAAAAGTGATATAAGGCCTATTTTACTATTATTTGGATGGATGGCCCTTATTTCGTCTTTATTTCTGATTATATACTCGATATCATAATTCAACCCTTTTTAGCGGTCCACCAAAAATGTCCAAGGCTTTTGAAAAATAAATGACGTCAAACGTCATTTAATTTCGGTTAAACATTCTGGTATATAGCCAGTGATTCATAAATGAACATTGTTATCACAATTCAACCTTTCTTTAGCGTTCCCCTAACTTGTCTGTCAGCGTAATTGATATAGGTATTAACATCTCCCCTGAAATATAACTCCTTGTTTTTCACAATAAAAGTGCCAGGTATCGAACCAGTAAATCGTCCCCGCTTCAAAAGTTAGATTGACTGACGTTTTTGAACAAAAGCTTTGAACGGATTGAAATGGAAATATATGCGACTGGTGTCATTCGATAGAATGTAGCTCTATTTGAAAGTTGGAACATATCGCTTTGTTAAAAATATTGACTGTGTTGTTAAATACAAGTTCGCATGCGTATTTTAATGGTTTGAACCGTACTAGGCGAATATTCCTAACACATAAAATTTTCTGATTTCTGGTGCTTTCGTCAAATGAAAAACTGCCAGTGAAACTAAACTGAAAGAAGAAAAAGAAGCCTTAGATGATAACACTATTGTTGCCGGTAGGCGAACTATAAGTTTAATATGTTTATTTCAACAGGCGCAACAAACAGTATCGAAACTGCAAAATCTAATTTTTTTTTGCAAAAATTGTAAGAGTATATGATATACTATTAGAAAAATATACAGCTTGGTCAAAAAAATCATATTAAGGGAAGTTTTAAATTTAATACTATCGGTACTTCAGAGCGACTGACATTATTGAATAATGTAGAATCGATAATGTTCTAAAGCGACGGTGTGCACGCACAGTTCGTAACTGACCGAATCGTTAGTATTCACCGCGATGCGATGTGAGAGAGTGATGCATGTCTCTTGCGTTTACTTTTAGCTTGCTTTAGTTACTTATTTCCAGCTTTGTTTTTTTTAAATGGCAGTTTAAAAATGAATAGCCGAGGTAGATGTGTGGTTAATTTCGGTATAAATCATATTCAACAACGTCACGGTGAAACCACGTCTAACGAAAAAAATTATAATCAACTCGGTAAGTATTTATAATTTTGTTATATCCCATCATAATATCAAAAATAAATGATCTAAAATATCACTAATGTTACTAGTTCCTAAATATTTTTAAAATAATTAGTTTTTGAGTCTTTTTTTCTTATCCAAGTGACCAGATGGCTGGTCAGACAAGAATAACTATCGAAAAGGGGAGATTCGACAGTGTTCTAGGTGTATATAATTTCGACAAAGTTGTAACTGGCACTTTCGATAGTATAGGTATTTATTTCTAGTCTTAGAGCTATGGAATGTACCACTTTCTATGGTTTTCTATGGAAAACATCTATCGATTCTACCAGTTACAATGTTGTTCTACGCTAGATACTTCGCAAATTGGCAGATCCGATTTTTTAAATATTTAATTCTGAGTGTAAAATAGGGTGGTTTGCATTAATATTAGGCGTAACTGGTTGATGACTTTACTATCTCAGTCAGCAGTGAACGTGGGACCTGTTAAGAGCCTGAAAACTTTGTTTGAAAAAATAAATATAGGTACACGATTTATTCTGATTTCATAATTAAAGCATGTTACTATAAAATATGCTTTTTTTATAATCTCCTGTGCGTGATAACAATTATACTGAAGAAGAATTCAAATTTCTAAATGATATTCACGATGACGTCTTTTCCGCTTGGTGTACAGAGGGTGACAAGATATGGGATGGTCTGATAAATAATTTCCACAGCTTTTAGTAACCTAATACTTTGACCTATCACCTCTCAGGCAGAGGCCGTGGGTCCGAGTGCGAGTCCGGAAACTCGCATCTCTGTGTTTTCAGAATTTATGTGCAAAATTTCATTCGAAATTTACCTTGAGCATTCCAGTTTAAGGAAAAACATCGTAATGGAACCTGCACGTCGAATAAAGTTCACAAAACTCAGAAATCGTGTGAAGTCCCCAATCGCATAAGTTTATGGTCTGAACCTTTGCCTGTGAGTAATTATGACTATGGTCTAAATCTTTGCCTGAGAGGAAACCCAGGCCCAGCCGTGAGTCGTATAAAAATGTTGATGATGATGATGAAGCCCTACTGAAGAGCAGGTGTTGACTTATGACAAGCACATTTCAAACAAGGAAACCGCACGAAAATCTAAAGCACAAGTTATGTAAGATTTACATGATGGCAATTAAAACTGCTAAACTTAAACTTAAATACTGCTGGGTCTGGTCAATGTTTCGAGGTAGAGTCCCGTGGAGTATATAAACTTAGACTCTGAACAATTGAATGGGTCTATCGAGGAGTCGGAGATAAGCAGCTGATTAATTAGTTTAAGCGCCCGAGGCAAACGAGCCGACTTACTGGATCTACAACGAATAATAGGCAGGGCAAACAATCGTTGTCCAATTGGTCGCACAGCGCATGCCAGCGTGCGTTACTCAACCATACCTAAAACAAAAGTTGTGGGGTACAAAAGTGGGTAATAACCATAGATTTTGCTGAACAGACTATGCACAAATGTTCTTTGAATTTTTTCTATGGTTCGTGTATGATTGTCATATAAGGTTCCAAACTACTGAATTACGCTCTAACTTACTTCTAACAAAGGAATTATACAACATACAGGAAGTGATTTTATCCTTGAATTATCTGGACTGCCGCAAGACGAAACCAAGAGACTTTCGTGAGGCTTTACTGTTTTTGGAAACATGTTCCCGGAAGCTCAGTTTAGAGTCGTACCAAGTGCCCAGGTCCTTGATAGAACTGGCTCTTATCATGTTGGTGTTTCCGATTAAGTAATTATTAGTTATACATTTATGAGTGCGAGTGAAGGTCATAATGGCCCCACATTGTTAATGTCCTCCTGTAGCAGCGCACAACCAGTGTCAGTCACAATGGCCCTAGCCAATTTAACATCGTCTGCAAATATGAGGCATGTGCAGTGATTGATACATGCGGGTAAGTCGTTAATAATTATTAGGAACATCAACGGCCCCAAGCTACTACCTTGCCCATGCCTGAATTGACTATAAATATACCAGATTGACAATATTCGTATTGCACATATTGTTCACGATATTTGAGATAATCTGCAAAGAAAGTGACCAGATTTTCAGTGAAATCTACGATGGTCAGTTTTTCTAAGAGAACGTCATAATCGATTCGGTCGAAGGCTTTCTGAAAATCGAAACAAGCCACGTCTATCTGTTTTTTAGAATCCAAATTGTCACTAATTATAGATGTAACATTAATTAGATTAGTAGCTGTAGAACGACCTGGCAGAAAGCCGTGCTCTTGATTACAGAACCAGCCTTTAAGTAGCTCATAAATTAAATTATATTGTACACTTTCCATGATCTTAGCAAAGACAAAGATAACCGATAATTCTCAGATCGATAATTCTTTATATCCGTCTTTGGGCCAGATTTATGAATTGGTACAACTTTCGATTTATTCCAATTTCTGTTAATAATAATAATAAAGGTCTTTATTTATCTACTGAGAGCGCCCGCGCATTGAGTCACTAGTGGCGGTCACTAAAGGCGACCACAAGATACGGTGGAGATTTTATATACATTTTATGTGGCATCGGCGCAAACTTAGCGTTCGAGTGGCCGCGTCCGCGCGACAAGCTGCGGCAGCCACTCGCTTTCCGCGCTTATTTGGCCACACTCACCGGATTTTCCCCGCCCGCCATTGGTACTTGTAATGTTTACTGGGCAAAAATTTGATCTTAGCGAGAAATAACCTTACTTTATAAACTGGTAGCCTCTATTTTACCCATATAAAAATCGCGACTTGTCGATCAAAGTAAGTCTAAAGTTAAAAATAAAGTTCTATTCGTATGTGTTATTTTCATGTCCAGCGCTGGTAACACCGACGTGGAATTTTAAAACGTCTAGCCACACTAGTGGCCGCGACTGATGGCCACATCCACTCAGCTGCTGGTGGCCACGTCTAGTGGCTTGACTCAGCTACTTGTGGTCGCATTTAGTGGCCCAGTGGGCGGGAGTACTAAAATAACAGTAATTTAAGCTGAAATAATATCATCCAAAGTAATAGATGTAGATAAAAGGTAAGAGTGTCAGTTTAAGCTGTTTTTCAAACTTTACCGGTTTGGTGATCCTAGTTACATTTTATATCAGTAGTTGTATGATGCGTTCTGTTGAAGACTATGTCGTCGATCGTATGGTAAAACATATAGTTTAAATATTACACTTCCAAAATACAGCTCATACAACAATCAACAATCCTTTTAAACAACAACTCGTTGAAATTATTTAAAACGAGAACGTTTCACGTCACGTAGACGATTAACAAATTATATGAGATTACACCAAGCCGAGTTAAATTGATACAAACACGCTTTACCAACCCAAACACGGATTTAACTGCATTGCGGTACTAATGCGTGTAATTTTGTCTCCGTAAGTTGTTTATGCAATCGTCATTTGTTTTTACGAGAGTATATGCTTTAATGTATTTTCAAATACGGGTCTACATCTATGCGTTTATGCTCTACATCTATATATACATACTTTGAGTACATACATGATTATAATATAGATCATAAAATATTTTATCACTTCAACAATAATATCTCAATTGCCATTAATAATTTTTCAGTTATTTCTCAATCAAAAATTTTAAAAAATGCCTCCCTCTCGGTTGCTGTACCCGATATGGTCCAAAAAATTGCACTCTGTATATATTTTTTAACACCTTGTTAACATTATGGAAAAGCAATAAAGTATTGAGTATAGTTTATAATAATAATGGGACAGACGAACACGCGAATTACCTGGTCTCAAGCTAATAAGGGAAGTGTAGAGCAACGAATATTACTTCGGGGCCCTACTCAGAAGTGGCGAGGCGTCCATATAACTCGTTTCCCACCGGCTTGCCTAAAATTTTCCACGTTTTAGTGGTAATTCACTAAATTTTATGTGTAGAATAAATAACTTAAGCAGTATAGTATCTTGTGTGCTAATAAATGTTCGTTTAAGTGTCACCCAGGCGCCACTTTTTGTTAAGACCTAGGTTTTTGCTTTGCTCCGGCCTTACTAACGACAATTTTCACGGCTCACCAATGCTAACCAGAACATCCAGACATTTTTCCAAATATTTTTTACTATGGTAACAAAACTACATAATTTATATACCTTTTTTTTATTTACCAAAAAGATCTTCCAATTATGCTACAATACCTCTTGCCAACAATATTTTATTTTAACAATATGATTTTTTAATAGGATAAAATTATTGATTAAACATATGAATAAGTAGTACTCACAGGCTCATGTCTGCTTGGATTTTTTCCAGACCAGAACCAACTTAGTGAAGTTCACTTCCTAAATCGGTTCTACCGGAAATCGAACCTCTCCATCTAGTACTTCCAGTGCTAACCGCTGAGCCATTAAGGTCATAAGAAAACTCGCAGTAACATCATGTAATAATAGTAGAGCTCCTTCTGAGAGAGGTCGTCAAGGTTGAGGTGAGTATTATTGCGTTAATGTTTCAAAGGCATTCCGTGGTATTCATATATTTTTGTGAAAATATTCCATTTGTTTGTTTGTTGATCGAACAAATACAAAGAAAAATTCCTTCTGTCCGACTGGAACCAGTGTCTGTTGCGTCACCGTGGCTATCGCTGTTACTAACTGTAAAATAAAAATAATATTTTTGCTTGCTACTGGCTTTACAGTGAAGCTTAAACTGCTTTTTTGCCCTAGCGCCATGTGAGAAACTTCCGTCCAATAGGATCGAAGGAATTTTTCTTTGTGTTTCTTCAATCTTTGTATCAATAATGACTCTTAAGCAGTGTTAAAAAAGCTTTTTCGAACTGTAAGTTTATTTAACGTAGTCGATTTATCTGAAGTTACATCCAGATTTAAAAATATTGCGGGCAAAGTTATCACAAAATAAACGAGGACATTTTCTTCTAAAAACACAAATCACATTAAAAAACTGCGCAACCGAAAAAATCGTCTGATTTCAGAAAAATTCCCAGAAAATTGAGTTGTATTCGCATTATGTAAATTCATTCTCGTACGCTAAAACATTCATTTCGTTTTGATGACATTTCGGCTAAGACAGTGGCAGTATTACTCGAAATCTATGTCAAAAAATTTTAACCTATTTTTAAAAGCGATAAAGATGTATGCACATATGTCTGTATATCTGAAAGATGGATTGGACCAAGGCGTATTTATTATTTATTTATTTATATATATAAGGTACAACTGTCTTAATATAGTCATAGTTCTACAAAACTGTATATACAGTTTGACTGTAGAATCAAGAAATGAGTCTTAAATTAAACTTAGATATCCACTTATTATTATACACACTTAATATTATACACACTCATACTGAACTGTACTATACCGAAAAATATGGAGAGAATCCGGGAGTACTAAAACTTACAGCTACTCTATCAGATATCTTGGAAAAGCCAAACCTTTAACTTTTTCTTAAATCTATATATCTTGGTTTCACGTCTAATGGCCTCGGGTAAATTATTAAGTAGATACGGAATACGTTTTTTTAACGTCCTATCTCCATAATAATTACTTATTTTTGGTACTATAAATTTACCCGTTGTCACTGATCTTGTGTTGTATTTGTTATTAATTTTACATAACAAATTACTAGACACATCACTATAATTATTAACAGCCAAAAGGTATTTGTGCTGTAGACTTACCGGTAAAATTTTACAAATTTTGAACAATTTACTGTAGTCACCTTTACATTTTGCTTTTGTTTTATTGTTAACAAGTAATTTTAAAAACCTAATTTGCATGTTCTCTAACCTGTGAATGTATGATCTAAATGTAAGTCCATAACTGTCAAGGGCATAATTCAGTATTGATTCCACCAATGCCATATATAAACACTTTAATGTGCTACTTGGTACTTTGTAACTTAAGTGGTAGAATTTACCTAACAGTATTCTAAGTTTGTTACAAATAAAATCTATATGAGCGGACCAAGAAAAATGTTCATCTACTTTCATACCTAAGTATGTCACGCATTTTACTCTTTCTATAGGCTTACAATTACAATTATTACTATTATGTAAACATTGAAATGAATGGGCGAGTATGAGACTGGGGGAGTCCTCCAAAGGCATATAAGGAGAATGTATTATTAATAATTTAGTTTTTTCTGTGTTTAGTATAATTCCGTTATCGTGGCTCCATTTAACTACTGCGTTTACATCCTGTTGCACCATACGGTTGATCTCCGCCAGATCCGTTCCAGCCCGTAGAATGCACAGGTCGTCGGCGAACATATGCGCCGTACAGTGTTGTAGCACACCATACAAACTGTTGACGTGCATTAGGTAACATATAGGTCCACAGCCAGAACCTTGAGGCACCCCACACAATACTTCTTTCTCTTCACTGTACCTGTCACACACCTTCACTCTGTATGACCGTGAGGTGAGATAATCTCTGAACCATTTGTTCAGCGATCCACCAATCCCACACTCCTCCATTGCATTTAACAAGGTTTCTGTTTGAAGTGTTTCAAAAGCTTTTTTAAAATCAAAAAATATTGCTACTACAATCTTTTTATCTCCCAAGTACTCATTCACTTCATTGGTAAAATTCGATAATAACGTGCTAGTACTTTTCCCTTTCTGGAATCCATGTTGACTCTTGTTAATAATGTTATTTTTTTTGAAGATAATTCCCAAGCTGATCTACAATACATTTTTCTATTATTTTGTCAATGCTTGACAAAATAGATATGGGCCTGTAATTAGCATAGTTTTTACGATTACCTTTTTTATAAATAGGGCGCACTATAGCCTCTTTTAACTTAAGCGGAAACTTATGATTACTCACAGACAAATTAACAAGCTTTGAAATTATTGGTGTTATATTATTAATAATTACTTTTAGATCAGACATACGCACGAGATCGCTACCAGGTGATTTATTTGAGTTCATGTTTTTTATTATTTTTTCAACTTGATGCTTTTTAACTGGTTGCCACCTCATGCACACGTCTGTCTCTTTAACATATAGATATAGTGATTATTACTGAGGTGATTATTCGGGCTATGGAATACTTTATTGCGTATTTCGAAGTCTCCTCCAGCGGCAAAGCTGAGTGTGCTTCTGCGGAAACGCTAAAGCAATCTGCGTACCAGGCTTGGGCTGATGCTCGAGATCGCAAAGCACCGGAAACCCTCCGTCTGAAGAAAGGCTTTAATAAAGCCGCTAAATCCTGCAAAAAAGCGATACGGAAAGCTCGCTTCGGCCATATTAGTCGTATTGGGGCCAGATTAGCTTCATGCCCTTCATCCCTGAAGGGTATGAAGTATTCTGGTCGCTTGCTAAATCGGTCGTAGCGAATTTCTGCAGGTCATCCTTTCCGCCTTTAACGAAAGCTGACGGATCGCTGGCTCATACCGCTGAAGAGAAAGCAAATCTTTTTGTTTCTCTTTTTGCTTCCAACTCCCGTCTTGACGCTACTTTGCAAACACCACTTACACTACCTCGCTGTGACTCGGAAATGCCCGAGATCACTATCCGTCAAAAAGAGGTTTTGAAAATTTTACGCTAATTAGACGTCAACAAAGCCAGTGGCCCTGACGGAATCCCAGTGATTGTCCTGCGGAACTGTGCACCCGAGTAGTCTCCGCTGTTGACTCGCCTGTATCACCTCCCTATGAATTCTGGACAAGTCCCGAAAACCTGGAAGCTTGCAAATGTACAGCCTGTACCTAAGAAAGGTAGTCATGCCGACCCATCTAATTATCGACCTTTCGCAATCACTTCCATCCTCTGTAAAAATATGGAGCGCGTATTGAACAGCCGTCTCCTTGGATACCTCGAAGATAACGATCTCCTCAGTGATCGACAGTATGGTTTTCGCCGTGGTCGATCTACTGGCGATCTTCTTGCGTATGCCACACATTTATGGAGCAAGGCTGTCAAGAAACGCGATGAATCGCTTGCCTTGTCTCTCGACATGTCAAAGGCCTTTGATAGGGTTTGGCATGATAGCTTGTTAAACAAGCTTCCAGCTTACGGAATTCCTGTTGACTTTTGCACATAGATAGGCGATTTTCTGAAGGATAGGTCAATTCGTGTAGTTGTAGACCCTCAGGGATCTGTCCTCTCTGCCACTCTATTTTTGCTGCATATCAACGACCTGCTGCTGATGCCCGGTATCTTTGGGTACGCAGACGACAGCACATTGGTAGAGAGTTATGTGCCAGACGCCCGAGACAACAGCGAAAAGGTCCGGTGTAAGCGAGAGGCGATGGTCACCCGGTTGAACCTGAATCTGAAAGCTGCTTCCGACTGGGGAGATGCTAACAGGGTTAGGTTTAATGCGGCTAAAACACAGGCGTGTCTTTTCACATCAAAACGGAGTCCCCTACATCTTACTCCGACTTTCCGAGATGTATCCGTGCCGATAAGGCACCACCTTGAGCTACTTGGTCTGGACTTATCATCCAACCTCAACTTTGGGCGATAGATCGAGTGTTTGTCAAAAAACTGCTGCCAGAAAACTAGGCATACTTTACAAGGTCAGGCGGTACTTCACCCCTTAACAGCTTTTAAATCTGTATAAAGCACAAGTTCGATCCTGTATGGAGTACTGCTGCCACCTTTGGGACGGCTCTGCCCATTACCAGTTGGCCGCCTTGGACTCGGTGGAGCGAAAAGCAAAGAGACTTATCAACAATAATTCTCTTGTGGAGTTGAAGCTTCAAAATCTCGACCATCGCAGAAAAGTAGCCTGCTTGTCGGTTTTCTATCGGATACATTTCGGGAAGTGTGCGCAGGGACTTTTCAATTTGGTTCCGCCCTCACCATTCCTCATTCGGTCGACTAGAAGGTCCGGAGCACTCCATTCTTATGTCGTTGATATTTCACCTATTCGCACTAAGCGCTTTGCTTTCTGATGCGTACGGCAAAGGAATGGCTCTATCTGTATTTCCCGAAAAGTATAATTTGGGGCTATTCAAGGATAGAGTGAATAGGCATTTTTTTGGCAAACGCGTCCCATCGTTGGTCACATCGTCGCTTAACATCAGGTGAGATTGTGACCAAGCGAGTGTCTATTATATATTTTAAAAAAATTTGAAAATTATTATTGTAAAATAATTGTTGTCACAAACATCAAAGACAAAGAAAAAATTCCTTCGGTCTGACTTTTTTTATGATACCTAGTGACGGGACGAGCAAGTCGTGCGCATGATACTTACTTACTCAGAACTTTAAATCACAATGATCTGAGAGACACTGCCACTGCGCCCGTCACCCTAAAATATAGGTTGACAAGTCCCATGTGCCTATAATTTCACCAGCACCCTTACCCTGCAAAATTAAAACGCAGTAATGCTTACACTACTGCTTGGGGTAGAAATAGGCAAGGTCGGAGTACTTCTCTGGACGAATTTTTTCACATGAAGCGCTATTGCTACTAAATTGTACTGGAACCATTGTCTGTTGCCATCGGGTCACCGTTCTTAACTATCTGAGCTACAGATCGCGTCACCAGATCTTACGAATTTCTTTATGTGTTTGATACATTTCTTTGTACTGGGCTTAAGACGGATGATTTTTTGTGTTCGTGCTTTGAATACGAATTTTTAGGAATTGACCAAAAGAAATAATCTTAGTACAGAGTACTGAAAAGACCGACCTCAAAAGTACGTGGAATTACGTCTATTTGCTAAGTTTTATTGAAATATTCCCTAGTTCGTCACTATACAGGACTTGACACCGGAGATAATAATAATCGATTCTAACTACTCAACGCATTGTGAGAGAAAAACGTCTTGAATTGGAGAAATAGCAAAATCAACCATTTAAATAATTGCTCCTAAATTAAAGTTAGGCGCTATTTATAAAAATGAATCTTCGTGCGTAAACGGCCACCCTTAAGTGTGGATGATTTTCTTCAAAATGAAATGGGACCACTATGGAAGTACCCCCTTTCCAACCAAAAAAGAATCATGAAAATCGGTTCACAAATACTGGAGTTATCGCGTAACATACATACAAAAAAAACATACAGTCGAATTGAGAACCTCCTCCTTTTTGAAGTCGGTTCATAAAAAACAAGGAATGAACTAAGACGAATATATATCTTTTATCGTATTCAATATTTGGCAGGCACGTACGTTGTTTGCTAATTTATTTTATCAATTTCCCAAATGTTACTTTTGGAATTATTTTACTTATTATTGAGAGTGGGACTTTGATGTTTTATGTGAAGGTTGTAGAAGAAATTTAACTATAATCATGCTCGTACCTTACGCCGATTGGAAAATCCTTTCACCACGATGGCAAGCAGTAGGATAGTGTTTGTTATCAATAAGCAGAACAAGAGGCCCAAAATTGAGTGACATGGAGCCCTATGGATTGGAGTACGGTTTTATTTTTTGATGAAGCCAGAATCTTTGTTTGAGGATCGATGACGCAGAATGGTGAGAAGTTACCTGGAGAGCACTTCTGCTGTCTTTGTGAATGATAATACTTGAGAACATTGAGCGGCTAAAGTAGTCGCTTACCAGACTGAGGTCGGGGTTCGCCGGATAGATTGGCCGCCAACCAGTAATGTGACCATCACTGCGTTCCAATTTTGATGGGTTAGGGTGCTGGTGAAATTACAGGCTCTTGGGTCTTGTTTACTTATGTCTTAGTGCGTAGGTGCGTAGATAGGTGCGTAGTGGCACTGCCCCTCAGGTCTTTGCGGCACTGCAACTGATATTATGGACAGGCATGTCGCTTACCTCCGGGTGCACGACTTGTTCATCCTGTTACTTGATATCTTAAAAAAACACTCAATACTTATTTCTTTTTTTATAACTATTGCTTCATAAACGATTATAGTTAGTAAAGGTCATTTTTGTTGGAATGAGTAAGTCCAAAAAAAAAAACAAACAATAAAATCAAATTCAGAAACTAATTTACGTAACAAAAGCTTTTTAATCTTATTACATAATTGTTATTTAATTTATATTTTGTTGCATTATAATATCCTTACACTAATACTAACAATAACAAAAGTGAATGTAATCACGCCGTATTGTTATACCCTGTATATCATTAACTAGAGAGTGGTAAATTTTTTTTATTTAAATAATACAGACTGAAAAAGAAAGAAAATTTTCACGATTCCTTAATTTGAGACTGTACTCCAACAAACAATAAAAACTATAAAAGTTTCTCAAGATTTAAAAAACCAGAAAGTTTTTCACGATCGCTAAATCTTGGTTATTTAATTCCAAGGCTTAAAATTTCCATTTTAACACGAAAAGAAAACAGTTTACTGCTAATAAAACTGTCCTCTACACAAATGAGGTCAGTTGTTACCCGAGCGCAGCAAAAAAGGGTCGACTGAACACATGCTATGAATAATGATTGGTACCAGTGTCAATATTTATGAGCTCATGACAATCGCCCCAATAAGCGAACAAAGACAAATTCTTCTCTGCAAAACTGTTGAAACTAAATGTGTTGTTGGTATTTACCTCAAAATTGGCTATCCAAACTATAATAATTATACAAATGCGAAAGTAAATTTGTCAGTACGTCTTCACGCCTAAACCACTTAAGCAAATAATGTAAGTAAACTTAAAAATTATTTTGTAAACAACTTAATCAATTGCGATAAATTTGACTGTTTATAGATGCATTTATCCAATTTCTGTTATGATAGTTAGTTAGATAGTTGGTTAATGATAGATTATCTATGCAAATTACTTAAATAATTATATAATGCTTTTCTGTTATCAAATTGAACATATGTAATGCGTAGATACAGTTAACGTTACTACGTATTTTATAATGGTTTCAAATGCGACTAGAAACATTGTTGTGTATTATGTTTTAAATAATAAATATTAAAAAAAAGATTAATTTTGTTTAAATAAATCTCTATCTCTAAATACTTTTTGTCACAAACTTATGTTTGTGACAAAGGTTTATACCTTAAAGGGGGTGAAATAGGGAATGAAAGGGATCTGAAAATTCATATAATAAGCCTTTTGTAAGAAATAAACAATGTTTCAATGTTTTTGACCAATTACTCCTCAAGGTATAGGGGATGAGTAGGTTACTTGAAGTTCTTATTTTACGCAGACAAAGTCGTGGGCACCAGCTAGTAAACAATAAATCAAACAGAAATATATTTATGTACAGACAACGAATTCCATACAAATTAGTAAGTTGTAACATGACACACCTTAAAACTATGTTAGTAGGATTAGTACGTACCGTACAGTCTACAGCATAGTTTCCCAAAGTGGTCCCTACTGCCCCCAGTGGCGCTGAAGAGAGAGAAGAGTGGGGGGGAGGGGGTCCTTGGAAGCAATTACGGGGAGTTAATGCTGTTCAGGGGGTGCTACTATATTTGAAAAAAAAAACCTGAATTACCCATACAAACTACACTACATTTATATATATTTTTTATATTTGTGATGTGAAGTTAATATAAAAAATACGTGTTTGCAATTATTTTTTGTGGTGGTGGGCATGGAATTTTTTATGAACCAAAAAGTTTGGGAACCTATTGCCTACAGGCTGACGAATTACAAATAATAAATTAATTTTAAAACATAGCAAACAGGACGTACCCAGATACAGAGGCGGCTAATCAACTCACATGTAGAACATGCAACACGGTGAACCTCCGGAACACTGCTACATCCATCCTGACCGTTATTATCTTCAGGATCTCGTTGCTGCTAGCGCTCACTTTCCGTGCACATGATGATATATAAATAGTCAGCAGCAGCATCTGCCAACATGGTAGAAACGGGCAAGCTTCAACAAGGCTCTGAAGGTGTTAGTATATATTTTTTTATGATACCAAGAGACAGGACGAGCCAGTCGTGGGCCTGGTGTTGAGCGACACACCTGTCCATTGTAGGTGCAGTGCCACTTAGAGCATTAAATCGCAAAGATCTGATGGACTGCGCCTCACCACCCTGAGATATAAGTTGACAAGGGTTACCTAACAGTACTCCGAAATGACATTTTTCAGAAATAACATTTGCTCGAATTTTTTTCTTTGCCCGTGGTCCAACTGTGTAGTCCAACTAGTTGGACCAAAGGGGAAAACATTGCCCTTGGTCCAACTAGTTGGACTACGGGTGATATTGTATGGGCATTGGACCTATTGATTGGTTAGTCCAGTCACCGTCAATATTAATAATGTTAGTGGTTCTGAGCTAACTACAATTGTTCTCTAGGATGATCCCTGTGACAGTTCATAAAAAACCGCAATGTATAATCTCGTGCACTGTAGGTAATGTATTTTATGAATTATTTTTGTAAGTAGCGCTTTTAAGTGAAAATATTACATGGTGCGTGCAGTCACTAAAAAGCGCAATAGCTGGCTTTAAAACCCAACGTCATATCTACTTTGGAATGGTGGCTGATCAGGCCAGTATACTAGGGTGAAATAAGACTATAAATTCTAAGTATTCCACTTACCAGGGCCACATACGAACCTCGCATGCATGCGGTGCACCTTGCACATAGCGAAAGGGGCTCTGGCCACACTTTAAAGAGAGTATTCCCAAAGACGATTGACATCAGGCAGGCGGCCGGTCACAAAACACAATGGCAAATCCGCTTACAACGCGTATTCACATAAAATACGTGTTCTGCTGACCCCACCTAGCGTGGGATAAGGACAGGAAGAAGAAGAAGAAGATAGTTGCGCCAACTTTTGTAATAAGTTGCCATGGTAGTCTATTTTTTTTTATTTTGCCTTAAAATGATATAGAACACGTCCGTGGCAAAGTTTTTTGCCCTTGGTCCAACTAGTTGGACTACGCAGTTGGACCACGGGCAATAAACGCTCGAAAGTAATTTTGAGAGGAAAATGTTTTTTCTTTTAAACCTAACTTAGCCTAACCTAACCGAACCTAATCGTGTCTGCGATAAACATCCAACATATACTGAAAGAACAACGGTTTCGTTATAATTCGGTTTTCGGTGTAATGAAAATTCGAACAAACGTTATTTCGGAAAGAAAATTCGAGTTTGTGATAGGTTACCATTGGCAAGTCTCATGCGCCTGTGATTTCACCAGCACCCTTACTCTTCAAAACCGCAACGCAGTAAGCGTCAGATTACCGCTTGCCGGAAGGAATTTGTAAGTACTTGCCTGGACGAACTCTTTCACAAGAGCTCTATTGCTACTTAAAATTTATAACAATTATTGAAAATCATCTAAGAAAATAATTCAGGTAAAAATAACATGCAAGAACTAAGTCGACTACTCAGATAGATTTTTGTTTTCGTAGTACGCGCAGCTGTCTAAATAATCTACCAACTTATCGACACCTACAGCACCGTGGTATGTTGTTTCTAAGCATGTTAGCGAGTACCAAAAGGTCTAAGAATTGCAAGAAACAATTGCTTGTGCCAAGTGTATACACTTTTGTGTGGATACCGAGAAAATTGTTTTATTTCTCAACTTGTAATAAAAGCACCTTTGACTCGAATAAACCTTTTTGATGCTTTTGTGGTGAACACAATGCCGTATTTTGTGCCAAAAATACATATAAGAAAGTTGTTTTCTGCGAATGTACGTTTGAAAGTGTACATGCGATGTATTGTATTCTGTTAATAATATTTATTGAAAGTATCATGGTATAAATTGAAAGAAGCATAAGTTGAAAGGAGGATGACTCATGATCTGTGACGACAGGGTAGTTGAAAATAAGGAAAGTTGTTCCTCTCCAAACTGTACACAAGGCATGTTCAAATATATTGAAAACTCGCACCTTTGATATAATAAAGCCACATTCACAAAAATAGTACGAATGAAAAATTAAGTTTAATACAAAAAGGAAATGTGTAAAATTACGTCAAGCTAAATTTTTATGCAAAATATTTTTTTATTAGAGATAAGCAACCTTTTATTACATCCATTGGTAAGATACAACATTATTAAGAGCTACAAAAACTTGAAAAAAAATGTGTCTTTGCTAAGCGAAGTAATAATAGACTAGAAACTTCACCTCATTTTCAGAACTATCTCCTGCTCTGTGTCTTTTGTTACTTGCTGCACATCTCTATGATCCTCAAAGTCAGTGTTGTTCTTGCCCTCATAATTGGAATCAGAGCCAACCTCTTCCAAAAATCTTCTCATATATATTGAGGGTATTAAATAATTTAGAAGTATAATACATAATGTAAACTTAAGGTTATTTAAAAATAATACATACTATAGGAATTACTAAAAATATTATTTACCTAAAACTGTGACACTTAGACCCGTGTCGGTCTAAGGACCGATCGGTGTCGTGTACGGATACACATGTAGTGTGTGCAAATACTCCTGTTACGCTGAAATGAAGTTAGCCACGAATCATGCAGATAGCAGTCCAAAGTTCTAACATATAAGAAGGTTAAAAATAAAAAATTAAGCATAAAAAAGTTATCGACTAATTTCGTTCGTAGAATCTTTAAACCTCTGTCCTGAAAAGTTGTCATTTTGAAGATATGACCTTATTACACCAAGGGTGGGTAGTGTATAAACATTTATAAAAAAATAAATCGTTTATTGTTATTTTAAAAACACTCAGCTACAACTTAAAATGCGCCATTTTGTTCCATGAAATTAGAATTCAAACAAACATAGTTCGACCTCATTTATATGAAAATTTTACGAATTTGCAAAAGTGGTTGCTGTTAATTGTAAGAATTTCATTAGAGAGATTTTGAGTTCAATAAAATAACCCCATATAAAAGTTCATACTGAAGGTAGATATCGTGTTCCCTGCACCTTATTTACTTTATAGTATTCATATAGGTGACGAAGATAGCGCAGTTGAAAAACTGTTGCTTCACATTTCAAAGTTCTACGGTGTGAATCCCCGTGGCGTTATATACCCATGGCTATGGCGCAATGAAACCTGCATATCGAAGGTTCACAACCCCTGGAACAAATGGATTTGGATTTTACAATAGTGTGGGCGAGAATAAACCAATACCGCTATAACGTATGTTTTATAATTTTTATTTATCCCCGCCTGCACTCTTAATAAAATCCAAGTTATATTTATAACACATTTTATTATTTATTTTAATTGGGTATCAACTGCATATTTTCTTTAGGTAAGTGAACAACTTCGTAAGTTTGTCAATGACCATAATTAATAATGCACTTACATAGTAAGCAGGTACTGACATGCGTCTATTCTACATTGCACAAACAAAGCTATCTATATACTACTGAGCTTGCTTATCTCTTTTTATGCTGTCTAGTTTTTTATGTAAATTTTTCTTTCCAGCTAAATAGTTAGTAGTAGTTTATTTCAAACTTATTATGTGTTTGTGTGTGATTTGTGATTGTGATTTTTTTTTTGTGAAATAACTCCACTAGTTTTGCAATGATTATGAATACAAAGAACACAAAAATGTTTATTCGTCGACCCAGCGTTACTTGAACCGACGTCCATGCTGCACCGTAGCACTGCTCTATCCGTCAGAGCCACGGGTACAGTTACCGAGTCGTTAAAATTCTCCTATGTGTTTTTGTTATAGTTCTTTATACTAGCTTTTTGGCTTTCGTCGCCGCTAGTGATATCTAGTGAGAGACTTTTGAATAACCTTCTCACCGCAGTCGATACCTTTACAGGTATCTCAACCGACGCAGATGGTCAAACTTTGTAGTTTTAATGAACAAGTTTTTCAGTAAGCTTTTGGTAAGTGAATAAATTCTACGGTAAAGTAAAAATAGTAAGATTACAGGGGATTTTAGAACTTAAATAATGAATGTAACTATGTGAAAATTTCCGAGTGGTATATTTCTGACGCAGTCGGGTAAAAAATACGTAAACACCGTTTAATATGCTGAACAAATCAAAGATAAAACTTTGGCTGTAAATAATGTAACGTTTATCGCATTTTTATGAGTTTGCTTAGGATCAGGAATCGAACTTATTTTACGAGGTCCGACAATATAAACTAAGCTGGAATGAGCTGGCTGATGGTTGTTTGAAAAGTGTAACAAAATGGCATTTAGTGTTCAATATTGTTTGTTGTGTTAAACACTGGTAAACCGGTTGACCGGCAGGACGGTCTTCAATCTTTTGCAGGCAGGCCTTTACCAATTGTTTGTAATTTGATTGGTTTGATTTTTTTTTATTATAATACAAGATCGAATAAACACATTTTAAGTTACTAAGGGTGCGTAGTGGCGCAAAATAGGGAAAGTAGCTATTAGACTCGGCAGTAATATGTCTATCTCTCGATACGTCGAACAAACGTTGCTACGTTCAAGCAACAAAAGCTGCTTCGAGTTCCGTGGGGTTCGAAGGAATTTTTTTTTGTGTTTGTTTGATCTTTGGTTCAATTATATAATGTAATATTTTCACAAAAAATAGATGAATATAATGGTAATAAAACATTTTTTAATTATACTAAGTGACGGGACGAACAAGTCGTGCGCCTGATGATAAGCGACACGCCTGCCCATAACAGTTGCAGTGCCACTCAGAGCTTTAAATCGCAAGGACGCTGTCAAGTCCCATGTGCCTGTAATTTTACCAGCACCATTGCCCTTCAAAACCGGAACGCAATAATGCTTTCATTACTGCTGGGCGGCAGAAATAGGTAATGTGGCATGGTAGCAGTACTTCCCTGGACGACCTCTTTCACAAGGGGCTCTACTGCTACTGATGTTCAATGAAAATAAAATAATTTTCAGACTTCACTCAGTTGAGTTTCATACACTAAGGTGATTTTATTGTATAATAAAATCATAAGGGTGTATACCCTTAGTGTGACAAGGTTACATCTGCTTTGCAGCATGACAACTTTTCGGGTGATAGGTTTGAAGATTCTACGAGCTAAAGTATTCGATTACCTTTTTATGCTTAGGTAGGAGAGTTATAAAATTTCACAAATAAATAATTTGTTTCATGTAGTTCGTGTTACTTTCACGCCTTTCGCCTGATAACTGCCTCGGTGGCTGAGTAATTACCATGCCTGACATGCAGAGGTTCCAGGTTCGATTCCCGTGCCGGGAGAAATATTTGTATGGCCTACATTTAGATATTTCTCTTGTGAGTTTCGGTGTGATCTATGTGTCTATGTGTTTCCATGGCACCACCAAAGGTTTCCCTAGTACGGGTCTATTAAAAAAGTAAAATGTGATAAAAGCTCATTTGACGTATGATTAAATGTGGCTTTATCATACATACATAATGTTGCGACATAGATAACTTATTTAAGTTAGGTAACTTACGTCTCAATAGTAATGGAAATGTATGGGATTTACACACGCACATCCGTAGGCTTTGGCGTTTTTATTAGACTTCCGCAGTCCTATACTTTGTGAATTACCTTTTGCCTGCGTAAGTTGAATATCATGATAGTAAAACATCGTGACATACAATAAACTTAAAAATAACAACTTACATAGATTTCTCACAGGTACGGCTAAGAAGCACATAGAAAAATTCGTAAGGTCTGGTTATTCGATATGAACTTTATTCTGTTTCAAATTTATCGCTAACACTACAGATGTCAGTGGTTAAATTAAATACTGGGAACATGATTCGTCTCTTTTTGCAAAATGACTAATGATCATTTTGTTAAAAAAAGATGAGATTCATTTTGCATGGCACTGTAGGAATATGACGTCAGAAAATTACAGGAGTTTCTTTCTAGCTTTTGATTTCTGAATGCTCGAATTTAATTTCTATACTCGCCCACATCTGTTTATGAAGATTTTCCAAAAAAACAAGGTAAAAACATTTTAAAACGGTCATAATTAACAAAATACCAACAATCGCGAAATTCTTACAACTCGATTAGCTGTTAAAGTAAAGAATAATAACGCACACACGCACACACTCAACATAGCCCCGCACTAGGGAAACCCTGTGTCGCGGGTGCCATGGACACAAACATAGACAACCACAAATTACACCCAAACTCACGAGAGAAATAAATGTAGGCCATACAAATATTTCTCCCGGCCCGGGAATTGAACCCGGGGACCTCTGCGTGGCAGTCCGGTATGGTGACCGTTCGGCCAAGGAGGCAGTTAATAAATAATAAAAAGTAAAAGTAAAGTAAAAAGAATATGATATCAAAGTCGCAAAGTTTGCCTGTTTTGAAACATCGGCGTAATTATTGATTTTGGACATCAATACGATGTTCGTGTGGTAAGAGGATGCTAGTCTAATATAATTCCGCAACTTGGCAAGGGTTCAAATCTAATTTGACATCCTAAGATAAATAACAAATACAATATGTAACCGATGTAAAAAACATGGTAGTTCATATAAGTTTGCATACTATATCTGATATGTCTGTCTGTGGTACAAATACGGCACCAAAAAAGGTACCCAAACAAGATCGTAATTAAGAAAATGCCAAAGCATATTTATGAAAGTAAACATATTCCTCAACATGATGGCGACTAGACGTTGTGATCGAATTATGCAAATGTTAAGCATCTTATACGACTCAGTGAACATTGGAAGCATAATAACATCCTTCATATTCCACGTAACTTGTATATTGATAAAAAGATGTTGTAGAAAGATACTCTTCCTTATAGGAAATTAAACTATCGGAACTTTTATTATTTCCCAATGTAAAAGGACTCGTTGGCTGTACGAGCAAGGGCTTGGTCGATATCACGCGAATTAAAAAACTGCTTCTATTCTGTTACGTTTACGATATTTGTTGTTTTTGTTTTTATGTTTAAAATGATTTTGTAATGATATATCCTAATGACACACAATATCTTTTGTTAATTTTGTCAATTTTATACTCTAAGTTACTATTCTGTAGTGTATTTATAGGTTTATAAGAGGATCGTGTAGCACCTAGACAAACTGTAGATTTAGGGATGTGACGAAAAGATGTGATGTAATATTTTTTAAGTTTTGGAGAAAATGACGAAAATAAATTAGCAATATTGATATTACATGCGGTTTTCTTATACCAAATATAATAAAATTTTTACATCAAAGGTACAAATTGTTAATATTATAATTAATAACCGTAATATATTTTGTTATAATTAGTTAGCGGGTGCAGTATAAAAAACTTTCTTTTAATTTAACAAACTTATTTTAATTATCGTCCGTATGACGGAAAGAGCCAAATTTAAATTTCCGTTGGAATTTCTTTCGGTCTCCCCGGACTGAACAGATGTTACTGAAATTACATTTTAATTCCAACAAAATGGCCTCTCTGTTTTTCTTCTTTTAAAATATACAGAAAGTATTACAGGGATTTTAGTTGGTATTATTTTAAAGATATTATTCGTATAATAACGAGCGTGATTTTTAGTGAAGGAAATTAGTTATAATAATAATAATTCGTACCCTTGGTTTAAAAAATTTATTATACTCGGTATAAGAAAGCCGCATCTGATATCAATATTCCTAATTTATTTCGCTCATTTTCTCCAAATAATTAAAAATTATTACAACACGTGTTTTCTTCACACCCCTTCCTAAATGTAATCAATAATATAAATATTTCACCCATTAAATTTGCAGTATATAACAATTAATCTCTTTTGAAATTTGTGAAAAAGGCGGTCGGAAGGCTTTTGGTAATCAAACGAGATGGGAATTCAAGGAGTTACGCAGTTAAAAGTTTCTTTGTAAGCAGAGCAAATAAATCCTATCCTAAGCGTTTTCGATTAAAAAATACAGTCACGTCGTCGTCTGCGTTGTGTCTAACAAAAACTGTTTAATACAGAAATTGTTTAAAAGTGATTTCTGAATCTTGTTCTTTAGATTTTCATTAAGTCTTATAGTTTTTGCTCTCGACGGTACTTATACAGAGTGGAAAAATTAATGGGACATGAAGAGAAACTATCCTAAATGCTTTTAAGATGTTCTTGATAATGTGTAACTCAATTCGGGTCATTGCCAGGTTAGTGTTCTCTACACAATGTCGGTGGCATTTTATATTATTTTTATTATACTATAATATTATTATCATGAAGTATTATTTAATATTGTAGTGTAGTATCCTAAAATATTATTTAATGTTTAACGATAATACACTCCAATAATTTAATAATAGAGAACACTAACCTGAAAATAAAGGTTCAATCGTGCAAAATAAATCTTAAAAGCTTAAATCTATTAATTATATTATCAACCAATTTTACGTTTACATGCATTGTTTACTACTCTAATTTTACGATGCATAATGCATACTGAGTAAATATATTTACATTAAATAAGTAATTACTTTAAAGGACAACTTAGGGACTTACTTTACTACAAGCACTTTACGCCGAATGGCAAATCCTTTCACCACGATGGCAACCATTATTTACAGTGTATGCCATCGATAATCAGAAGAAGGTAAGTACCTATTTCATTACATTCAAAATGACAATGGCAAATACGTGCTTGATCCCTCTCAAAAGTGTCTACTACTTTTGAGAGGGATCAACCACTTATTTGCCAGTTACTGACAATCAGGTTTTTAAATTTTTCTTGTAACACAAATGGCTTATTTGGTCAATTTAATAATTTAAATTTTTGGTCAATTTAATAATTTATATAGACATTTTTAGTTAATTTTAATAGGGGAATCAAATATTTAAAAAAATATCTTGATCTCTAGACACTTTTGATGAGTGTATGTGTAATGCTATTGCAGAGGAAAAATACGTTAGTCAGTAATAGGTATTCTACGTGTAGTATGTTGAGAAGTTAGAAAACTGCAAAAGCAGTTAAACTGTTCTGTTAATAACGTACAGTTTTCAAAGTTGGCCAATATGAAAATCGCCTGCTTTCAGTTAACTTGCATGCGAACTAATTTGCTGGTTTAACTGTTTCTGTTATCGGTAATATCGATGAACTTCCCGGCTTTAAAACCTTCTGTATGTCTAGATATAGGTACAGTCATATACATACATATATATACCTGACCCCCTAACACACCCAAGCCGACCTTTTGGTTCTGAGAGCCATACGTATTTAACAAACAAAAAATTAAATCAATTTCAACTTTATTGTATAAGCGATACAGTGGAGTGTTGGCCTGAAGATGATCAACATATTTTTAAAACCAATACGAAATTTCGTAATTTAAGCTCGATTCCACGAGCACTACTTTGTTATATTTTTAACAGCATTGTTTCATTTTTTAATGTTAACGTTGACAAATCACTATATTTGCTCACTAGAAATTGCTTATGGTACTGTTATATCCGAATTTACATGGGTTAAAATATAAAATAAAATCGCTGAGTTTCCCATTGCATTTACGTCAATGCAATAGGAAACCGAAAACGCGTGCAACCGGGCATGCGCGGAGCAGGCAGTTCGGATTGGATTTGCATGAGGCACAGACCTTTTCTTTGAGAATAAAGTTAAGTGTTTTAAAAATAGTTTTTTTTTAAAAGCTTTTCCCGCCCCGTAACAGTACCCATCTTATAGTATAGATATTATTTATATAGGGTAAGGTAGTATAGGTAGTACATGTAAGTAATGTAACGTAAGGCATAGGTAGTATATATAGGGTAAATATTATTAATAAAGCGTAGAGTGGGTTTGGATAGATTAACAAATCACGAAATCGCTATGTAGTTTGCATATGATCGTGTCTTCTAAGATTACGCGTTGTTCCACGTTTCGTTCCTATTTATCTATTCAGTTTTAATTATGTTCAAGGTTTGAGTAACTTTGAAAGTTTTCTTTCTTGTTTTAATGCATATTAAAACAAGAAACGCTCTTAACGGAATTATTAAAATTAGAAATTATTGTTCTGTATGAACAAGACTTAGACATTTCTTACACTTATCCAGAGGTTAAAATAAAAAAAAAAATATTATATTGTAGGAAATGAAACTATTTTTCCGGATTATAAATCGCGTATATTTGTTTTTTAAACAAACCGACGTTTGAAAAAACAAATATACGCGATTTAAATCCGGAAAAATAGTTTCATTTCCTATGTGTAACAATCGCGAAAACCTAAGAACTCAATATTATATTGTCTTAGCTAAATAATATTTTATTTTTAATGTGATTCGAACCATGCTCGCCTCAACTTCCAAAGCAATCCTTATACCGCTAGGCCACGACGGCTTTACTAAATCTGGTTGAAATTTGTATTCTGTATTTAAGTAAAAGCCATACGTTAAATATCAAATTGGCTTAAAAACTTTCTTACAATGTCATTCACTAAGGAGACGATTCACAGGGAGTCAGACCAAAATAAATTTTACGGCTCGCAGGTTAAAGATTAAGTTTGTTTAACAATTTTCTTCACATTTTTGTGCTCAGAACCATAATGTCGACAAAGTCGGCTGGGGGGCTCAAGTACCTTGTGTATACTACTGTACTAAGGACGCCTTCAAATTAGACGCATAAAGAAGCGCTGCCACGCCATCGCCACTACTAATTTTCATATAATATTTGGAAGAGCAGCTGCAGCGCCACAGTCACGCCACGCGCGATACTTTTGGAGTTTAGATATTTATTTATTTATTAAACTTTATTGACCACAATACATAATATACAAAAGGTGGACTATTGTATGAAAATTAGCAGTGATGTGGCTGCCGCGCTACTGACGCGCCTCTGTCACTACAGCCCTTCTACAAGCGTCTTATTTGAAGGCAGGAGCTCAGAGAATGTCAGTTAGGAAATACAATTTTTTGGCGAGAATAACGCAAATGAAACTGTGATAAACACACAAGATATTCGTCACACATTTTGAATAAATGGAATATAATGCATTGGCATGGAATGAAATGAATTGGAATGGAATATCATTTATTTCTTTTAAATATATTACAACGAATGATCTATCTCATCATATTTATACCCAAAAATATGTTACGTTCATAGTAATGAACGTTTGAAATCTGTCGCCCAATCTATATATTTTAGGAGGGGGTAGCTTTACAACGAAATATGTATGAAAAACACCGGTTTGTAGTTTTTGACTCAAGATCCAGAATATTTAAAGGAGTAGCAACTCGTGTACAAACTTTTTCGAAAAAACGCGCGTCATTTGCGTTGACGGGGTATGCCCCGTCATGTATGCATGATTATGATTTTTGTTATAATATCAAGTGACGGGACGAACAAGTCGTGTGCCTGATGGTAAGCTACACGCCTGTCCACAACAGTTGCAATACTACTCAGGTTTTAAATCGCAAGATCTGAGGCGCACTGCGCTACTTTTCATGTTTACGTTACTTTACATATCCATATAACAATAAAAATATAATTTGGATTAGAATACATGGTACATATCCTATGTATAATGTGTTTTACTTTCGATATTCGTGGTTGTACAAATATAGGTATTATCATTTAATAGATAACTTAGATTATTTACTAGCAAGTACCTGCTCAAGGAACAACATACGTACTTGCAAGATAAGAATTATAATAATTGGAATGCATCCATCTCTGTGGGCTAAACAGGAGGAAGTTTGAAACTTAAAGTTTAAATACACACACCAAAAGTGTCTAGGGATCAAGTATTTTTGATAATTCCTGAAAATTAGGTTCTTTAATAATTTTTTTAACATCAATGGATTTTTTCTGGTCAATTTCATTTTCAGATATCCATCGGTATTAAAAAAAATTAAACAACCTGATTTTCAGTAATTTACAAATACGTGATTGATCTCTAGATACTTTTGATGTGTCTAAATTGCATAATTGAATGAAATATATAACAATATGAATTATTAAGCGTATATTTAAGAATTTGATGATGAGTGGACCCATATTTATGTTTTTTTATTATATTATCAAGTGACGGGACGAACATGTACTGCGCCTGGTATAAGCGATACGCCTCCTTAGCAGTTCAAGATTTAAAAGGTACCTGTAATTTCACCCGCCCCTTACCTTTCAAAATCGGAACGCAGAAATCTTCACGTTACTGCTTGGTGGCAGAAATGTGTAAGATGGCAGTAAGATGCAAGTATCGCAAAGTGCTTTACCGCTACTAAATTCTTATTATTTAAGTTCTCAATATCAGGTTCCAAGTACAATTAAGATTTTAATATTTTTTAAAATAATAAGTACAATTAAGAGACATGAAAAAGGCCTTTACAGGTTCCAAACAGTTTGACTTAATCATATAGTACCTCGATCCTTTATTAAAGTACCGCCATCTATTCACCTAAGCTCCGCGAAACAAAGTTTACTCGATAATTACAATTTTAAACAGCCTCTCCGAGACAGCTTAAGATAAGAAAACAACAAGCCAGGGAGTTTCGAATGTAATGTCAGTTCCATTTAGTTCACGGTTTAGCGTACAAGTTTCATACGGGAAGTTGTACGGAGTTAGCAGATGCTCGGAGTTAAGCGAATGCATGGACCAACACTGACGTACTTGGGCATTGTTATTAACTCACTGTATTGGAAAATAGCTTGCAAGCTCGTACACGGCTATAGAGAAACAAAAACTTTATACAGCGAAGCTTTATACAGGTTATTATACAGCTTCTGCGTATTTGGATGACAAAACTTCGTGGTAGTGACCCGTTTAGTTATTGCTGGTAGTCTCGAACTATGTTTGAAATAATGTGATCAGTCTTGCGCCCCGGTTTTGAAGGGTGCTGGAGAAATTACAGGCACTGTCAACTTTTGTATCAGGTTGACGGGCGCAATGGCAATATCCTTCTAATCTTTGCGTTTTAAAGATGTGATTGGCTACAGTTACAATAACTGTTATGGACAGGCGTGTCGCTTACTACCAGGCCCACGACTTGTTATCATAAAAAAAAACTCTCTATGAATTAAGGGCTAACATACATATATACGTACATATAATATAATACAGAAAGTAAATAGCTAATCTATACGAATTGCAAGGGCAATTCCTTTAATTATTCGTGATTGCGCAATCTAAAGGTATATTTTCACCATATTTCTGGTATGACTGGTGTCCCCAAGTGTGAAGGTGTGAAGATCTAGTATATTCAGAGCCGTTTCTTTCGAAGTCACATAATGTTAAGGAACCAGAGTGTAGTAAATATTGTTTTTTTAAACACCAAGAATTAAAGATATCAGATAAGAGTTCTTTAAGCAAAGTAGGTTATGAAATTGTACAATCTCGAAGAAAATATCCTCGAATAAATTGGAAGAGGAAATGTTTCTTCTCTCTTAATGGAGTCTTTACTCCATTAAGACCTAGAAACCGCCAAACAGTTGCAAACTACTTTGTATCTAGCACAAATTGAGATCATTATCAGTATGAAATTCCATATTAGGGTCCGTTAGGGTGGCCAACATTGAGATGTAAATTAAAGCACTTTCATTAAGTCCATGCATAAATTTTCACATAATTGTGTATCGTTATAGCCTGAAAACCCTTGCTGCTGGCCCTCACAGGTTGCTTTTATGATAGAATCGCAAACATAGTTGTGTGGCCCATCACTGTAGATAGGTGTATGTTGGAAGATAAAAATAATTTTATATTATTATTGTTTACATTAATAAAGATCATGTCATGCCTTGACATTATATTTCGAATTGTGATATTATGAAATTGATAATATGAAATAAATGATTCTATTATTTTCTAATCTTAAGTTGTCCTTAGGCTCAATGTACATTGTCGCGCAATGGAATTAATGTAAAATTTTATAGCGAATATCTTATATATATATATTTGTAAAAATACTCCACCAGTTTGTTGTAGTAATGGCTACAAAGATCGAACTTTATGTCAATTTTATAGCAAATGTTACAGACTTTCGACGTAAAACAAAAACTCTTACACAAACACAAACTGACTTCTAGAAAACTTAATGCTATTTTTGGCGGTAGCGATCACTCTACTACACCATTTTAACTAGTTTTTTATTGGTCAAAGTCACTGATTGGTCAAAGCCTGGTACCACCACCCAACAATCGATTTAGGAACTGTATTTTAGATAAAACAATTGAGTTGCTTATTATACATTACTTTAAAAATTTTGAATTAAACTACCGAATACAATTAGGTACCATAATGAATTAAATTTATTTGTACGGTTTTCGCAAGTATTTTGGTTGTTTTAACACTAAGCTGACACGAAATAACACATAGAACATTGAACTTTATGTCAACTGCGTAACGTACAAACCAGTCACGGGCGTTTTCCGGAGAATTCTTGCGCACTCTCGGTAATTTCAGCAACTATCGTTTCGTTACAAAAATGCGCTACTATTCTGTTCTGCAGCAATGTAAACTGAGCCTAAGTGACTAATAATTGTATCGAGTTTTTAGGCTTTCTCGATAGCTACATATTGGATATGAAACTACTTTATTTTTCGGATCAAGATTGCGTATATTTGTTTTTTCAAAAAAACCGTCTTTGTTTCGGGCGGGATTCCGAAAGAGGCTAGCAAAGTTATTGGTCCTATTGTTACAGTCGACCACGAGCAGTCAGTCGTGATCGTTGGACCTAAATTCTAACTAAAGAGCAAGCCAAAGAGCGACTTTATGTCATTGACTTACCACCCATACGCCTGAAACTTCAAGCTTTCTGATGCTTACAGCAAAAGAATGGAACACACTGCATAATTATGTGTTTTCTAAAAACTACAATTTAGAACTATTCAAGGCTAAAGTAGGCATTACTATACTATTAAAGGCTTTCATCTGAGTTACATTAAAAAGTCTACGCGATTTGGATTTTAACTAATTTAGGTTTTTAAATACCATTTCACAATAGCCTTTAATATGTTCTCGATGCATTTAATTGACCCACTCAAAAACAGATACTGTATTCCGTTACTTTGCCCTATATATTAAGATGGAGGAGGAACCAACGCGTTTCGTTTCGAGTGGGTGGTGTAGCAGTGACCCAAGAGTGGAATATTCCGGGTTTTGTAGTCGACCGAATGAGCAACAGTGAGAATGAAACTAATCCGTAAAGTTCCTGCGCGCACTCTCCGAAATAAATTCGAAAACAAACCACAAGAATCCACTTTTCTGCGGTAGTGGAGATTTTGAACACTTGATTCCGCAAGAGATTAAACATTTTTAATTACCCTAAAAGTTTGTTTCATCGCTGTTTAACTTATAGTGAATTGTCCTGATAAATACGAGCGTTCACAATAAAGTAAAATTTGTCTTTATTAAATCGGCTTTTCAGGGCTTTTGCCGCGTAGTATCGCTGTAACGAGCAAGTGATCTATATGTGTATCTATACGTGATCATGTACATTTATCAGTTTTCGGGTTTCACTGTATGGTGATATTGCTATAATCTAGGAAATGATGCTTCTCAGCTCTTGAAGTCATCTTTTAAGTAGTCACTTTTGCAGGTTTTGCACGGCCCGTGATTGCACGGACCGCGCTTTGGGAAGAGTGTAGCCCGTTTTGTCGAGTCGATATGACTGTAAATACTTTTTGAATCATGCAGGGAATTTAAATAGATTTTTAATAGTATTAAAAATTCCTTCGATCCGGTCGGATTCGAACCGACGTCTTCTTGCATACCGTGCAAGACGCTATACCAACTAAGCCACGGAACGAACCAACGGACCTCACGAATTTTTCTATGTGCTTGCGTAGTGTCTATGTACTTGGTCTTTCAACGACTTTTTAGTCGTAGCGCCATCTATGAGAAATCTATTGCAGATTTCTCACCCAGTTAGTACCTTTACAGCTACCAGTCCTGGCGAGAGATGTCGCTATTCACTGTATTAATTAAATTTTTATTGAAGAAAACTTTTATTTAAGGAATTTTTTTCTGAGTGTTCGATCTTTGTATTAATAATTATAACAAACTAGTGGAGTAATTTCACAAATAATAATTGAAATTCAATAAAAATTTAATTAATACAATGCATAGCGACATCTCTCGCCAGGACTGGTAGCTGTAAAGGTACTAACTGGGTGATAAATCTGCAATAGATTTCTCATAGATGGCGCTACGACTAAAAAGTCGTTGAAAGACCAAGTACAAAGACACGACGCAAGCACAGAAAAATTCGTGAGGTCCGTTGGTGCGTTCCGTGGCTTAGTTGGTATAGCGTCTGGCACGATATGCAAGAAGACGTCGGTTCGAATCCGACCGGGTCGAAGGAATTTTTTCTGAGTGTTCGATCTTTGTATTAATAATTATAACAAACTAGTGAAGTAATTTCACAAAAAATAATTGAAATTCAATAAAAATTTAATTAATACAGTGAATAGCGACATTTCTCGCCAGGACTGGTAGCTGTAAAGGTACTAACTGGGTGATAAATCTGCAATAGATTTCTCATAGATGGCGCTACGACTAAAAAGTCGTTGAAAGACCAAGTACAAAGACACGACGCAAGCACAGAAAAATTCGTGAGGTCCGTTGGTTCGTTCCGTGGCTTAGTTGGTATAGCGTCTGGCACGGTATGCAAGAAGACGTCGGTTCGAATCCGACCGGATCGAAGGAATTTTTTCTGAGTGTTCGATCTTTGTATTAATAATTATAACAAACTAGTGGAGTAATTTCACAAAAAATAATTGAAATTCAATAGAAATTTAATTAGTATTAAAAATTGTTTTTATTAGTTATTATAAATTTCACACGTGTACACTGGTCTTCTGGATGACTATTTTTATTGAGGTAGCGGGGAGAGTTAGAAGAAAGAACTGTGTGACAAGAATGGAAAATGAATGGAAAATGAATGCATTTGTGTTGCATGTTGTGGGGATGAGAAAAAAAATGTTTCTTAATACATAAAATAAATAAATATAGCCAAGGATTATAATAACATAGTATAATTTTAGCAGCAGTAGAGCTCGTTGTGAAAGAGTTCGTCCGGGAAGTACTGCCACCTTACCTATTTCTGCCGCCAAGCAGTAATGTTAGCATTACTGCATTCCGGCTTAGAAGGGTAAGGGCGCTGGTGAAATTACAGGCACATGGGACTTGTCAACTTATGTCTCAGGGTGACGGGCGCAGTGGCAGTGCCCCTCAAATGTCTGCGATTTAAAGAGCTGAGTGGCACTGCAACTGTTATGGACAAGCGTGTGGCTTACGATCAGGCGCACGACTCGTTCGTCTTTTCACTTGATTTTATATAAAAAAAAAACTATTATGGTAAACACCATTCAGACGCAGCAACACGGCTTACATATATGTGTACATGCCTGCCGCGCGTAATAATAATGAAAGGCGCACGGGACGACCAGCGCTAGGCAATGCGAGTGCATCGCGAAATTATGCGAATGTGTGTGTCCGTATACGGCACGCGACAGGTTCACACTCATACAAACCGCGCTGCTACGTTTATACGGAGTTACCATACTTGTCTCACTATAACTATGGTCATATCAACCTTTTGAAAGCAAAAGTTACGTACATACATATGTCGGAGTTAAGGCCGGAAAGGGAGACGTTGAAAGAAACACCCTCTTCGCTGATTTAGTAAAAAATAGGTATTACGTGATAATTGGCTTATTCACTGTTCGTTATCAATTCGTTCAGCCGGCGGCGGCGGTGATATAATAACGTTAGTTGAATGCAATTCGTTGTTTTATCCAATTTTCACAGTAATTAGTTCGAAAGTACAAAAGATAGATGAGGTTAAGACGGATTTAAAAATATTACGTGGAAATTTCAGAGAGCGAGGCTGCCGTCTGCACTTCTCAAGCATTATGAGTAGCCTACATTGTCATACGGGAACCTTGCCAACACCATCATGTCATTGGATCACTCAGTCATGTCACAGGTCAATTGACTAATTTAACTCAACTGATTCAACTACACCCAGCGCCCCCTCTCCCTCCCCCCTTTGTGACCATACCCAGTTTAAGCTTTCAAACTGACGTGATTTTTGAATAAAGAAACCATGATCTGGACTAGATAATATGATTAGTAGGTAGCCTAGTAATAGTTTATCGAAGTATTATTAATAATATTAGTTAAACTTATCCTATCGTAAGGACATTACGTAAACAATATACCGAATTCTCTTACATTACGTTTGAAGTGATAATTGGCTGTGACATACAGAATGTTACGCTCCGTTTTATTGTGTCAGACAGTCACGCCAATTACTGGTCTCAAATTAGGGTACTTTTTTGTAATACCAAGTAACGGCACGAGGGAGACGTGCGCCTAGTGGTAAGCGACACGCTTATCCATAACAGTTGCAGGGCACTGCCACTGCGCCTTTCACCGTGATACACAAGCTGACAAGTCCCATGTGCCTGCAATTTCACTAGCACTCTTACTCTTCACAACTTCTCAGATATTACCCAGACCTACTTACTAGAACCATTTGCGAGAGTTCATTAAAAAAAAATTGAAGTTTAATGGATCCACAATGCAGCTCCTTAGCATAGCAAAGCTGACAAAGAGGAAAGTAAGTTGGTTTCTTGTACAATATTTTAGAGGACATTTATATTTCAGAAACAAACATTGTAACTTTGTCGTTTTGATTTGACTTTATGTATTTCACGCTACAGAGTCAATATAGTTAGGCAGTAAACGAAGCCTCATCCTACTACAAAACAGTTACAAATTAAGGTAATAAATCAGTAGTTAAATAGGTCCCGCGGAATACCTGCTTTGTGTGATGAACAATAGCCTGGATTTGCATTATAAATTGTTAGAATAGTGTTTTATTCCGCTTCTTGCTAATTTCATTTATGGTGATGAATTATATTTACATTTAATTTAACGGTATCTATCTATAGGTGTTTTGTTTTTTTTATTACATGTAGATGAAATTTTACCCTTTTAGGTATGATAAAGCTACATGTTATCGCGCGTCAAAAGTGTTTTTTTCACAGAAAAGTGATAAAATTAACGAGTAGTTCATTGATGAAATAAATTATGTGTGTATACCTACTAACTGTTCTATTAACTGCCTCTGTGACCGAATGTTTATCATACTGGTCTGCCACGCAGAAGTTCCGGGTTCGGTTCCAGGGCCGGAAGAAATATTTGTATGACGTACATTTATTTCTCTCGTCAGGTTGGGTGTAATATGTGGTTGTCTATGTGTGTCCATCGCACTCGCGATACTGGGTATCCCTAGTGCGGGGCTATGAGTGTGTGCGTTGTTGTTATTTAAGCATAAACAAGTTGTCAACTAATTTCGTTTGTATAAAATGTTACCTACTTCTGCGGCCAAGCTGTAATGTCAGCATTACCGTGTTCCGGTTTTGAAGGGTAAGGGTGCTGGTCAAATTACAGGCACGTGGGTCATCTCAACTTATGCTCTCTCTTTTCTCTAACATATATATTATGATCTTAGCGATTTAAAGCTCTGTGTGGCACTGTAGCTGTTATGGACAAGCGTGTTGCTTACCATCAGGCGCACAACTTGTTCGTCTCGTCACTCGATATTATAAAAAAAAAGTACGACTAAATTTTTTTTATCTGAAATTTATAATTTTGTGCTGCTTGTAGTTTTAATAGGGACCAGTGGTGTTATAAAAAGATTCCAAGTTAAAATATTAATTATAATCTTCCACTTTCCACTCAACTAATTTACTTTTGAAATTAATTGAGAGGTTTGAAAAGGTATCTCTTTGATCTCCAAGTCAAACAGGCTGAATCACAAATTAGTATTTTTGCTACGAAAATTGAGCGACCGAAATCAATTAACCTAAATCAATCATTATGTTGGAAGCCTTAGCCTATTGAGTATATTAGTTACTTAAGGGTAACCCTAGAGTAATGAAGACTTGTAAGTTCGTAGAACTGTCGACTGATAGGAAAAACGGTTTCATCGGTGACGATCACGAGGTCGAAGACGCAATGTAGGTCGCTCC
>NW_020654422.1:2656422-2674351 GCF_003589595.1 Hyposmocoma kahamanoa
ACCTAACCTAACCGAACCTAATTGTGTCTTGCGATAAACATCCAACATATCCTGAAAGAAACACACAACTATTCACCTCACTATAGCGACGAAAATGGCAGATGAACGAAAAACAGTTGAACTATAAAACATTAGTTTTTTTTATTAAAAATTTTTTTTTCTTCGAATGCGTTCTGAACTTACAATTCATCAATTTTTATTCTTGCTTGTACTTTTATTTTGTGTGATTAAGTGATTATTGAAACAATTTTAGTTCTTCGACGAATTGAAATAATTTAAAGAACACAATTAGGCATCATTGTCAATTTAATGTCAGCAATAATAAGAATAAAATAAACCAACGGATTTACATTACATAAACAAGTAATGCACGACAAATCGCGTAGTTGAACATACCACACAGTCCATTGTCAAGTTCGAATTTCAAAAACCTTTTCCAGCATGCAAAAAACACTTTTGCGCGCAGATTTCTTATGAGAAATAATATTTTTTCCGAGCAGGTGAGGTGAAAAATAAATTATTATGTCGTTGCAAAACATCATCGTATTGAATAAAATCAATATATCTTATTTTTAATTAACCAAAGACCATTCCAATTTTATGCCACATACGCAAAATTGGCAAGTAACGATTTTTTACTAAATATAATTAATTAATTAACAGAACGTTAGAAATAAAATAAAACATATTATTAATGAGTAGAACTCCAGTCTTATACTTGCTTTTGGTTTTTAATAAGAGGAAGTACTGGATCCCAAGCTGGTAACACGGATAAACCATATCCCCTTTTTAAATGAAATAGAATATAATAGAATAGAATCGTTTATATCATATTATCAATGTCACAATATTACAATTCAAAATAGAATGTCAAGGGATAAATTAACATCTTTAAATAATAATGAATATAAAATAAAGTAGCATAACTACTGCTTGTCTAAATACAAAAAATTTAAGCATCCGTTTCGTTTTCGTTCGTAATCCGAGACTGTACAAATCTAGAAAACTCGGACCCACTTCGGATGTAGCTTGTGCACTAAGTCCTATTCGAATCCGAGAAAATACGAATGTCGCTTGCACACCCTAAAGATAAAGTGATCCCTGTGACATTTCCGGCCGTCATTTCTCGGATTCGGAACTGGGGGTCTACTCTCATTCTCCGTCCGACATCCGTCCGAAAAAATAACTGTCAAATAAGTAATACTCGACCAAATTAAAAGACGCATGATGCGAGTTAAGCTTCATACTAGACGTTTTTTAATTTGGTCGAATATCACTCATTTGACAGCTATTTTTTCGGACGGACGTCAGACGGAGAACCAGAATAGACCCCTGACACGATTCGATGTAGTGCGCTATCGCTCAATCGTACATACAATATTTTTTCTTCTGAAGGTAATATTTACAGAGATTGATTAATAAGTAGTTATAATAAAGTGTACTTAACGATATAAGCCAAAAATATTTTTTTGTTGTATTTTGGATTAAATCTGTATTATGTTATTTTTCGCTTTTTAGTGTAGTGACTTTTTGAAGTTGGTTGAATTTTTTTTTTCACATTTTGCTTACAAAATTATCGCCACATGCGCCAACAATTGTGTGGATATGATCGATCTTTGTTCGTATATAATCGTAAGTATACATATTTTCGTTTCGTCGTCGTTATCTTTCTAACAATCCACAACTAAGATAACTCACAATGCAATGCTTGGAATCCTCAAAGTTGAAAACACAGTATCCACATGGAAGAGCTAATACAAGCACAAGTTATGGTAGTTGGTCGGAAGTTGCCTCGCTGACCCGTTCGCGTTGTATGAAATATTCATGAGAATCACAAGCCAGCTGAATGCGGCAGGTGATGCCGTTTCCTGCCACGCGTGTGTTTGCTACTGATTGTACTATAATACTGGTCAGGTGCAACTGTAGCGGGAGTTTTAGATCTGATTTAGATTCTCTTGTATATATTTTCGTCTTTGAATGCAGCCCAGAGATCCAGTGACCAATTTTCGTCTACATCATTAAGCCTTAAAGATTATTAAGAACCTGCATCGGGCCAACAGCGTGGTAAAATATGGACCTTCACCTTCTCCTTAGGGCAGACGTTGCCCCCAGAAATACAATCGTACTTTCACTCACTTAAATTTTACCACAATCGGAAGAATAATAATATAAAATGGACACGTGATAAATAAACATACATTAATTTTATATGGCTTAATAAGTTGGTATTAGGGCGCGTTTATTTGAGACGAATGTCATCATCGCGCGCATCCGCGCCGTCCCGTCGCGGCGACCACGTGGCCGCCGCGTAGCGTCCACGTGCACGTGCTTATAGACTGGACTGTTATAATAATATATGCTCTATCATTGAGCATTTATATTGTAACTTAAATGAGAAAACAAAGATGGCACCCGGGCAAGATTGCTTTTCTACGCGACGGATCGCGCGGTTATATTAATTCGAGGAATTTAAATGTTGTAGCCTAGTAAATAGAATTCAGATTTGCCATTAATGTACGTGAAAGCGTGGTAGCCGGACGGTTGCCGCGCGGCGGCCACACGAACTTTCGCGTCGTGCAACTGGGCGCTTATCATTCAGTGTTTACAAAGGTTGAGTTATTTATTTCCATAGCCCAATGTGTTTATTATACGTTTTGTAAGTAGTAGGCTGGAGAACATTTTAATAGTAAAATAAATATTGCGTCAACCCTATACTCCCGGTATATGAGTCTCTCCGAGACGAAGGTTTACGCCATGATCCGCGAGGCAAGCATTGTAAGATTAGGGAAAAAAATCTTACTCCTACTTCATCTTGACTACTATATGATCATGGTAAACTGGCAAGAGTATGGTAAGTAAGTAAGGCTTGTCACATTGGATGGAATAAGGTGACAACGGAATGTTAGCTAAGAAGCGTTGCAGAAGCATGAGACGTTCGGTAGCGAGATTGGTAAATAACATCGTCAAAGTCGTGGGATTGTAGAAGTGACGATCATGGATGACACAAATTAAGGGTGGCTTATACCTAGCAGTGGAGATAGATAAACGAATTGATGATCGCAAAGATGAAGGGTTGCCCAGGTCTTTTGTTTTCAAGTAAATGGACTTGACTCTTAACATCTACTTAGCCCTGAAGCAAAGATAGGGTCTACGATGGAACGAGCTCACCCAAAAAATGCCTGTTCAGCCGCACCTTAAAAATAGGTTTCTATGTACTCGGAAACTCTGTGGCAGGCAGGGAATTAGATTTGAACTAGGAAAACGGTACTGAACGAAACCTCTCTTATAATAATACCCAGTAGTGTGTTAAGTAAGTAGTATTGTGGATAATGATGACGATGATAAGTTGTTTACTATGTGGACAACCATGAAATTCCGTAAAAAAACTATAAGGTGGTTCATACGAGACGTTGAAGTGGTTCGTATTGCTGAACAGAAGACTTCAGAGTCTACACAAACTCAAATGGCTTTGGTTGATTCCGTATAACAGTGAACGTGTTGAATCAATCGCTTTGAAAAAAATACATACTAAAATTGAGGATATACACTGAGTACTATATGGTGTGAAAACACGATTCCTAAAAAAATTCACGATAGAAAAGAAAACACAAACTTACCTCGAAATTTTACAAGAAATCCGCTATTCAATAGGTACGTTCGTACGTACGTACGTACGGGCATCAAGTTGGCGGCAGAAGCAATCATAGCGAGAAGAGTAAAGAACCACTCCATTCGAATACTCTCTGACAGTATGTCAGTACTTCAAGCACTGAACAGCTATGACATAAACTCAGGGCTCATTTATGAATGCCATCAAGCACTCATGGAGGTATGTATACAAAACCACTTAACTCTACAGTGAAAAATATTCGTAGTATGATTTTCGACGATATTAAGTGTAATCTAACATCTCAGCGGAGCTTCGCTCGGCTTCAATCTGCTTTTGGCGATGAAGTACCATGCAAGACGACTATTTAAAGCTGGTTTGCAGATTCAAACGCGGTCGTGTGAATCTCAGTAACGAATTTAGTGATGATCGCCCGTCCACTGCTGTGAACAACAAAAACATCGACGCTGTGCGCCGATGATCAAAACAGAGAGGCATGCGACATACCATGAGATTTGGGCATCTTTAGTCACAGGCATGAGTCAAACACAATCAAAACTACACAAACATTTGGGTGTGAAAAAACTGTGCTCTCGGTGGATCCCACACAATTTGACTGAGGTTCAAAAAACGGATCGCGTCACTTGGTGCAATGCCATGCTTACCAGATTCAAAGAAGGGACGTCAAATTTGGCGTGGGACATAGTAATAGGTGACGAAACATGGATTTATAGTTACGATCTCAAAACAAAGCAGCAATCGAGCGTATGAGTCTTTCGAGATGAGCCGAAATCAACCAAAGTGGCGCGCGTGCAAAGTGCCTCTAAGCGGATGATTGCTTCTTTTTTAATAAAACTGGACACGTGGCTACTGTTGTTTTGGAAAATCGTTGTACCGTGAATAGTGATTGGTACACGACCATTTGTTTGCCGGAAGTTATTGACAAACTCCGTAAAAATAACCGTAAACGCCGTATCATCTTGCACCACGATAATGCCAGTTCTCTCACGGCCAGACAGACAAATGAATTTTTAAAGGTGAACAACGTTGACCTTATTAGCCATCCCGCGTACAGTCCCAACCTGGCACCTTGTGACTTTTATTTTAGTCACGGAGGAGTGGCATAAATGTTTTCAAAATTGGTTCATTCGTATGAAAAAGTGCATTAACGTTAACGGAGAATATTTTGAGAAACAATAAATTCATTTCTGACCATTTATAGTATTTTTTTCTTATTCATTCCGGAAACTAATAGTGCGTCTCACGTAGTACGGGAAAATTTAGAGATCGAGCTGAGGTAAATATTTGAAATAACTAAAAGAAGCTACACCTACCAAAAGTAAAAAGTAAAAGTACATAAGACTGAACAAAGCTTATTATACAAAACGTGCTTTGCTCATAAATCGTAAAGAGCGATACGAAATCTTCACTGGCTAATAAAAATTAAATGTACCGCAAATATTCAGCCAAACAATTTTCTAGTTGAAAAAATTGGCTCAGACCATCTCAGACAATGAAAGTAATAGGGAGTTAATGATACTTCGAAACGTTTTATCAAATTTATTAGGCTTAAGTTCGCCTGATAGCACAAAGGAAATCAGTGAATGCATGAGGGTTGTTAATATTTTCACTTTTAAGTAGCGACTTAAAAGTGAAAATATTAACAACCAAAAAAAAAAGCGCTTTTTTATGTAAAATGGGCAAATAAATTAATTAAAGCTGACCATTAAGTAGATCTACTATGTTTAAATTACTTTATTTATTTCTGGAATATAAGGTTGGATACAGTATATATTGGACAGTAGTGTCAGTATATGAGAAATTACATTGTGATTGCATTATTTTATTTTTATTGAATATCATGATGTTTGCCCGGATTGGCAAACAGACACAGGTTCAAATTCTGCCAGATCGAAGGAATTTTTCTTTAATGAATTGAAGAACATTTCTTTAAGGAATTTAAATTATAATATGTAAGTACCATGGAAGAGAAAAACAATACTTTCATTGTTAAGCCTCGATTACTATCAAAATCGCCAAAACTCACACATTCATATTTATAAATACTACGAAATCTTGTTAATTATTGCACGTAGTTTCTAATTAAAAAAAAAAAAACAGATTGTGAACTGTTAATATTATGTAAACTTTACTCTGTTGACATATCGTTGAAAGTTCAATACCATCAGTACTTATTATTGCAAGTTACGACCTATTGATTTTATTGAAATTTCAATAATGTGCTGCCATCTGGCTATTAATAGCTGAACGACGACGAATTCGAGATGTTTACTTAGTTCTCCAAAAAAGAACAACCATATTGCAGCGAAACAAGATTTACTTTCGTTTCTTGTAGCAAAAAATGCGTTAATATAAACGGAAAATTCAAAAATTAAATTACAATAGACCTATCGACGGCACGATACACCACCACGGATGCAAGTGCGACTGTCACTTTTGAACTCGAAAGTAGCGAAATAAGGCATTTTTTACGATTTTCGAGGTTTTGTGCGCGATAATTGACAAGACTATAACGTACAAAGCGAAAATAGCGGACTGCGCTTAAGTGTGCAACTACGCGTATTGTTGGCACACGTGGCACGTCAATTAAGCACTTCCACTGTATTTATTGTTCTGTGGCATACAGGGTTTGAATCGTGCCATATAGAAAGAATTTTTCTTTAATGAATTGAAGAACTTTTCTGAGGAATTTAGATTACAATTTGTCAGTACGTCAGGTTTCACAGAGTCTTTTAAATCGTGGGATGTTATATCTGCGAATGATTATTTATTAATTTTTTTATAAAATCAAGTGACGGGACGAATAAGTCGTGCGACTGGTGGTAAGCTACACATCTATTCATAACAGTTGCCACTCAGAAGTTTCAAATCGCAAAGATCTGAGGGGCACTGCCACTGCGCCCGTCACCCTGAGACATAAGTTGATAAATGCCATGTGCCTGTAATTTCATCAGAACCCTTGCCCTTCAAACCCGGAACGCAGTAATGCTAACATTACTGCTTGACGGCAGAAATAGGTAAGGTGGTAGTACTTCCCTGGACGAACTCTTTCATAAGGAGCTCTATTGATGTTAAATTAATTGCATCATGACTACTACAGGGAAATGTATCTCGCACACACATGAACCTTGTTATGGTGTTGCAATATATAAGTAAACATTGACTTATCTAATTTAAACAAGATATATATATGTATTATATATATGTATTTGATTTCTCAAACATACCAACGTTTCAATCTCTTTACAGGTCACAGTTACATCCAGCAAGAGGATCAGCCATGACCATTAGACATATTGTATTAAAATGTATTGTTGATAGTAATAATAATGTGCTAGACAACTAGACCAAGAACCTGGTCTCATACCAGGAAATTCCCTGTATTATGAGCAACAAAGCAACTAAATTAATTACCCAAACAACTAGAAGTAATTAAGGAAAGTTTCCCAAATTGGTGCTACCAGGAATAGAACCTGAGATGTCCATTGAGCGCCCATAGTGCAAACTGTTGAGTGAGAGAGATAATGCTGATATTCTGCGTGTACATCTGGAACAGGTAAGAACTCTGAACACGGGTCCTATTTAATATTTCAACATCATGTTCGCCCAAAATATATCCTACAACGTTGTCCTTTGCGAGTTGAGGTCTACATAATTTAAAAACTTTTGTGAGTTGTATAAGGTTTTTACTACTTGCGGGTTCTTTTATCACAAATAAGAAATTTGAGTCCAAAATACGACTCTCTATTTACTTGACTTTGTGCCCTAATACACTGGATACATAAATACTTTTGACAAACCGTTTTATGAAACTGAAATTAAAAATCCCGACACAATATTGTGTACTCCAAAAAGGCGGCAAAGACCATTTCATTAAAGCTAACAACTCGTCGAGATCAATTCAAACAGCCAAAACAGAATAGAATAGATAGTTTGCAGACTGTCTATTCTGTCTATAGTCATTTTTTTTGTAATACCAAAACAGTATAAAAAGTCTGCAGCATAAAAAGAGGATATCAACATAAAAGTTAAGAAAGAAATATAGAAAGAAAATATATTTATTTGGTCTACATTACATTGACAATAACTACTTTACAACTACAAAAATAAGGAACCAAAAAGGTCACCACTCAGCATGTGCCAGTTTGCTCACGGAGAAACAGACCGGCGCTGATATTCTGTGGCCACCACAACAGAAAGGACACCACTACAACGAACATACACTTTAACAACAGGAACATATACATACATCAACTTAACATAATATAAAATATATAGGTTTTTAAACATCACAATAAACAAACAATCATTAAACAATGACAACTCTTACCACATCAAAATATAAGTTACATAACACACGTTTCATTTTTATCTACAATATTATTTTATATTACTCTGATATTAAAGTACGTAATTATTGTTTATTTGGATGCTACTTTTATGAAAAAAAAAAAAATTGTTACGAGATGTTGTATCGCATACTGCCGCACCGAAGTAACTTTTTTCTAAGTGTTCGATCTTTGTAATAATTATAACAAACTAGTGAAGTAATTTCACAAAAAATCATTGAATATCATGGTGGTGAAACATTTTAAATTTTTTTAATTTTAATTACAAAAAAATATTAATTGGTCATAGATAGCACCCCACATGTCAGAATGACACAAGTGGAATTACGTCACAAACGTATATTGCTCCAATATATACAGAAAAATGTAACTCACTACTCTCCAATTCTTGTAACTCTATCGAATACTATTGTGTCTATTGTAGACAGAATTACAAGAATTGGAGAGGATGTGGGTTACATTTTTCTGTATTTAATGGAGCAATAGACATGTTTGATATAACTCCACTTTGCCATTCTTACATGAGGGGTGCAAAAGATTACTACACAAAATAAATTTGGCTTTGAATCTTCTATATGTATTTCTTTGGGTTACACCGCTTTTGCGCTGATAGCTTCAAATGAAGTCTGTGGTGAGACTGTGGCGCTGCATGTGCTCTTCTGAATATTGTAAAAAAATTATAAATAAATAACGCACACACTCATAGCCTCGAACAAGGGAAACCCTGTATCGCGGGTGCCATGGACATACATATAGAGAACCAGAAATTACACCTAAACACATTAGAAATCAATGTCAATGGCCATGCAAGTATTTCTCCCGGAAAGGAAATCATAGCCGGGACCTCTGCGTGGCAGACTAACAGGACCGTTAGGGCACAGAGGCTGTTAAAGACAGTTAAAAAGGCAGTTCAATTACTTACTGCAGCGCTTCTACAAGAATCTAACTTGAAGGCGCTGTAAGCGGGAAAAAAGCTGGTCTTTAAACAGCTCAACAAACATAGTTAAGAACGATTCCGATTAAAGTCGCTTTCAAATTACAAATTGAAACATGCGTGCTGGCCTCCATAGTCATCGTTTTACAAATTGCCGTATTCCATCGCGAATTAAAAGATTTGATAGCACCTATCTGTGGCGCACAGTCGACAAAAAAGGAACTCCTTTCCAGCGCACGTATTCCCTCTTTCTTACGATATGGAGTCCTTCAAACGAGTCTTGAAGAGGCATCTTGTAGGCATGCAGGGCGAAGGTGGCTAGGCCAGTGATTCTATCAACACTGCACTAGGTTTCTTCACGCTTCGATTCCACTTTCCATTTAATATCAGGTGGAGTGGAGTCATCTGTCTATCACGTAAAAAAAATCTGCATGGAGATCTGTCCTTTGGTTTTGTTTTAATGATATCAAGCGACGAGGCGAACAAGTCGTTGCGCGACGCGTATCCATAACAGTTACAGTGCCACTCAGAAGTTTAAACCTCAAAGATCTGGGGGACACTGCCACTGCGCCCGTTATCATGAGACATAATTTGACAAGTCCTATGTACCTGTAATTTCATCGGAACCCTCAGAGCGTTTGCGCATGTCGTTCGTTTCGTATCAGTTCCGAACCCGAGAAGTGACTGTCCGAAATATAACAGGGATCAGTTTATCTCAAGCGACAATCGTATTTTCTCGGATTTGAATTGGACTTAGTGCACAAGCGACATCCGAAATGTGTCCGAGTTTCCTAGATTTGTGTTGTGATTGCGCAAACGCGCTTACCCTTCAAAATCGGAACGCAGTAACGCTCACACTACTGCTTGGCCGCAGAAATAATAAAGGAAACATCGATACACTGACACACAGATAGTAACATAATTTTTGCGTCGGGAGTAAAAAAATTGTGCTGTGCAAACATGAGATTCCGCATACTGTGTTAGGAATATACATTTTACACGTAGAGTGCCTTAACATTTTGTGCATATCTAACATTCAACTGGAATACCTTTCGCGGGAACGTCGTTTGTGTTTATTTAGCACGTGCCGCTGTCGTCGTTAGAAACATTCCATTTAGAATAGAAACCTTAAGTGTTTAACTTATGTTCACCAATTTTGAGGGTTAAATGTCTAATTAAATTGTACCGCACGTGTGACGGTGTGCATTATTTTGTGTTTTGTACGATGAGCAAGTAAATAATAATATATTTTAAATCTGGTAAAAAATGGTTTGGTTTTCGATGTATAGCAATCACAGAACAATAAAAACAGTGCAAGCGCTTAGTTTTCGTGACACGCATGCCAACAGTACGCGAAGTTCCACATACTTAAGCCTGCTCTATCATTTCGTCGTGTCAATTACTTCGTGCAACATTTCGAAAATCATAGAAAAATGCCTTGTTTTGCTACTTTGAAGTGTTAAAATTATTACTCACACTATGCTCGCACTTGTGATGTTTCATATCATCGTTATATCTTATTCTATTAAATTTTCATAAATTTTCAATTTTCTATTTGTCGTGATATTTTTTTTGTTACAGGAAACGATAATAAACCTTACAAGGTTGCAATACGGTTGCTTCTTTTTCTGGAGAACTACAGGAGCAAAAAAAAAGAATTCTACTAATAAGAAAGAGCAACTTCTCAAAATATTTGCTAATTTTGAAAAAATATTTATTAAAAGTGTTAAAGTATAGTCATTACAAAAATACTGCTTATCTTTTTCTAATACAATTTTACTCTTAACTTTATTCTAACTTTTAGACAAATACGTTCACTTCAAGATTTTATTTCAGTTCTAATCAATTAATTGGACATCAAGAAATTTTTACCTCTTACATCAAATTTAAATAATCTTAAATGAATTCAAAATTACACAAAAAAAGAAGTACTTTGCCATTCTGATTAATATTCTAAATTGTAGACTATATTTCTAAAGCAACATTCCGTTGCGTTTTCATAGTCAATGTTGTCGTGACATGTCGCCGAAGGCGCACGCGGTAACGATTACTTTTACTTGTGCTTGTAATCATAAAAATCATATATGTACAGTCATTTATCCAAAGAAACAATACGTAGTATCTCTAGTTTGTTAGTGTGTTATTTGTAGTCATAATTTAAGAAATTTGGTTTCAGCATAAAATCAAACTACACTTGTAACAAATACAAGGTTCGATATCAAGTAACGTGTAAAATTGTCAAAATTGTTTGCCATTGACATTTCATTTCGAATAAAACTTCATCGACTGATATTAGAATTGAGGACCAATCAAATTGTTTTGTTTTTCAAAGATGTTCGAAATTTGAATGTAATAATAAAAACGAATTCGATGTTATTATGAAGCAATAATAACATTTTCACTGATAAGAAATTTGTTGTAACAAAACAGTTAACCTTTATGCTGGTCGTAATTTGCGGTTTTTGAACACATCTTAGAGGGTTTATGATATGTGTGTAGATAAACATTTATTTATCTCCACAAGTCTTAATATTAAGTTCATTGAATATTACGATGTTTTACTACAGTGATATTCATTTATTTTTTGTGACAAAAAAGTCGTCAAAAAGAAAAACAAAGATCAGCAACAAGCACATAAAAACTTCGTATGGTCTGCTGGTTCGTTTCATGGCACAATTGGGAGAGCGTCAACCACGTTATGGTGAAGTTCGAGTCGAGCCGGACGAATGAATTTTTCTTTGTGTTCGATCTTTGTACATTGTTTATAATTATTTGGGACGAAAATAAGTTTATCTACTGAAGTGACTACGTTTGTGGGAGACTGGAATCTAAACTAAATCAAAAATATCTGTGTGTTGGGCTTCCAGATTCTTCAAATTGAACTTATAAAATGTACATCAAGACGTAGATGTTAATGTTAACAAAATAACAAAAATGTATAAAGGCGGTCTAATACCTTCGTCAGGATCGGCCTTAGTTATCCCGTGGGTATATGGGTAGGTGGGCGAGAAACAAATAATCAGCTGTCTAAAGTCTTCATAGAATTTAATTATGTCACAAAGAACAGTTTAATAGCTACTAAATCTAAAAATCTCTTTGATACTAATTAGATAATCGCGTCTTCTATAATTATTAATTTCAAATTGGCACAAAATACAATAGATTACGCGGAACTTTTGCGATTCGTCGAATACATGGTGTACCGCCCGTTGACGTTCAAACAGAATGCCCGCGCAACATGGCGGCACAGACCATCGACACGACGCTCCGCTAAAATTACAGTTGTCAGACTAGTTCCCGCGTGTTCAAATAGATGGCGCTCAACGATGCGCCGTCACGGCCGGACTGACCTGCGACCGTCCTCGGGCGCTTCTATCTGCGGTCCTGTAACAAGCGTATGAATATCAGTCGTCCACGCTAACATACCGCTCGTCCTCTCTGGCGAACTATATAAAGTTAGACTTAATACATCTGAATAAATGAAACGTGCATACTAATAAACCAAACGTGTCCTTAAGACTGTCTAAAATCACCATCATGGACCGGACGGGTGTGTTCTTTCGACCAACCACGCGAGGTCTGATCCGAACGACACTGTCCTTTGGACCATATCTCAACTCCATCATGGACCGGACGGGTGTGTCCTCTCGACCAACCCCGAAGGGTTTGGCCCGGACGACACTGTCCTTCCGACCAACAAAATACTGCTGTCCTGAACTACTTGGCCCGGACGACATTGCCCTTTCGACCAATATCGCCATACAGTATACCAGCAAGTGTATAACAATCTCTCCAAGATTAGAGACACTAATAATGCATACATACCTATTGCTTATGGACTCTCTAGCCCAGCGTGAATTTGGACTGCGTGTTGTTGGGTTTCATGATCAGAGGTTATACTAAGGGTGTTAGAGTCGACTGATAGGGTGTCAAATCCAGCAGTCATAGTGTCGGAGTCTGCTGTCAATGTTGTCTGCTGACAACTATCCGATCTGTTGACGCGAGTACTGTTGAGTTCTACATTATCCGGCGCCGTCACGCCCTCCTCCTCATTTAGTAAGCTAGATGTTATCGCAAGCAAATCTTCATGTCCCGAAGGTACTGAACGCAAGTTCTCGTATGCATATTTATAAGTGCGATGGGAATCACTTACGCTTTTGTGTTCGTACCGATCATTGTCTAAAACGGCGGAAATAACAAATGGGCCCCTAAACTTTCTATCTAACTTGGTCTGGCTTCGTTCGCTACTCTTTATAAATACAAAGTCCCCCTGAGAGAATGGTTTAATGACAGCGCGGCCTCGATTAAAACGTACAGCGTCAGTTGCAGCTGGTGTTTGATATGTTACTAGAGGCATCTTTTCTCATTGAATCTAAGTCTAGCCGATCTTGACGTTCAGGAGTTGTGGCACTTATCTTCGACATTACCAAAGATTGTGCACAAACGCCGAACATTAACTCTGTTGCCGTGAATTTCGTAACAGTAGATTTGTGCTATTGAGTGCTAACTGAACATTACCCAACTGACCGCGGCGCCACGTTTTATTGGGATCATTTTCAATTATCGTTAGTAAACTTTTTAACGTGCGCATGACACGTTTCACTTGTCCATTTGCTCTCATTTTATTGCTAGATCCCGTAGCAATAAAATGCAGCTCTATATTGTGTTCTGCGCAAAATTCTTTAAAATCTGTACTGATGTAGCATCGGCCCTGGTCGGCAATAATACGCTTAGGCGCTCCAAATAGGTAAACAGCATTTTTGAGAGCTCGTATGGCACTAGCAGTGTCTAATGAAGACGTGTGTTCCGGGTGTGTGTAAACGCATTAATTATTACCGAGCAATATTCCTTACGGTCGCTCTTCCCACTCAGCTTCCCGGTGAAATCTATGTGGATCATATCCCAAGGTACTGACACTTTAGGAATAGGGTGAAGCTGAATAGGCTGTCCTCCTGATGGGTCCTTCGATGCTTTGCAAATAATACACGACTCTATGAACTTTTTGACACACTTAGCCATCTGAGGGAACCAGTACCGGTCACACAATTTGTCTAAATTTGTTTGTTTTTTTGTCGCTGCCTAAGTGCTGAAGTTCATTATGAATATGATTGATTAAAGTCCAAATTAAAGAGCGAGAGACAGCCGGCAGCCACGAAACAATTTTATTCCGAACAACTTTTCTATAAAGAATGCCAACCCTTACGTCATAAGTTTTGCCAACGGTATCAGGAAAATCGTTATTATTGTGTTTTAATATCAAATCTTGTATTTCATTATCACGCTTCTGTTCCACAAAAGCAGCAGGCTTGGTGCAGTTTTCCGAAATTAACGATTTTAGGTTCACTAGTTGCAGGAGCTTTGGATGTGGAAGCTACGTTTATGTCTTGTACGGGGTTCCTAGAAAGATAATCTGCGTGTTCCATTCCGCGGCCTTCACGATAGACGATATCAAAATCGTAGGCTTGAAGGAACGCCCACCATCGAAGCACGAGAGGAGTAAGGTATGTCTTCGATTTTGAGGCCTTAAGTGAGTTACAGTCCGTAAATATTCTGAAACGTCGCCCATATAGGTAATGGCGAAAGTGTTCCACCGCTCGTACGACTGCAAGTTTTCAGTTCGTATGAGTGGTAACGGGACTCAACTATTTATTTATTTATTTTATTTATTTTATTTTATTTTATTTTATTTATTTATTTTAAACACTAAGAATATTACAAATAACTTGTACGTCGGCTGAAGTATTCTACGACATGAGGAAGATCGTTTTTCTTTTGTATAAGAATAGCCCCATACCCGTCGGAGCTGGCATCGCAATTCTACTGGCAACTCGGGATCGAATATTGTTAAAACTGGTTCGTATTACCTTTTGGTATTACATTTTGGTACCTATTATAGTATTGCGGATATTCTCGTGCTTTTCAAGTTAATGGGTCCTTTCAGTTTTGTTATGGGATATAGTGGGATATAGACAAATTTCCGGAAGTAGGACGCCAGGCCTAAAAATTGCCGAACTTGTGTAGCTGTTATGGGCTGAGGAAGATCTACTAAGGCTTGAATTTTCCGAGTATTTGGTCTGACTTCACCAGATTGGAGAGAGTACCCCAAATAGTCGACATTATGTTTCATAAATTTACACTTTTTAAGGTTAAGTGAAAATTCAGTAACCTACAAGGCGCCTTAAACGTCTTCGAGACGTTGCAAGTCCTCAGAGATATTGCCAGAATAACATAAATCAGTAGCTTATCTTTAAGATGATGCAATGCTTCTGGGATACACCTCTGGTATACAAAAGGGGCATTGCGTAGTCTGAAGGGCATTGCGAGATACTCGTATGCTGTCTTTTCAACCAAATCGGGATGGATTGGGATCTGGTGAAACCCAGATACCAGATGCAGATGCCATATCTAAAGATGAAAAATAATGTGCACCAGAAAGTTGGTCAATTTGTTCCTCTATACGAGGTGAAGGCTATTTATTTATTGCTCGGGACGTGTGTTAGAATTAGGCTCACGATAATCCACGCACATCCTATCGGTATTATCTTTCTTCTTAACAAGAAGAATGGGGCTCGCGAAAGGTGACGAACTTTCTTTAATAACTTCTACATCCAAAAGCACTTGAACCTTTTCTCTTACGATTTGTTTTTCTATAGGAGTTAACCTATAAGGACACCTCTGGACTGTTTTATGCAGCTCAATCAAAGTAATTTCTAACTGCCCCGTATTCACGCGTCTACTGGGTATACCTTCTATAAAACAGTCGATGTACCTATTCAACATTTGGATGAGTGTTTCCATATCATCACCTATTAAATCTTCGGGAAGTTCCAGTCGACGCTTTAGTGAAATCCCACTGAGGACTCTAAACAACTGAGATCGAGTAGTGATGTCATGCGCGTTCAATTGGCGGCGTATTAGACCATCCCTTTGACACAACACCGATACAACAAAACCTGTTATTGCGTCTTCTAGCATTTCCGTATTAAGTATTCGTTCTATCATGTTCCACAAACGGATAGCTGCTTCAGAAGCAGTTTCCTTCAATCCGATTAGAAAGCGCAATATTGCATCGAAATGATCTTGGATTAATTTTGGTCTAACCGCTCACGCGATGCGCTCCTCCTACCGCAAAATGGCGGCTATTTGGTTTCGCAAATTAGAAAAGGATTCAGTTTAAATACAAGTTTTTATAAATAAAAATTATTATTCTGCATTGCTAAATAAATACCCTCCGTACTACCAACAAAAACATCTCAAATAAAATGGAGTAATACACCGCAAATCCTGCACTTAAAAAGCACTAATGAAATTTTGGGTGTACTTGGGTAAATATGATAATATTCCGTTTGAGTGGTTCTAACGTTTACCATGAAATTACTCCTTAAAGTATAGTTTATAAACATTTATATTCAGGGTAAACTTAAAAAACGCTACTTACGGCATGTTTTCAATAAATAAACACCGAAATCACCAGCCCAAACAATAACACACACGATTGTCGTGATGTATTTTTGAAGTTGTTTATTTTATTTAAACGACAGACCCAGACATTAAAAACTTCATGGTTTTGCTAGAGTAGCTACCGAAGTAGCAATTAATATTAGTTCTTTTACCTGTTATAACTTCGATATCCGATAAATCGGTATAAAATCATCACCGGCACCTCTAGGTGTGGTATGCGTCTACGGCTGCATGTATCGCGTGAGCGGTTAGAGAATATGGCCATCAAAGTTTGTTTTATCACATCCCATGTAAGTTCGTTCAAATTAAGCTGTGTAATAAATGTAACTGCACGGCCTTTCAACGCATTTGTAAGGGCCATGAGTAAATCAACACCCTCAGTACCTTTATTTTGAATGATTAGTTCTGGGAGTTTACACAAACCTTCTATATCTGCTTCTGAGTCGTCAGGGTTAAAGTGAACCAACTGAACAGGGGTCGAACTGGTACTGCTACTGGGGCCAGCGGTAGGCGTTTGCGACATTGCCATCACTCGTGAAAGTAACGCTTCTATGGTACTCAATAATTTCAGGCCATTATTTTCGTCTGAGAATTGTTTTCGCTGCCCATCTGATCCCACTTCTGATAAAGGCGGTCTAATACCTTCATCAGGATTGGCCATAGTTTCACGTGGTTATACGGGTGAGAAACTAATAATCAGATGTCCAAAGTCTTCATAAAATTTAATTATGTCACAAAGAACAGTTTAATAGCTACTAAATCTAAAAATCACTTTGACACTAATTAGATAATCACGTCTTCTTATAATTATTAATTTCATACAAAATACAATAGATTGCGCGGAACTTTTGCGATTCGTCGAATACGTGGTGTACCGCCCGTTGACGTTCAAACAGAATGCCCGTTAAACATGGCGGCACCGACCATCGACACGATGCTCCGCTAGAATGACAGTTGTCAGACTAGTTCCCGCGTATTCAAATAGATGGCGCTCAACGATGCGCCGTCATGTATAAAAAAATTGTGTGTGTATTTGAGTATGTACACACACAACGACACAAACACACCTACAAAACCGTAGACACAAATTTCTTGATCTAGTTTAGATTCCAGTGTCCTACAGATTTTGTTCCTTTAGTAATAAATAAAATCTGTTTTGTACTAAATAATTGTAACCGAAATTTGTCAAGAGAAATTAATTTGTGTGTGGGTATGTGTGTGTGTTTGTGTTTGTGTACACATACCTACACGAAAACAAACGCAAACACATTCATAAAATGCATCCAATCAAATAAATTTGCTGTTCATAGTGTAGTCTCATAAATTTAATGTATACGTAGTTCAAATTTTCCCATTTACGAAGTGCGTAGAAAAGCGTCATGGATCAAAAACTTTGCACAATAGGTTATTTATACAGTTTCTGTTTACTTGCATATGTTCGTGTGTGTGTGTGTGTGTGTATGTGTGTGTGTGTGTGTGTGAGTGTGTGTGTGTGTGTGTGTGTGTGTGTGTGTGCGTGTGCGTGTGCGTGTGCGTGTGCGTGTGCGTGTGCGTGTG
>NW_020654422.1:2674361-2699901 GCF_003589595.1 Hyposmocoma kahamanoa
GTGCGTGTGCGTGTGCGTGTGCGTGTGCGTGTGCGTGTGCGTGTGCGCGTGCGCGTGCGCGTGCGCGTGCGCGTGCGTGTGCGTGTGCGTGTGTGTGTGTGTGTTGTCGGATATTGATTGATGAAATTTATTTGTCACCACAATTAAAATATTTGTATAGTCTTGCACAAATTCATGGGACTCAAAGCTTCCCATGCAAATAATACACATGCCTCATGCTACACCCAACGTAATCGCCATATACCTGTGTTGCACATTTTTTCACGTCTGGTAGGTTGTCTATTAGACCAGTCGTATTTAACTGCCTACGTGGCCGAACGTTTACCATGCTGATTTGTCATTCAGAGGTCCCGGGTTCGATTTCCGGGCCGGGTAAAATATTTGGGTGCGCTTTGTAATATATAATAACAAAAATGACATATTTTTAGTCGATATATCGCTCAACAAATTTAACTAATTAATTATATACCACAGACATTTGACATAATTATTCTTGCATGATATAAAGGTTATTGGGTATAATAGACGATTGATATAACAACTTACAATCTAATATACCGATGGCATAATGTTCATTTTATATAAACACTTGAAATATAACATTCACTGAGTATAATGTATTATAAATATAATTCCACTGGTGTTTAGGTGCAGTGGAGAATGAATAGAATTTGTTCGCATTTCCTAGTATGTTCAACCTCCTCCTGTGGGTTTAAGTAAGTATATGCAATTAAATATTCTGCTTAAAGTTTTAATAAATATATTTTATTACAGAAAAGCACTTACATTTAAAAAAAAACAATTATACTTTGCGGTTGTACACTTTAATGAAATAAACAAATCTTATCAACATAATATAGGGCGCTTCAATAATTCGTAAAACGAAATACTGTGTTATATTGTTTAGTACATTATACTGGTAGTACTTATACCATTCGTTTTATTGGGATTATACACATTGAAATTACGCCTTTTGTTGTTGTACCCTTTGTTGATTATATGCACTGAGTGATTATATCCTTAGAATTTATCAAATGTTGTTATACAATGTGAAAATAGAATATATTTGTTGTTATATCTTCCATTACACACCCGAAATATTTGTAAGGCTTTCATTTATATACCTGGTTTAATCTGTTCAACTGCATGTAAGTGAATATATAGTATATCTTCAATATGTATGCATGCCTTATGTTCGGCCGAACACATGAAACTTTACTTGTGTTGTACCTGTCACCTTCCATACAATCTGTGTTTTCACAAATAAATGAATTATGATGTATGATGTAGTAGCAATAGAGCTCCTTGTGAAGGAGTTCGTCCAGGGAAGTACTGCCACATTATCTATTTCTGCCGCCAAGCAGTAATGTGAACATTACTGCGTTTCGGTTTGAAAAGTTACGGCACATGTGACTTGTCAACTTAAGTCTCAGTGTGATGGGCGCAGTGGCAGTGCCCTTTCGATTGTTGCGTTTAAAAACTCTGACTGGCTTTTTTGCGCGAAAAAAAGTAGACATTTAAATCACAAAAATAACATCATACATATATTCAATAGAAGTACTTACACACTTGTTGTTGATCGTGAAAAACATCCTGCAAAATTCGCTATCTCCAGAATATAACATATTTTTTCGCAAAATTCCCCGGTTTCTTACGGGTAAATCAGTACACCATTGACGCAAAGAGGTATCTTTCATACGGAAGTTTAAGGAAAATCTTCAACTTCTTCTACACGTACATATGCGTGGAATTCCAATATCTTATGATTTAAGTACATGAGAACACTTTAACTTTGTACCGAGGAACGGCGGCGTCTTCTTTCGAAAAATATGCTCTTGTTGTTGAAGGATCACAATCGTTGCCTATTTGTTTTAAACGTCTATTTTGGAACTGATTGTTGGATACTAAATCGTTTTTTAAATTACGTAGGTATAATGTTTATTAGGATGCTTAGTATCAGCAGTGTTCCTTGTGAAAGAGTTCGTCGAGATTATTAACTTTTTCATATTGTTTAATGACCTATGATATTTGTCAGTAATAAGTAACTTTTAATATGGTAAAACCTATGTGATCATACGTCAAAAGTGCTTTTGTCATATAAAACTTATAAAAACAATAAAAGCATTAAAAAGTTAATTTTTTTAAAATTGATATTCAATTATTTTTTGTTAAATTACTCCACTTGTTTGTTATAAATATTAATACAAAGATTATTAAAACGGCTAAAAAATCGTTGAAAACCAAATGCAAAGATCCTACAACAAGCACATAGAAAAATTAGTGAGGTCCGCTGGTTTGTTCCGAGGCTTAGTTGGCATAGCGTCTGCCACGGTTTCCTAGGAGACATTGGTTCGTATCCGGCCGGATCGAAGGAATTTTTTCTAAGTGACCTTTGTATTAATAATTATAACATAAAACAATTGTCGACTAATTTCGTTTGTAGAATCTTTAATCCTCTCTCCTGGATAGTTGTCATTTTGCAGATGTGTCCTTATTACACTAACGGTGCGAATTATTATTTAAAAAATCATCAAATATCAGCCTTTTAAGTTCAAACTACAGTTTTTGCTTTACGGATAAATTAATCAATTTACCGATTTCAAGTGTAATTTGCTTACCTTATAAGTAATAAAGATATTTAGGATTTGAATTTGAATTGTCGTCTTAAGTTTTCACATCGTTTCGCTTTTATAGATAGCCTGTACAGATGTCCATTTTTCAATCAAAAGGTTTGACACATGAATAACGGACAGTTCCACATGCAGATGTATGATCATAAATTTGCTCACTCGTCGCTGGATTCGTGAATACCGATGAGCCTCTGTTGTGCCGCTTTATGCTGATTCGTGAGAGAGTTCCACTTTAATAAACGCTCTGCTTGCTATGAGTTTTGTCCCTGTATATATGCCCAGACAGGTAGATATAACTATGCACTTATTTCTCTCGTGAGTTTGGGTGTAATTTGTGGTTGTCTATGTGTGTCCATGGCACCCGTGACACAGGGTTTCCGTATTGCGGGGCTATGTTGAGTGTGTGCGTTATTATTATAAATGGTAAAATTACTACAGTGTGAGAGACTTTATGGACTCTCCTATAAGACGATGTGAAAGAAGTGATGAACACTTCAACTCTTCCATAACGTAATGTGTCTATTTTAAGAAACTTTACTCTGCAAAATATGTTCTGTTTTTGCTAATTATTACGAGTACTATTAACCTGTGTAATGCTTGTACTAACATAGTTTGCAATAAGTAAATAAATAAATAAATTCGATATAGAATGTCAACAAATAAAAACATGATTTTGTCTGTTGAGAGTAGAAATAGGGTTTTCACCTCAGACAGTTGCCACAATTTCAATATTTTTCCTCGAAATCCAATGAGGTTATTGATAATAATACTATGGGCTAACAACTCAAGAGGTCTGCTAATTATTAATAGTTACATTTTAAAAACTTAATTGTTTTATTAATAAATCATACATATTAATACGTACTTTTTAATTTTATAATAATTGGTTAGGCTAAAATATTACTTCTATATAACGCAATTACCAGCCATTCTCACATTCAGTGTTCTCATCCTAATTACCGTAGTCGTTATTTTTCTCGCTGATTATATACCAATAACATTGAAATATGGAAACGTTAAGCTAAACTAACAATATGTCTAAATGGCATTAGGAAAGGCAAAGTAGTTTTCGAGTTATTAAGACACAAATATTTTATGGATTCTACTAAATCTAGATCTAATATATAAAGTTCTGAGAACACTGAATGTGAGAATGGCCGTTATTTACTTACCTTTTAAAAATTTCGATGGAAGTGCCTTACGCCTCGATTACTATCAGAATAATTGTCGCCAAAACCCACATAATTATATTTAGTAGAAAACCGACTTACAGGCAATTTTGCGCCGGTGGACTAACTACGAAGTTTAGATTCGAGCTTATCGTCGCCTATAAATCTCTTGGTTTTGCGTTCAATCGAATCAAGAGCCTCAAGTTGATATTTCTCTGAGCCATCCCACAGACTACAATACTCTATGCAAGATCGAACTTATGTTTTGTGTTAAGAGCTGAAATGTTCACTAGTCCTCCAAAAAGATGTGTCCACATTGCATTTAAAAAATAATTACAGAAATTTGAATAATTATTAAATTATAATAAAATCAAGCTTGATGATGATATGATATGAAGCACTACCATAGGTAATATCATCGGGGATAGAGCAATTACGCGTAACTAGCATACGTTATGTAGGTAGTTGCCATTTCGGTTAGTTAGTGGTCAAACCAAATCCGCGTAAATCTCGTGGCAACCAAATTAGCCTGATATACTGGAATCTATTGCTATCAGTCCGTAAATAACATAAACTAATGCTTACTGTGCAAAAATGAAAGTAGCAGCCATTGAAATAACAAAGCAATAACCCTCTCCTGTAAAATTTGATCTCGTTAAGATACGCGCCTTTTACCAATGCTACATACGCGCCTTTACTCCTTAATAATGCACCAAGCACATTAACAAAAACATAAACTAAATAAAGAGTAGTTACTGTATATCCTTCTAAATCGATTAAGTGCGTCCGGTCTGCACCAAAGTGCAACGGATAACTGATGGAAATCCAACGACTGCAACACGACGATTGTCGAGAGATTTTAAGAAAATAAGGAAATACACTTTAGTTTAACAGTACCTCTAAACTCTATGAACTTAACAGATTTCTTTTCAATTATTTTCTCCATCATTATGATCAGTATTAATTAACACTCAGTATACGTCGTCGTGAATTGGAATTCAAAAAATATATTGCAGTAGTGGGTTGGCTTACATTTGCTTGCTACGGGTAGGCAAGTGTGCTAACTACAGAAATGTTTATTGTAGCCTTAAGAGGGAGCATGCCAAAAAAGTGTTGACGTTGGTTCTGCCCAAATTTGTGAAACAAATATATGCCTGAAGTTCGCGTGACATGCGACAGGAGATGTTTTGCGCATTAAAAGTACCAAATTCGTTTTAGCAGAATAACTCTAAAACTAAAGGGATTTAAAAAAAATCCGTAGTGACAGTTGTCGATCATGCATAAATATAATTAATTATCTAATTTTTGTCCTAATAACCTGTAGCATTTCGAGGATAAATCGAAAAAATGTGAAAATTAGAGGTCATTTCGTGATTCTTATCTATCGAGGAAACTTTATTGTTTTATATTTCTGATTAATGTCTGTGCTTGAATATATCGTGTAGTTACTCATACAATATTTTATTTTTAAAGTGTATATACCCCTCTAAAATCAAATTGAAGATTAGAAATTTTTCCTCTGCTCCCTCTTAAGGGCCCTAGCGTATATTGGCTGATACTGGTCCACTACAAGCCATTCATTGCTATTGTGTACAGGGCGCACTTGTGCAGAATGGCGGGTAATTGCCAATAGACAATGGGTCGTAGCACGTAATGACGATGTTGACGGTTTTTTGGCCACACTTCAAAGGAATTGTGGCACAGCGTGGCCACTGTGTGTGTGTGTGAGGCGATGATGGTTTTTTGTATACTTGGAAATTTAACGACACGAGTGATCAACATAGCGCCACTGTTTCAAGGTCTTGAAGACAACGTTTTTGAGAGTGCCTTTTGTATTCTTGACAGTGTAAGACTATGGTGTGGGGATGATCAGAGTCCTACTGAGTTTTTAATGCAAGTCAAAAATTCATGACTTCACGAAAGGATATCCGGTGACACAAAAACCTACTAACCTCCCGCACAATACAAATAAAGTTACTATGCACCCATTTCAAAACCATTTCAAAAACATTAAAAGCATTCACTTGTCAATAACAAGAATGTAATTAATTGGCATGAGGTTAAAGAATACACTAAATACGCTTGACGTAAAAAGAGCTCTATTTCACTAAGTTCAACTATAAGTTCAATCAGTTGAACTAATCGGACACTTAATTCCAATTAATTCAACTAGATACAACTTTTCAAAAACTTTAATTTATTGGACGAAATTCATCCTGTTAGTTCAACTTTCCAATTATTTAAATAATAATTCAACGTATAACTGATAACATATTAAGTTGAACATGTTGTTGTTGTTGTTGATACTAAACAATGAATAAATATGTAATTAAATAGAATATAATGATATAGAATAGATAGCAAAGTTTAAGTACACAATATAAAGATAATAAGCAATATTATAAGTTATACGTTGAACTGTTATTTAAATAATTGCAACGTTGAACTAACAGGATAAATTTCGTCCAATGAGTTCAACTTTTTGAAAAGTTGTACCTAGTTGGACTATTTGTGTCTGGTTAGTTCAACTACTTGAACTTATAGTTAAACTTAGTGGAATAGAGCTAAGAAGTCAAAAACAATAAAACTGTCGACTTCAATTTCTATTTCATTTTATCACGTAATTTCATCTCCGGTGTGTTGTCAGGTGGCATAGGTGTAGGCGTCACACACCCTATACGAGGGGCAAAACTACCTGCATTTCCCTTTTCACTATTCTGAAGGCTTGATTTGACTTCCCTTTGAAAGGATTGTAGGGAAAATATAAGGATTTCTAGCGCGCGTTTAGATATTAGTAGCGAAAATGTAATTACTTAAAATTATTTATTTATTCATTTGGATCACCAACAGACTACACAGAAAAAATAAGATTAAAAGACAACATTTGGTAAGACACATCACTCAGTATATACCCTGATATAATTATAATAATAAAATGATAAAATCAACTTTAAATATTAATAATCCAATTATTCATTAACGTACTATAATTTCAGGTAAATAATTGATTATAAGATCGGGATAAATAGTTGATTGATGTAAATATGACAGGGCAATTAAATATTTTGTGAAAGATAAAAAAATAATAATGATAATAAATTATTAAGTTGTAGGCATACGTAATTTACATTTAAATTTATAGAAAGAATCATTGAATGTCAATGTCAAGACCAGTTGAATTGCCATTATTAATTGTGTCATAAGAATGACACATCATACACAAAGGCGAATTCAGAAGTATATTTGTACGACAAGGTGAGACATTGTAATTCTGTGTCTAAATCTGTACTATACTTTCTCCATTATAAGTATTGTGATGCTACTTTTGTATATGGGTGAATTGACCCTTATGCCAACAGTGTGGTAAATGTGTAAAAAAATGGTCATTAATAATCTTAATTTCAATTGATATAACGATGGTTATCATAATCGAAAATTGCTGCGACTTTTATGAATTATACGAAACTTAATACTATGAATTTTAAGTGATATACTTTATGAAAATTTGTATACTTTACTTTTTAAAGTGGTCACAAAATGGCTCCTCGGATTAGATACGTCCGCCACCGTCGCTGAATTTAAACGGCGTCGAGAAAACTCAGCTTCTTTGTTAATTGTTTCATACATTTCAATACATTTTCTTATATCTAACGTCGTAATACCTTTATTTTCTATACACCACAAGGATATCGATAAGCGCTCGTAATTTTAATTTTTTACGTATACATAGACTCATGTATGCATAATAGATTTAATTTAATAAAATTAAAAAACAATAATTTATACTTCTATGTAATAATATGTACTGTTCAGTTGTCTGTTAAATAATAGCGGGCGAGGATTGCAATTAACCCGTTTTTTTACTTTTCATATTAATAATTCGAAAGTACCTACAAAAGAAAAATTTCAATGAAACAGGTTACAAAAGTCATGTGGCGAATTTGCAGACTGTTTGTTGTCACAGTTGTTTACTTTCAAAGCCTTTAACGTCAATGCGCGTACTTTTATAAACCATTGTCACTCCCTTTTCTAATATGACAATTTTTCAACTATCATTAGATCATGTGGGATGACTATGATAATTCTAAGCGCATCCGAAAGTCAATAGCGCCACCATCTGTCACATTACTCAGTTTGAACTGTGACATTCACGTGACATGTTACGATTTTATAACGAACAACTGCGTGGAGATAATAAATATTTATTATTTTAATTTTCTTTGATACCATGAAGATCATTGATTTCATTGATATAAATTTATGTTTTGTTAAATTGCCCCACTAATTATTTATTGTTATTAATTATAAAGACATTCCCTTTGCAAGTACGTCAAGGTTGAAATATATGTAAAGAATTATTTGTCCATGCAAACAAGACATTTGGGGTTTGTGGCATCTGAACCCGGGGTCGGTTTAAATCGCAACGGAACCTGAATGAGCACAAATGCAAGTATCGTGTGACCCCGAGACCGGTTACTTGTCAAAAGTAATTAAATTTATATGATGATTATGATGATATAAAATTTGTGTCGTCTGAATCCGAATTCAGTTTCGATAGATATTAGTACATTTAAAGAATAGAAATTAGGTCATGTAGTACTACGCTAGATCTACGTGTATGACATTGGAAACAGCACTGTCAAGTTTCTAAAGCTCGCATTTTATTCGAAATTTCCTTCAAGACTAAATGAGCCTAAACAAATCAAACAGGAAAACTTTTGTGAACGAGGTAAAAATTTTCGATACCATGTTAACAGTGCTAGAGTTCTCATTATTTACTTTCATCTTTACTTGTAAAACAGAGTACCTATATATTATGCGCATATAATAAAATTTTAAAACATAAGTCTACATAAAAGCGCTGCTATCAGAGTCATAAAACTGGCTTATAAAAGCAGCCTATCGCGAGGGCAAAGATTTAGTAACACTGTTAATCTCGGGTTAGCTAAATAATAACCTCGGCTTTCTCTTTAAATAACGTTCTTTGCCCGTTAAAGGAAAGTAATTTCAGAGAAAATTTGAAAGGTATTTCATTCAAGGTAAGTATTTATTTCTTGAGCCATTTATTTTTGTTTTCGCCAATAATTAAGGTTAAGTTTACCTATATTATTGATTGTGAATGAATAAATATTACAGTTGTGGATGTATCATTTCACATTATTGCTGATTTCGACCTTTTTTTGGAAAAAAACAATTTTTAATTTATTCCAATAGGGACCAAGGAAAGTCACTATTTTAAAAATTTTACAAGATCATATCAGTGTATTATACGTAGTACCAGTGATGAGAGCGCGGATGTACTTACTTTTCTCGCTTTTTGTGGGTTTGCGGACCCTAAGAAATTATCCTCTCTTGTTAGGCTGCTAATAGATGTTTGTCCGCAGTTAATAACGTGCAGTCGGATCAAATGCATGCAGTCGAGACTTCAACGGCAAGCTTTGGCTGCAGTGCATGTGAACACTAATGCGAGAATCAAAAGCAGCAATTGGCATTCTTAATAATTGTAACTTTTTCATCGAAGAAAAACCGACCTCAGAAGTGTGCTTGCCGGCTTTTTCCGATTTCCATGGGATCCCCTCATCAGATTTTGACTTCTTAGCGACAATGGGACTGTTACGGACTCCCTTGTATCTTTTATACTTTTTTCTGGTTGTCATGGTGATGGCGATTTATTCGTTACATGTATTGTGTCAAGTGAAAGGTTGACTTTTATTTGCGGAAAATATTATTTAATTTGTGACAACCGAAACGAACCCGGAACAGCATCATTGGCATCAGGGACCACATCGAGAGTATACCGTTTCAAAAAAAAAGAATGTTCAAAATCGGTACACAATTTATGGAGAAATCGCTATGTCAGTGTACATGTCTTCAAAATTTGACGATTTTCCTCGATTTCCATGGATCCCCTCATCAGATCCTGACTTGGTGACAATGGAACCACCACGAGAGTGCACCTTTCTAAACAAAAAAGAATTTTCAAAAATGGTCTACAATTGACGGAGAAATCTGAATACATACATACAGCCGATCGTCTCTACTCCTCCTTTTTCCTTTCCTCATCTCCTCCTTTTTTTTGAAGTTAAAAAGATACATGATTTCTTTTTTCTATAACACGAGGGCTTAATCAACATAATGGTAAAACAAAAACATAACTGGTAAAAATTTTCTCTCTGGATTTCCACACTCCATGTTTGCATGTTTGTTTTGTTTACTGATCGCAAGTTCCACCGCATAGCCTGGAATTACAGATAGTCAGTTTGTTGACAAATTAAATTGAAGGATTCTGATTTATTTCCTTAATAAAAGGCATTAGCATTTAGTATCATGAATCTTCTGAATACAGTAACGAGCTACAGGTAACATCTGTGCTTCCATTTCGACATCAACAAATACATTCAGCTCCCGAGCTAGGCGCGCGGTGATCACTGTTGGCAGCCAGTGTCGACTGCATGCAGTTGTATATATCGACTTGACGCGCGTATATTTCTAGTAAGAGCTTTAGCTTTCTTTTATCTCGAGCTGATCCTTCAAAATCTCGTCGTCAACAACAAAGTTCTATGTCAAAGAGAACCTAAGAAACCGCGTGCCTGAAAAGAACCTCTATTAATTATGTGTAATACGGTTGTTACGTTCACACATCACGGACAAAATTAGTTTGCAAAACGTAATCTAACTAAATGAATGCCATATAATGAATTAGTATTTTTTAATGCAATGTGCGTTTTTCCAACAGTTCGTAAAAAGCGCCACCAAGCGCTATCTAGGCAGAGGTGCTTGGTGATCAAATAAAAAAGTTTTCGTAGTTGTCACATAAAATTATTCTTAAGTCTTTCCCGAATCATACCTAAACTTATTATAATATATTACATTCGAATTTCTCCTAAAATATAATTGTTTATATCTTATTATGGATGTTTCCTTAGGTCTTTTACTTTTTTTATTATAATGGACGGTTAATTGAAACTAAATATCTATATGTGATGACTGATGACTGTTGTGTGGTAAAGTTTACTATTTTATCTACACACATATTATAAACCCGCTATGATGTGTTCAAAAATCGCAAATTACGACCAGCAAAAAGATAAACTGTTTTGTTAGAACAAACTTCTTATCTGTGAAAATGTTATTATTGCCTAATATTAACATTAAATTCGATTTTATTTTTACATTCAAATTTCAAACATCTCTGAAAAACAAAACGATTTCATTCGACCTCAATTCTAATATCAGTCGAGATGAAGTTTTATTGGAAATGAAATGTCAATAGCAAACACTTTTGGGAAATCTCACACGTTACTTGATATGGAAAGATATGATTGGGGCTCTAGTTTATCTATGAATAAAAAAAAACTAGGGTTGCGTTACATGCGTGAGAAATAAGTTTTTTGCATTATGTTAATAATTACTGCTAATAGCTCTGATCAATGCCGCAACGCGCCGGTCACGGCGGTCACAAACACGCGGTTCCGGAACACATCATAGACAGCTAATAATATGTTTATAGATAAAGCAGTGTATGTAACTGTACATAATTAGGCATTAAACACTTGTGAGATAATTTTATGATACTTATTTATTTATAAACTTTATTATGAAACTTAATTTTATGATGTTTTTATGAAACTCGCCTATCGGTTCGTTTCGTAAACCCACACTCGTGTTTTAATGCTTTTCATTGTGCAAAACTCACATAAATTACTGTTTTTTCTAGTCTTTAAATATGACATTAAAAAACCAAGGGAAATTGTCGCGAAAAATCCGGAAAAAAAGAGTGAAAAATATTTTTAAATATGCTCCCAAGATTTGTGATTTATAATACATATCATAAATAATTTGTCCAAACAAACCCAAACAGCAAAGTTGTACATAGTTGGGTTAACAAGTCATAATATAAATTTTATTTTCATCTATTTATTTCCTGAATTATAACAAAACTGTGTGTCTCAGTCTATTTGTGCGCGCGTCCCGGATGTACAGGTTTAAATTTGACGCTTTATGACGCCATCGGAGCTATAAGAATGTTATATAAAATTCTTGTACGGCAAAATTGCCACCAGTTCGCGTAAATTTTTTACAACATTGCTACGAGATCTTGCGAAAAGGCACTTAATAAAAATTCAGAACAGTCGACAATCGAGTATTTTTATGTCCATGGCTGCACGCTTCGTGTATCTATGGGTAGGAATTGCATGTAAGAGGATGACTGAATTTGTTCTTTACATCTCACACGTAGGTACACGCAGATACTTGTATTGTTTTCTGCAAACCTTGCAGGTATCGATTATGAACTTAGGATCACTATTCCATTAACATGTGTATATTATGTGAAAAGACTATAATAACATCATGTGTATGAACTTTGTTAGTAGCCACAAGTTAACTAGCATTAATTTTGCTGCGTCACGTTATGGCTAAAAAAATACTGACTCTAAAGTTAAATACGGAAATTTTCTTACGAAAAATTACCGTATCATGAAATTGGCATCAATAACTTACGTAGGTATCAAAGCAAGGGCGTGGCATTTAATTACTATCTATCTCGATGCCTCCAACGAACACTATGGCAACTTTATTTTCAGGTCATTTTCTGTTATTTTTATAAACAGCCATATTTATTTATTAATATGATGCTTCCCGAATTTTGTGATTAAAAAAAATAGAAAACAAAAAAAAAAATTCAAAAAAAAAATAAAAAATGAAACAAATTTTGTGAAAAAAGAAACAAAAAACAAAATAAAAACAGAACATGTTCAAAAATTTGCGTAATGTTGCATGTATCGATCTGTAATATTACTCAAAGGGATCTAAATTCAAATTTCTTTACATTTTTTAAATTTATAGTAACCAACGTACAAACTACACTACAGAAGCTTATTATTGACATTATTTCATCTTGCTCGCTCCATTCCGTCACCGGTCAACAGACACAGAGACGGATTTGAAAGAGTGAAACCAGTATATAAGTACTGTAGACACTCCACGAAGTCGTACAATGCGTTTCTCTTTTGCGAACAGCTAATGGGTGGAACGTTTACCGTGTGCTGTCTAATACTGGACAAATGTAAGGTCCAAGTAAACTGGCGTCTTTTAGGCAAGCGTGTACCAAATCCTAAAATAAAAATCGAATATCACTATTTTTTAAGACACTAAGTGACGAGACGAGGGTCATTTATCAGTGCCTGCCTATAGTAGTTGCAGTACCACTCACAACTTTAAATCGCATAGATCTGGGAGGCACTGCCACTGCGCCCATCACCCTGAGATATAAGTTGATAAGTCCCATGTGCCCGTAATTTCATCAGTATCTTTATCTTGGTGGCAGAAATAGGTAAGGTGGCAATTTTCCTGGACAAACTCTTTCACAAGGAGCTATTGTTACGAAAATGTATTCATCTGGTGGGAAGTTGTATTAATTAATTCATTCTTATTTCTCTAATGAAACAAACTTAACCGCCAATTATTTAAATTAAGATTTACTCGTTACCAATTAAGGGGTTGACCAACAAAAGTTTCATAGCTCGATTAGAAGCAAATCCGACCTTTGATCTCGAATGAAAATTGATTTTTCAACTTCATATACGCAGCGCCTTCTTGGAGAGAGTTTTGTAGCTAGGCGCTAAATACGGGGTGAGTTGGCAGGGGCGCAGTTTAAGGAGTGGCGCTATCTTTTTGGTATGCTTCGCTAACGTAACGTTAAAGTTGGTGTTTTTCTCTCCACGATTGGTTGGTTTAAAGTTTTTACATTCTTCTAGCAATGTCCTTTTTTCTTTTCAAACAAAACAATTTAATCAAAGTTTTGTTGATATCTATGCGTATTTGTTTTTTTTACTGGAAATAACTTAAATTGCTACTCCTCCATCTCAGTGAATTTCTTATACTTAATGTACGTAAATAAAAAAAGTCAACATAATCGCGGCCATTTTGCACGATTTAACCTGCACTGGGTAAGTTCCGCCAAGTAACTAGTCTGAATCTATCAATTATAATTTTTTGATTTGTTCCATTATAATTTGCTTGCTTCATAATTAATAATGTACTTATTTATATGTGTACTTTAAAATATACGCTGCTGTCATATGTATTTGATGATAATACTGAGAAATGTGCTTTGTGAGTGCAAGAACAATAATACTTGCTCGCTGTCTCAGCGACCTAAACTGGGTCTTGGTCCTAGCGCGCCCTGTCTTGTGCGATCTCCTCTTCTCTTCAGGCCTTTCTCCACTTCGTCTTTCCATCTGTATTTGGGTCGACATGGGGTCGACCCGACATGGTCGAACGTCACATGTAGGCCCTTTTCACCGCTTTGCTGAGCTGGTATCCTTTCGAAAAATCAAATTTCGACAAGAATAATAGATAATCTAAATAAAAATAATTTTAAATTAAGATTCTAAAAATGGCAGTTGAATACTTCTAGCCATAGACACCTAGCCTATTGCGATATTCTTTAGTACATACTTTATAGGGGCGCAAAATAATGTGTCAGCGTCTTGGACCTCATTACCCTATCTACGTCTCTGGGCAGAGTGAGTTTCAAACTTTTCCGTCGAGAAATTTCTCCAGGCTAAGAAATTTACAGCGGGTTGGTATAACCAAAATTAATTATACCAATTTCTGAGGCGCATAATCTTCAACACTAACTCGGGGCTGTGGTTTTGCTTGTTACTTTGCGGTAATTAGCGTGATTAGGATTTGTAGTTCGTATACGACTGATGCTGCGAATAGTGCAAATAAATAATATGAGTTCTTTCTTATATAAATTGACTTTAACTGTATGATGTAACTCGTTTGCAAGCGGCTTAAGAGCGAGGGCGGGGAGCAGTAGTGGCTGTATACGTTTTTATCTCTGTTTTGTAGCGACAGAAATGAATAATATCGTAGTCATCATTAACATCGTCACATTAGTCGACGTCCACTGCTGGAAATAGTCCTCCCCCAGAGATCGCCATAACGACCTGTCTTGCGCTGCTTGCTTCCAGCTGCTTCCATATTTTACATAGCGTATGTCGTTGGAGTGGACTTCCCTGCCTGCCGATTTGTTCCCTAACGCTATAATTTGGGCCTTTTCAAGGAGAGAGTGAATAGGTATTAAAAAGGTGAGCATGCTCATGGTCACATTCCATTAGGTGAGATAGAGATCAAATGCACACTTACATTAACACATTAAAATATTGGATTCCCGCAGCCTTCGCCAGGGCATCGAACTATCTTGTGGGTGGTCTACCCATGGTGCGTTTTTCGGTACGCGGTCGGATTAAAAATTAAAAATTTCAACGTAATTAAGTGTTTCTTGCGAAGATTAATGATGGAGACAAAATATAATTCTAAATGTATATTGCATTTTAGCAATTAATTACCATTAGAACAAGATCGCGGCCGTCGTATTTGTTCTGACCGTTTGACATCTACAGAAGAATCGAGTTGTCTAAAAACATGTTGATTTAAATTTTTCATTATAGGCCTTGCTTTTCTGGTCCAATAGCACTGGGCGGCCATGCTTCTGTAGCGCATTAGGAAACCCTGTGTCGCGGGTGCTATGGACACACATAGACAACCACAAATTACACCCAAACTCACGAGAGAATAATAAATATAGGCCACACAAATATTTCTCCCGGCCCGACCGATATGATAACCGTTCGGCCACGGAGGCTGTTATAGACTATAAATGGACTGTAGTTTTTCCATTGATAAATACGGTCAACTTTTACTCGACCCCTCTACTGTCGCGTAAAAAATAAGTAGTTCTATATATTTTGGTCGAGAGATATACACATTTACGCAATTGATACAGGGTTCAGATATAAGAAGATGTTCGTATTAATGGGCGAGATCACAATCTATGAATCTTGCAAACCTTTTCGGGTCACCCTTTATATCTGCTTACTTTACAAAATCACCCGACTTATGAAGGAAAGATTTTTTTATGATACCAAGAGACGGGACGAACAAGTTGCGCCTGGTGGTAAGCGATACGTCAGTCCATAACAGTGGCAGTACCACTAAGTGCTTTAAATCATAAAGATCTGAAGGGCACTGCCACTGCGGCCGTCACACGTCACCCTGAAACATAAGTTAACAAGTCCCATGTGCCTGTAATTTCACCAGCACCCTGGCACTTCAAAATCGAAATGCTCACATTGGTGACATTACTGCTTAGCGGCAGATATAGGCAAGGTGGCAGCCAGAGAAGCACTGCCACCACACGCACTCTTTTACAAGGAACTCTACTGCTACTAAACATCATCGTACCTTTGTACAATTAAGCCACACGTGGTCATGCGTCAAAAGTACTTTTATCACATGGAAAAAAAACGAACTACATGAAACAACAATAAAATTAATATTACAATTAATACAGCGACATCTCACGTCAGACTTTGGTAGCTGTAAGGGTATCGGCTGAGGAGAAGTTTCATATGTCTCTTACAAGGTGTCGCTTACGGCGTTAAAGTACCGAAAAACCTAATGAAAAGATAAATTACATAATCTCAGTACAGAGCACTGAAAAAAACCGACTTCAAAAATACGTGGAATCACATATAATTACCAAGTTTTATTGAAATCGGTTACCGGAAAGTGCGCAAACCCGGATTCATCCCCTAGTTCGCCACTATACAGTACTTGACACAGGATATAATAAAAATCAGTCTCATTACTCAAAATATATTGAAAGAGGAAAACGCATTGAATTGGAGAATAGCAAAATCAACCATTAAAATAATTGCTCCTTATAATAAAATTTAAGCGCTATTTATAAAAATAGTGTATAGTGTATTATTTATAAAAATGAATCTTCATGCGTGAACAGCAACCCTTAGAGGTGAATGATTTTCTTCAAAATTAAATGGGACCACTATGGAGGTACCCTCTTTCCAACAAAATAAGAATCATGAAAATCGGTTCACAAATACCGGAGTTATCGCCTAACGTACATACAAAAAAAAAAACGAGTTCGAAAAGTCGAATTGAGAACCTCCTCCTTTTTTTGAAGTCGGTTAAAAACATATAGGAATTCTTTAAATTTGCTGCTTCGACCTGCAGCTCAGTTGGCAGATTTTCGCCCTGGTTTAGCGTGGTTACAGGTTCGAGTTCTGTCAGGTCGGAGGAATTTTCCTTTGTGTTAGTTCTTTGTATTCTTAATTATAAATTTTTGAACATTTTTTAAATATACATATATTTTTTAAATGAAAACACAGCTGCGTGTTAGAGTCACCGTGTTAATCAAGGACGTTACAGTACCAAAATTATTAGGAACACCGTGTCTGTCTGGACGTTAAATCTGAACTGAAAAAGACGTTGAAGTTTTCTGACCTATTCCAAAAGTCCGCTAACCCGAAAAAACGGAACACCTATACCAAACGATTACCCGCGATAGGGATTTCACATATGACGTTATATTATCTTTGCCATTAACTTTAATATGCCTTAGTGACCTTTATGGTAAGGTTAGTAGCCAAATGGGTGCTTTAATAAAATTATGTAGTCCGTAATGGGCACACTTGCTCCTTGGACGACGATAAAAGATCTCACAAGAATATTAAAGCAGAGGTGCTCAAAGTTTAACCGATTACAAGCACCCATTTTAGTAGCTATAAGGGGCACTGTCACTGCGTCCGTCACCCTGAGACATAAGTTGACAAGTCTCATGTGCCTGTAATTTCACCAGCACCCTTACCCTTCAAAACCGGAACGAAGTAATGTTCACATTACTGCTTGGCGGCAGAAATAGCTAAGTTGGCAGTACTTCCTTGGACGAATTCTTTCACAAAGAGCTCTATTGCTAACCTAACCTAACCTAACCATACATCTCAGGGTGACAGGGGCAGTGGCAGTGCCCCACAGATCTTTGAGATTTAAAGCTTTAAATAGCCACGAGTTGCTTACCACACCAAGGGAAGGACTTGTTCGTTCATTCACTTGGTATCTAAAAAAATCAACACAAGATTTTTATTACTTTATGGGTTCGTCCTATATGAAAATACTCTTAAAGTTAAAGGTATTTAAAGAAATTTGGTTTGATGTTTATCTTTTTAATTTGTTTTTAACTTATTTAAACGGCAAACAGACAAGCGGTCGACAAAATGGAAAAAATCGGTCAGTGACTAGAATTTCAAATACAATATTTGTAATTTCACCGCGTTTAAATATCTTACCTTATACCATGCATCTTACTGAAAGCGTATTTGTAGTAAAGTTTAAATTTTTTTTTTATGATGTCAAGCGACGGGACGAACAAGTCGTGTGTCTGGTGATAAGTGACATGCCTATCCATGGCAGTTGCAGTGCCATTCAGGCTTAGATCCGAAATGCTCTTTAGATCTTGCGTTCACAGAGTAGTATATGCTACTAAGTCATTTTCTGTTGGGAATCACTGTCTAACAAAAGAACAATGATTAAACGAGTTCTGATAAAAGTTAGGTGCGATAACTTTACCATTACGTACGTAATAGCGTTTTGTTAGAAATACCTGTTTAATAGATATTTTTCAGCTTTCTAAGTAATGATGATATTACGAGAAGATTTAAAAGGAATACAGGATGTAACGGGAAATTAAAATAACAGGTTAATAAATTGTCATTATAATTATTAATACAAAGATCGAACACTCAGAAAAAATTCCTTCGGTCCAGCCGGATTCGAACCGAGACGTCTTCTAGCATACCGTGCCGTACGCTGTACCAACTAAGCCACGGAACGAACCAGCGGACATCACGAATTTTTCTATGTGCTTGTTGTCGTGTCTTTGTATTTGGTTTTTCAACGACTTTTAGCCGTAGCGCCATCTATGAGAAATCTATGAAAGCATTTTGTCATCCAGTTACACACCTTTACAGCTACCAAACCTGGCTAGAGATGTTGCAATTCACTGTATTTGAATTCGTATTGAATATTAATTCAATAAGAATTTAAATTATCACTAGTTACGGGTTTCTTAATGCGGTATGAATTATTTTATTTTTTACCGACTTCAAAAAAAGGTTGAGTTTCTCAATTAAACTGTATTTTTTAAATGTAAACGTAAACGTCATTTGTGAATCGATTTTGATTATTCTTTTGTTGGAAAGAGGGTAAGTTTGGTCCCATTTAAATTTGAAGAACCTGTAAGGGTGTCAAACCCTTGTTTGAAATAAATAATAGAACTAGTGGGAAAAGTCAATTCCCAGTAGTTTTATTGACTTTGTTCTATTATTATCACGGAAATGATTTTATCGTTAATGTACGGTTGAAGAATATATTTATACAACTTACACATATAACATTTAACGTAAACTTGACAAAATAAAATAAAAAGAATTTAAATAATTACCCAACTATATACTTGCTAATTTAAATTAAAAATACAATAATTATTATAAACTTGACAAAATAAAATTAAAGATTATAAAAAAATAATCAAAATTCGTAAACTTGACAAACAAAAAAAAAAAAAAATTGTAAAGTTGACAAAATAAATTACAAAAAAAGAATCAGAAATTGTAAACAACGAATTATAAATGAACAGATTAGTAATGATGATCGTAAACATCGAGTTCTTAGGTTTTCGCGATTGATGCACATAGGAAATGAAACGTCTTTTCCGGATTTAAATCGCGTATATTTGTTTTTTCAAACAAACCGACGTTTCGGCCCTTTACAGGTCAGTCAACCGAGACCTTGGGACCTTATTTATTACCTTATTATTTTACTTAATGAAGTTTACAATTTTTAATTATTATTTTTTATTTTAATTTGTCAAGTTTACGTTAAATATTATATGTATAAGTTATATACATTCTTCAACCGTACATTATGGATAAAATCATTTTCGGGATAAAAATAGAACATAGTCAATTTAGCTACTGGGAAATGACTTTTCCCACTAGTTCTATTATTTATTGCAATACAACTTAATAGAAGTTATGGGAAAAATGTCCCAGTAGTTCTATAGTAGAACTACTCAATAGAACTAGTGGGAACGAAGGACCGCCACTCGTGGCAGTACTTCCCTGGACGAACTCTTACACAAGGAGCTCTATTGCTACGAAATTATAAACTCTATGAAGTCCTATAGTCTGTAAACATAGTAATAGCGTAATAAAATCACTTATTGTAACTAAGAAGACTACAGTTTTTAAAAAATGGATATTTAGAAATAACAGATACATATAACGTTAGTGTTTCAAACCTTCTTGGTTCTCAATTTTTAATAATAAACACCCGGGCCTGTTTGTATAAAGTACTTTTATGTCTGATAAGTTTTGATTGTTCTTTTTTCTTCTTCATTGTGTCACTCATTCCTGTACGGTCGTAATATATACGCCAAAATCTAATTGTGTTTTTTTTATTAACTGTTACTATATATAATGAATCCATGCCACAAGGGTCAAATAGCATTTTTTGTAACTAATGATTTTGTTGTTGTTTTGTTTTTGTTCTCATTGAGTTTGTTCGATGAGCAATACAGTCGATTTTCAGTTGCGACACGAGCGTGAGTGCGGTATCGAGTGATTTGGGATGGCTAAAGTGTTAATAACATCGACCGCCTTTCAGCCAGCCATAGTAATTTAATAAAAGTGAAATATTTTGCCTTTTTTCTTTGTTAGTAAAAATATATATATGTGTTGTTTAGTGTTACAGAGATTTTCATACGGTTGGGGCAAAAACATACTTTTTGCCCCAACCATATGAAAATCTCTCGAGTTTGGGGGAGTAAATAAAAATGAATTCGTTCACCCAGGTTATGCAATACCTACATTAATGAGTTGATCGGTAGGCTCAGCGACACTGGTATCGGACGCTGATGGTACTATAGTGAATAATATAAGTTAAGCTGTCTTTCGCTCAGTGACTTTTAAAAATTTGTGAGGGGTACGCGGTAAACCATGGCCTATGGTAAAAACATTGATAAAAGCCAATTATTACTATTTAAGGCAGGCAACAAAGCCCTTTCCTGAATATATGTACGGTACATCTATGTAGCGCTCCTTTTCAAAGTATCTTGGGCATTGGGTCGTATGGAGTGGAAGCGTAGGGCATTGGCCATACGTTGTAACATGTTGACTCGTAGGTTCGCACGTCGTAATGGGGATGTCAAGACTAATTTTTCCATACCGTTTTTTGATGGCCAGTGCCGTGTGTGTCCAATGCCTGATAGTTCACGCACATGGATTCTAGGGGTTTGATTTTACACAATTTAATGTATCTTTTATAACAGCCTGTTTACGAATATAGGCTACAAGTTTTCTGTAAATACCACGATATTGACAATGTCTGAAAGAAAATTTTTGAATTAAATTTAATAGAAAAAACCCTTGTGATTTTTCCTGTGGGGGTTTATGTAAATAAAGAATAAAGTTTACAAACGCGTCTTACACACCGTAGAAGACCTCAAAGCCGTGTAGCGAAGCTGATTTTTTTTTATAACATCAAGTGACGGGACGAACAAGTCGTGGTCCTGATGGTCAGCTGCACGTCTGTCCATAACAGTTACAGTGCTACTCAAAGCTTTAAATTGCAAAGATCTGAGGGGCACTACCACTGCGCCCGTCACCTTTAGATATAAGTTGACAAGTCCCATTACACTGTAATTTCAACAGATTGATTATTGATTACATCAATGTATTGATGTAATCAATAATCAATCGAAATACCGAATTGAATAAAAAAATAAGTTTAGTATTTTTTTATTACTCCCTCAAACTCGAGCATACCCTCTGCCCCACCCTGCATTTTAAAGTATTATTTGATCCTATTGTAACGTCTCAGCTCTGAATAATAAATCATTGTACATAATTTTCGGTAAATATCACGCCCTTCTAACTTGTACCGGAGCAAGTAATAAAATGATCATCTGTCACGTTGTTTACACGACAGCGACACGGCACGATGCCGACACGACACGACAGCTACATGACGCGAGCTGCAAAGAACCTGAATAGATACGATCGGTAGATAGGCTGTATCATTTGCTGTGACGATGAAGGAAAAGATCGTAAGTAACACAACAAATACGATGATCGGAGTGAATTAAGCTTTCTAAGCATGCACTAAAAATGCACCATTTACAAGCGATAATTACCTGTTTGGCCTCAACCAATATACATGACATTTGAAACGAGCATAATAAAAACAATTCTAAAGGTCATTACGAAGGTCTTATTTAGAATTTCGATAATTGAGGTCAAAGGTTAAATTAAATTGAAAAATTTTACGCGCGCATATGTACCTATAAAAAATTAGAAAAAAAAAGAAATAACAGTTGCGCTTCACTATAGTACGGATGCTTATATTGCGCCTAGTATCGTGAAATTCAACATATCAACTTTACTACGTTCTTAAAATGTAGATATTTGTTTGTTATAAATGCAGTTATTTGAGGTTATTTGTAATAAAATGGGAACTACGTATAAGGAAATTACAATTAAAAGTTTGTTGGATTGTTAAATCCGTTATAATATATTGTAATCGATATTAAGATATGAGAGATAGAACAATTACAAGAGGATTGTACTGATGTCAGCACCACACGTAGGGATCAAATAGTATTCTTTCTTTTATTTTTTAATAGTCATAAATACTGAATATGTTCGAGGCTAGAGTGAATAGGCATGGACACCTCGTTGCTTAAGTTTTAAAATTGTGGCCAAGTGTGTGTCTATTTTAACCAAAAATACAAAAAAATAGAGCAGATTTTTTTTTAAGGCGACTTCCCACAGTCTGCGAATTTACCTATCATCTCGTACGAGCTTACACCCACGCAACAAAGGAAGAGGCTTGTCCGTGGCGACTCAGATGCGTCTGTAGCGGTATTTGGATCAGTGCACAACAGAAAATTGCAGGGGGTTGTCGGTCTGTAATTGGTTAATTATTAATATGAGAGTGGCGGGTGGGCCTATGTATGGCTGTCGGTAGCACGCGGTAATGCGAGAAAATGAATACATGAAGCCGCCTCTATGAACATTAGGGCAGGTATACAGGTACTTTTGTCTATTATTTTTGTGATATAATTTGAGTATCAAATGATATTAAAAAAAGAACTTTACCCAACACCCAATTTATTAGTTAAAGGTCTTAACTATTTAATAATTGACGTAGTACGTTGTTATCGAAAGTTAAGTAACAGTTTATTTACTGTATTATTATCTTTCATCAAAACAATCAAACAAATTTATGAAACAAAGAAATTGTTGCAATGAATACAGGAATCTCATGAATACAGGAAAAGTAAGTAACTTCTCAATGAGATTCCACGTCCAGTTCAATTCAAAGATTGATAAAGTTTCGTCCCATTGGATTTAGATTCAAAGCCTATTTACAACGCTGAGATTCAGGTCATACTTTGAGACGCAATTTCGTGTGTAACTTGGTTTAGACTATGTATTGTCAGTAAAGTTAAAACCTTCTCAGTCCGAAAACAGTTTTGTTTGCAAGCCGAGATTACAGCAAGACCTATCCTTTACTTTATTGTCCTTTTTTTGTGATAATAAAAATATGATCTAGCCCTTAAACGGCATTAGTTGATAAGAAGAAATGAAGTGTGCATGCTAGTAAAAAGAACCCTTAACGCGTAACACGTCAATTTTGTTGATAGTAAATTTGTTGTTTTATCTCTCCTTCGTTTAACAAAAAAGGTCCCCGAGCCGCATGTTGATGGTACTTCAGCTGCTAATCGTATTTATGATCACAAACAAAATTGTTCGGCAGACAAATAGAATCAATGACCAAAAATGCATTATTTTTAAGGTGAGGCGTTTCTTCACACAGGGACGTTCAGCTATACCAAGTACAAGTCCGGTCGTGTACGGAATACCTACTGCTGCCACTTATGGGATGGTTCTGCTAAACACCAACTGGCCGCCTTGGATTGAAAAGCGTTTCAAGAGGCTTATAGTTGACACGCGCTTAGTAAAGGCGAAGCCTTCAATACGTCTTCAAGTTACCTGCTTATCGGTATTCTACAAGATACGTCACGGAGAGTGTGCGATGTTATGGCATGACTTAATTTCCCCTTTCCCTTTCCATGATCGTGGGACAAGACGTAGGCTGGGGTTCCACCTCTATATTGTGAATTTTGCAAGGATTTTCACGAAGCGTTTTGCTTCCATATCTATATGGCGTTGCTAAGGAGTGAAATTCCCTGCCTGCAGACTTCTTCCCCGAAAGCTACAACTCGGACCTTTTCAAGGTAAGAGTGTGCATGCTACATCGTCGACCTCATTGGCACTTTCCAAAAAAAATCTTGGTTGCGGTTACAATATCTGATTGTATCTGGTCGCATAAGGTTTTGTGTGCTTTAAAAACTGGGAAGTTTTTCAAATTTTAACTTTTTTTTGAAATAACAAAGTAATAAGACTAAGTAAAAAAGTAAGTATTTTCCCTATCTCTACAAACCGCGCGGTTCTGCGGTGCCACCGTGCGGGAGAATGAGCTCACGTTTTTTTTACGGTACCAAGTCATGCGTCTGGTGTTAAGTGACATGCCTGTCCAAAGCAGTTGCAGTGCCACTCAGAGCGAGTACTGCTACTACCACTTTCAAAGTCGGGACGCAGTAATTCTCACAATACTGCTTGGCGACAGAAATAGGTAAGGTGGCAGTTCTTCCCTGGGCGAACTCTTTCACAAGGAACTGTCCTGCTACAAAAAAATATATATGTTGGCAAAAAATATATATACGTCAGAATTCATACATACACACAAAATATAAAGCTACATGGTATCGTTTGGAAATCGCCTTAGTACATTCATGGATATAAAAATGAGTCCCGAAAAGTGTTTTTTACCGAAAAAGATGAATAAAACACGATATACACATTGTATATGGGCATTCTAATTCAAGCTAAGACGGATGTTGTGTACCAGGTGCCTGTAATGTGCTTTCTGATTTACATACATATGTCAGATGTCGACGTGGAACTCCATATTAAGCTTTCTATATCACCGCGTGCATGATTAACAAATTTTAATAAAACTTGAAAAAAAAAGATCTTGTGAAATAGAAGATATAAGCAAAATAAATGTTCTGCAAAAGATGTATTGGATATTTTGGTTTTATTAGAGTAGTACAAAAGATGATACATACATACATTTAATAAACAATCAAACCGTTGATATTGTACCTTTAGAAGGTCGTAATAATATTATTATTTTATTTTATGGCATATAAATTAATAATTATTGAAATGAAACTATTTAGTAGATAGACGACATTTAAATAATAGATTACTTTATAATATGTTTTTTTAGTAAATTAGTAATAATAACTTTACTTCAAACTATGTTCGGAAACGCAAGCAAATTCGCTTCTGGCACTCGCGGGCCGTTGCTGCGGCATGCTCGCCTCTCTCGCTCGGCTCTTGGTGCTTTTTCATTTACTAAATTAATCTAATGTACTGAATGGAGGGTGCAACCAAGATTTGATCTTTATGAAAAAAGAGGATGAAATAAAATTTTGTAATACGAAATATTAACTTAGTATGCTTAATTTGAATGCAGTTCATTTATTATTTATGCGTAGATCAATTAATATAGACGGAACAATTAGTATATATCAGACATAAAAAAATTTCGATTATATAAAACAATTGATTACGCGTGTTAGAGCGCCCGTCTCGCGCCCATATAAAGATGTGTTATTGTCCATACAAAGACTGGAACACTTGCTTTTAAAACACTGCTTTCTTCATCTATGGCAACAGGTTACACACATGCGCACACACACACACACACACACACACACACACACACACACACACACAC
>NW_020654422.1:2699911-2742273 GCF_003589595.1 Hyposmocoma kahamanoa
CACACACACACACACACACACACACACACACACACACACACACACACGTACGTGTTAAGATTTAAATTAAGTTTAAAATTAGAATTTAAGAATGAATTGTATGTTTTTAGACTGTTTGGAAATGTAAAAATTAAAATTGTAATTAATCGCGAAAATTGTGCACTACGTCAAGGACAAAGTCTTTTTCTGAGTGACTTCTGACTGTGCCAACAACCCCAGCAATTACCTGGTCACAAACTTGGGAATTCCTTGTTATGAGTACCAGAGCAATGGAACAGAACTTCACGGTATCCACAACACTCAGACCAGAACCAAATTAGAAAAATCCATATCTCAAGTTAGTACTACCATGAATATGGCCTACAATGGACTTCCTCATCCAGCGCCTGTAGTACAAACCGTGGCACTATCGAGGACAATACGTCAAAAATCGTAATCTTTTTATATATTAAGCTTAAAAAATATATTTACGTCGTTAATATCATTTTCTTGAAGGCGAAAAAACTTTATTTTTTGCCTGAACGAACAGCCCAATCAATGGGCGGCGCACATCGGGCCATATAACGGAAATATTGACAAACTTTATATTGGAGTTACCGAACTCCACTAAGTTGGAAAACGACGATCGTAAGATGAAAACAGGGTATGTTTTTATATACGACTAAAAAGGTTGATTGTATCTTTGATTGTTATAAAATTGTTGGCGACTTCGTTTTAACAGCTTTGTGAAATAAATATATATTTACTAGACAAACAGTATTCTGAATAATCTCAGTACAGAATACTAAAAAAACCGACCTCAAAAGTACGTGGAATTACATATAATTACCAAGTTTTATTGAAATCGGTTACCGGAAAGTGCGCAAACCCGGATTCATCCTCTAGTTCGCCACTGTACGGGACTTGACACAGGAGATAATAAAAATCGGTTTTTACCACTTAAAGTATATTGAGAGAGAAAAACGCCTTGAATTGGAGAATAGCAAAATCAACCATTAAAATAATTGCTCCTCATAATAAAATTTAAAATGAATCTTCATGCGTGAACAGTCACCCTTGGAGGTGGATGATTTTCTTTAAAATTAAATGGTTCTCTCTTTCCAACAAAAAAAAATATCATGAAAATCGGTTCACAAATACCGGAGTTATCGCGTAACACAAATCCAAAAAAAAAAACATACAGTCGAATCGAGAACCTCCTCCTGTTTTTGAAGTCGGTAAAAAATATTACTGCATCATCAGTACAACATTAATCATTGAGGCCTATAGAGACTTTTACAAAAAGCCGTAGTAGTCTAATGGTTTGACCTATCGCCTCTCGGGCAGAGGCCATGGGTTGGAATCCTGCCTCGCACTTCTAAGTTTTTCAGAATTTAAATTGAAAATCATGTGGTTTTCGGCGAAATATCGTGAGGAAACTTGCACATCGAAGAAGGTTCACAACCCTTGAAAAACGTCTCTAACCCACATTGGGCCAGTGTGGCGAACAATGGGCTAATCACTCGCTTGAGAGGAGATCCGTGGCCAGCAAGCAGTGGGACTTAAAAATGGGTTAATGATGATGAGAGACTTTTACTTACCATAACATTTTTTTAACAAGACTATGGTTGTCTTTGAAACAACATTTCCATAATGAGTTCAGTACATAGATACTACACTATGACTTCATTTTATGCCATCAAAATTGGGTCAAAGTAGTCACCATTCGAGGAAAAATCTCAACACCGCGTTTCAGTATTTGCTTAAAATGGGTCAATGCCATCTACCGGATTTTTATGGGACTATAAAATGCGCATAGTTGGTTGAATGTTGTTATGTTATTTATGTTCCATTGCTGGAGGCACAACAAATATTTGACAATAAAAAGATAGTTGTAGTCACAATACTCTTACTTTTATAGTATTAACTGTATTTCGTCAGTGGTGCTTTGTTAGCATTTTTTTGTTAGAACAGAGGACTGGCTAATATTAATAACCCGCCTAATACAAACAATATTATAGTAATAAAAAAGCTAAAAACAAAATAAAAGTTGAATCGACACTTACTATTGGCATTACAAACGACGAATTCACTAAATACTTAGTGATCTATATATATCCTTAGAACTAATTTATATATATATATTCTCGATAAAAATTATGTTGTTGACATTTTGATATACCTCTGCGATTTCATTCCAATAAAATTCTTACAAAAGCTATGAAAATAATGAAATCTTGATAGTATAAACAAGAGGATTAACACGATTTCCTCAATGTAATGGAGGTGTCGAATGAATTTACGGTACAATAAAAGGCACAATTAGATGCTTAGTATCACAATCACAGAACAATAAATACAATAGAAATACTTAATGGGCGTGACACGAGTGCCAACAGTAAGCATGTTCCGTAAACTTGAGCTCAGTTCGCCATTTCCCTTGCATGTTATGGTCGTGTCAATTATCTCGCGTAAGGCCTAAAAATGATGATAATGAACTACTTCGAAATGCTATAATTATAGTCACACCTATAATATTGTCCACAGTCTTGTTTCATATCGTCGTTAAGTCTTATTATATTTAATTTTAATTAATGTTCCATGTTCTTTTTATCGCAATAGACTTTTCTTATAAGAAAAGAAAGTAAACCTAATCACACTGCAATATGTCAATTTTTTTTGGAGGACGTTAAGAGGTGTTCATCGTTCGTTGTCTTTCAGCTATTGTGGCTAGATGGCAGCACATTAAATGAAACTTCAACATAAAATCAAAACATCATATTTGCAAGTGATAGGTATTGAACTTTCGACGATATGCCTACAGGGTAAAGTCTAAAGAACATCAACAGTCCGGAATTTGTTACATCTTTTTAAAGTAGAAACTGTGACCAATCATTATCAAGATTTCATTATGCTTAACATTATAATAGTGTGAATTTTGGCAACAACGGTTCTGATAATAATCGAGGCCCTTCATTTTTTTTTTCTTCCGTGATCACTATCCCATTTACCGTGGGAACTTGCTCTTAGTTTATTGATTATGATCAATAACAACCCATAATACTCTTCCATTGGCATAGTCCGTCAGTAGAAATAATTTTTCTGCGGTATTACAGATTATTTACGAAACATAAATAGCGATAAAACAACACACTTCTGCTGATCGTAATCTACAGATCGTAAAGCAATAAACTGAATACATTTCATAAACTCGATATGATAAGGGGTAAAGAGAAAAGTTTTGCGCTTAAATAATAAAAAATATTAAAAGTGTTAATTTTTTTTAATAAACCGGACTTGCTCTATGATCTACGATGGAACGAGCTCGCTCAGAAAAATACTCCGTTTAGCCTGCGTTTTGGTGCATTGAAATCGAGCAGATTGTCATCTCAATATGAGACAAGATTTAAGGTCAAGTTCATCCGCTCCACCATGGCCTCTCTCAACGAACGAATAACTACCTTGCAGTCTTTTGCGCTGGACAGATCTCTCTCCGTAACAGTGCTATCATCTGCATACCCAATAATGCCTGGGACTAGCAGGTCATTGATGGGCAGTACATGTAGGTAATAGGTGATTTCATTCTGTGTAATGATAACAAAAAGAAAGATACACGTATTCAGTAGACACTGGCTTAAGGTAGTTAAAATAACATCTAAGTCTTTGATCACCCGATTTAATACAAAAAAAAGCTAAACTGTGTCAATCGATATCGTAAAACTGTTTTGATGCTTGTGAGATGCGCAAGGGTCGCCATCTACGTTGACTCAACCATAGAGAAATTAGGTAAACATCTTGGCCTTACAAAATTGGCCTTAAATTGTACAATGCAAATAGTGCATTAAAGTTCGTAACTTCCAGGAACTATGAAATCCTTGTCAAATCTTATAAACTTTATCTTTGTCGTCTTTGAAAATACTTCAGATGAATGAAAAAAAATATATACATTGATAGGCCTCGCGACAGATTTGTAGAAATGTCGATTACTATGAACATAGCATATATTTTTTTGAATCATTGTTTATTTGTGTCGTTATAACAATATATTTAATGACAAAAAGGTTTTGGAAGAAATATTTGCTATAATTATGAAAACATTGTCAATTTATGTGAGGTGAAATGACGACGACATTGGCACAAAGAATCAATCTAAGTGGTGTCGGTATATCATAGGTTTGTCACCTAAAATATTAGTAATATATGGGTGGGTAATAAATAATTTTCATCTCCACAGCCGTAGCTAATGATACGAGTATTATACTCATGCCGTAGCAAATACTACGTGGTGGGGTAATTGTTCAAAAGCTCGACATTGGGATTTGGGAAAAAAAAAATCCGGGCTTGCACCTCTGAGACTGTCAGAATTTTTTGTGCGAAATTTTATTTGAAAGAGGGACCTGATCAAATTTTTCGATAAAGGAAAACGTCGTGATGAAACCTCGGAAAATGTGTAAAGTCCTCAACCTGTGACCAGCAGTAGACGTATAATTAGATTGATAATGATGAGCAATAAAGCTCCTTGTGAAAGAGTTCATCAATAATATAATAATAATAACGCACACACTCAACATAGCTCCGCACTAGGGAAACCCTGTGTCGCGGATGCCATGGACACACACATACACAAATTACACCCAAACTCACGAGAGAAATAAATGTAGGCCCATACAAATATTTCTTCCGGCCCGGGAATCGAACCTGGGACCTCTGCGTGGCAGTCCGGCATGGTAACCGTTCGGCCACCGAGGCAGTTAACTTAATACTATATATTTATTTATATTTCGTTAAATGAATACTGCCACCTTACCTATTCTGTAATGTATTATTGCGTTTCGGTTTTGAAGGGTAAGGGTGCTGACAATGCCCCTCAAACGTTATTTAAAGCCCTGAATGGACACAGCTACTGCTATAGACAGACTTGTCACTTACCACCAGGCATAAGAATTGCTAATTCCGTGATTTGTTATCGTAAAAAAAAATATCCATAATTTGACTTTGAATTTTAAGCTGGCCGGTCCATTGCCTTTTGAAGTGTACATGAGTATTTCGTTATTTTGACATCTTTTGTTGGATTTCCTTTCTTTTTATTACAGCTTTCCTTTCCTCTGCTTTGGTGGAATATTGCCCAAACTTTCTAGACGGTGCCTACAAGTCGTAGACAAATATATACCTTACCATTATATACCATTAGATTGCCAAAGTGTGTGCATGCGGTGACTTCTATTTCAAACCGTGTTCTACAAATTTGTGTGACGTCCACAACGTAAGTAATTATGCTTCAATTATTTAATGCAGAAGCTACTAGTAACCCATAGCAATTACTAGTTCGACTTCATTAACAATACATATAGATTGAATTTCCTTTTTTAATACATAGGTACGTGCATTTATATTATTACAGTAGCATTCACTGTTCGTTCAGACGCTAAAGTTCCACGGTGCAGTAGGAAACAATACGAATTGAAATAAAATGAATTTCTTACGATCACTGACGAAATGCTTGTCCGAAACAACAACGTTAAATATCTTTTTGGTGATCCATACATTGATTGGAAAATATTCTATAAATAGCGATTCGAAGGTCATCTCATTGTTGACAGCAATATACTGCGTGCTTATTGGTGTTTTTTTGGTGATTTTCCGATTACGTTCCGGAAAGATTTTTAGGAATTTATTTCAAAGCTCTATTTTCAACTTGACGGAATTTTTATTGCATTTAGTTTTGTATTTACATGGAAAAAATAAGAAATTCATAACATTCTATTCTGACATAAAAAATATCGACGCGAAAATGAATATACCTGAAACCCCTTTGGTAACGAATCCTTGGAAATATTTTGTGTTAAGGGCAATAATTTTAAGTATTGTAAAATTAGTTATTTGGTTCCATTTAATTCGATCTTTAGTACAATATTACACTGTATTGTTTGTATTTATATCAAATGATATGACTTGTGTCCATCGAATCTTGATCATGTACGTTTTGAATGATCGCGTGAAATTGTTGAAAGAAAAGTTTATAAAAGATTTGAAACACTCGCAGGATATTGAACAAAATAATATGGCTATAAAAATAACAAAACTTAATGAAAATCTGCAAATATACGATAACTTGATAGATGCATTTGACGGTCTTAATCTACATTTGCAGCTTTCTGTACGTAATTGAATATTATTATTTTAGTTTAATTTTTGCCCAGAAAATAATACGATTTACAAAGTTACAGATAATGACTACAATGCTCACAAATACACTGAAGATGCTGTTTAATATGTTTGTGGTAATGTTTTATTTCAATAATAATGTGAGTACAATTTAAAAGAGCTTCTTCGCATCACATTAATGTTTGTATTTGTTATTTTATATAAGTAATGCATTTGATTTAACGATATCGTTACATAGTTTTCCATTTATATAGATTTTTTTTAATTTTAGGACTTCAGGGGCAATAAAACCTACTTGTGGGTATATTTTACAGATGTAATGTTACATTTTATTTCTATTTGTGAACTGGTGGTGCCCCTTGATTACGCTGTTCAGCATTTGGAAGAGCTAAAGTTGCTACTCTCAAAGGAAATCCTTCACTGCAAAGGTATGTGCAAAGACTAACATGTTTATACTGTTGTGTATCTAGGAGTCGCCATTTTCTTTTATGCACGAATGGCGCCTCCTCACAATGATTTACTTGGTAGTCACACTCTTATAGTACGTATGGCGTAGCCTGGGCAACAATCGGCGAGTACCTTACACCGATTGGCAAATCCTTGCACCGCGATGGCAAACTTATGCCTTAAAATGTATTGACGATTTCCGTAGTCAAGCGCTTTCCAGGCCGGCTTTCATGGTGTCGTTGTTTCTGAGTTGCCAGATTCGATCTCCGGCCGGTAAAAAAAAAACGAATTTTTCTATATTGTTTGGTCTGGATGTTTCTGTTATCGACGTTATTTCCGATATTTATCCGAGTGTTATTATTTATTTATCCCAACCACAGTCCAGTATGGCGGTTTACTTATGGCGTGATCAGCCGTATCTTTCTGCATAAGTTTTCATTGCAGTGACCCTCCCTACCGACCGTTAAGGTATACGAGAAGTGCACTATAAGCTGTGCGTGGACAGGCGCTTCCGATCTCAGATTCCAAACATTTATGCTCCAAATGCGGACTTCACTATAGTCTATGGTGGAATTCGTGATCAAACGTGTGAACAAAGTTGACATTAAAAAAAATGAGGTGACCAAACTTAGTGGAGTAATTTCACAAAAACAATTGAATATTATGGTTTTAAAACATCGTAATAATATTTATTTTAAAAATTTTTGTAAATGATATAAAATCCGTTGGGAAAAGTTCCACTTACGATGTTTTTGTTCTACCTTTCAGTTAATTAAACCCTTTTGTCGTTAAAATCAAATTTTCCAGACAATGTATATTCTCTTAAAAATGTCAATTGCGAGACGTTGGTTTGTTTGAAAAAACAAATAGGTATACGCGATTTAAATCCGGAAAAATAGTTTCATTTCCTACATGTAACAATTGCGAAAGCCTAAGAACTCAATATGTCAATTGCTACTTTCGATTTTCGGATCATCGTTCACATCAACGACAGTTGAAGCTTGCAGTTGAAATCTCGACGGTATGCAGCTGATCACGACTGCAAGCATTAACTTCAGACGTGCAGTCCTTCTGTTGGCAGCCTTAGCATAAAATTTCTATCATCATCAAATAGTGTAGTAATCACCGAATCGTTTCTGAACATAAACATGAAACTTATTCATAAAATATTTTTTTGCCAATTCATTGGGCACATGTTGCTAAGGATGACAATTTTCCTAATTTGCCGTCTGAATCCAGTTTATTGGATTTCCGTTAATTGATTTCAATAAAATATAGCAAATATATGTAATTCCACAAACTTTTGAAGTAGGTTTTTTTTTCATAAAAAAATAAAATTATGAATGCATTAATACTGGCAACACATCAAACTGCCAATCTATCAGGTAATTTTAAGAAAAAGAAAAGAAAAGAAAAAGATGTAGTTTTATATAGTCATGGAACAATAGTGATTACATAGATATACTTGTAATATAAAAGTTAAATTCTTAATTACGTTTATTTATGACAGATCCGGCGCTGGCGGCGGAGATACGTCACGCACGGATATGCGTAAACGCTCGGCCTGTGCAGTTGCGACTCGTTCGTTGCGTCCGCGTCGATGCGACTCTACCTGTTTCTCTGTTGTTGTTTTATATTTCTTACACTATTGTATTTGCCCAACTTATGCATATTAATGTGTTTTAGAGTTCCCTTGTCATTCATAATAAAAACAATATTGTACTCATAGCGTTACTCTTCTAGTTAAAATTTAAAACGTACTTTGATTTTTGTTTATCGTATTTACAAAATTAACTTTGACTAAGTTTGAGCAAGAAATTACATTCAACTTTGACTTTGCCTCGTAATTTCTTGCTTAAACTTGGACGAAGTTCGTTTTGTAAATAGGAAACATTTGCTTAGCTCCCCATTTTTGCTTATTCAAAGTCGAAGATGTAGTTATTTACGTGTGAGCGTGACATAGTTAAACAAATAAATATAAAGAGGATTTTAAATATGTGACTCTTAATTATACTCCTTAAAAAGCCTAATTAACGGTTTAACAACGATGAAGGTGCTTTTACACCAGCGAGGTCAGACGAGACAAGGCGACACGAGGATTTAAATTTGTATGACAAAATTGCCATTCTCTCCTTGCGTATCTTCGCTGGAAATAGTTTGGGTGGGCGAAGCGAGAATTTAAATATTTTTTATGCAATATTGAACCGTATTGCTGCCGACGTAGAGTATTATATTCTGCAACGGAAACACGATTTCTCGGGATTGCTCGCTCGCGAGTGCTCGCTCGATTTCGCGATGGCTATTAATATCAATAGCGACATTATGAGGTACGTACGATTTAAGAATGAAAATACATAGCTTCATCTGATTCTTCTTCCGTTAACACATTTAATAATAATAATTTACGGGATATGTTTTCTTCTTATACACCAAATGACGAGACGAACAGTCGTTCGTTTGGTGGTAAGCTACACGCATGTGCATAACAGTTGTAGTGACGTTCAGCGCAGTGACAGGGCTTCGTCACTCGTCCAAGGTTACGCGATAAATGACTACCGTTGAGTGCGCCGACATCGGCGCAAGCGCTCACACAAATCTTTCATTTATGAGCATTCGGCTCCTCATGACTGCACACGGCGGGAAACGCTATTTTCACCTCTATGAGTCCGTCCTTAGGTTTCTTTTTCCTCGTAGTGAGCGCCTGGTGTCATTAATCAGATTTAGTAGGCTATTATAGAGTAGGCATTTACGATTTTTTATGGGAGAGATGTATATGTTACGTGGTAAGTACTAAGTAATCTGTGGCAAAGATCTGACAGGCAGTGTTACTGCCCCCGTCACCTTGAGACAGAAGTTGACAAGTCCCATGTACCTGTAATTTCACAAGCATCCTTGCCCTTCCGAAGGCAGTAATGCTCACATTACTGCTTGGCGGCTATAGTCACGTAAGTCATACCCGCACTGGGTATATTGTTTCGACAATTTGTGCGATGTTAAACAACTGAGTTGCAGTACCCGCTACATTACGTGTGCGTTATGACGTTTCAAATACTTTAATTTTGTTCTATTATGACTACTGCAAAGTTTCCATTTGTAAGCTGGCAATTCGTGGCGACCATTACAGTTTTTAAAAAAGTAATAAACTCCTATGTTTTTGCGGGAACATTAGCGGTCAAAGTGAAAAAGTAGGGCGGGACACGCAGTATCGATTCGAGACGTTAATAGTGATGCACCACCCGCGTAGTTCAGTCGATCTTCTTATCAGCAGATATCAAACATGATAATTCTATTGTAAGTAGTTAAGGAGTTGGGTAGTCTGCAAACTGTCCTTTTTGCAGTATCAGGTCCAATTTATTATTATTATCGTAATGTTGTGGATTTCCATAGTGTACTAAGTTATGAAGTCGATTAAACAAATGGAAGTAAAATAAATATTCATTTTATGGTTAAAATCCCTGCACTAACTACGAATAACACTAAAAACCATCCTGAATAAATTTCCAGTTTTCATTCTTCAAATCAGTTCATTCGTTTGGAATCTATATTGGCATAAATAGACGCACAGGTACTCAGAAAAAACCTTCAAATTTAAAAGTCCCCTCTTTTTGCGTTGGGGGTTAAAAAAAGATCTGCATTTTTAAAATTACAATAAATCACAGTCAAACAAAATTCTGTTACATCTTATTATTACAGTATTTTATTGGTCCAAATGTCGACCACCTCCTTGATTTTAGCCATAATTTAATGTTTCAAACTTCAGTATAAAGGTCAAAGGGCCCTATAATTTAGATAAAAAAAGAATTATGGTCAGGTGGGGTAAGAGGAAGATACTTTATTTTGAGTCAAATGTGTTGAGCTCTATAAAGAACAGATAAAGTCTTATAAAAATGTTGAAGTACACTAAACTCGTCTTTGTTTATCAGCTTTACATGTTTTAACCATCGTTGCGCTAAATTCGATGTATTTGCCGAAAATGTGCTAACTGTGCTAACGTTTCTGTTCCCCCATAAGATGGGGTAAGGAGATCAGTCATCGTATTTCTTATAAAAGTAATTTATACCTAGGGTTCTTAAGATTTCCCAACTGTCAAATTTGTTTTTTCCGCTTTTTGGATTTAGAGCAACCTAGCGACATCTATTTAGAATCGTTGAAATTAATTTGTTTGTCTGTTTTATCGATTGCGAAACTATAGTGCTAAACTTTAGTTAAGTAACTTCTGCGTTAAGGCTTCAAAGTCCTTCTTTCCTCAGTGTTCCTCTTACCCCACCTGACCTCTTTCAGTATTCCCCCCTCTCCATTCCGTCATCAACTCTCAACTCTCGCTCAACTGGAAGCGGCAAAGAAATACGTCTTAGTGCTATAAGCATTATACCAATTGTCACGTAGTATTTTGATTCTACGTTCACTAAGGAACGATACTGTTTGCCGGGTCCTACATTCCGTGAACAATCCAACTTGGAATGTTTGAAATTGTGTACAGTGTTTCATCTTCGTTCACATCTTTACTACCAATCAAAGAAACATAGACCTATCTTAAATTTAAAAAGGCCTATAATGCTTTATATTAAGTACATAGTTTGTCAGTACAAGAACACATAACTCTCCAAAATACAGTGGCTAGTTTATTCGTAGGTAGATTAGCTAATAGAAATCTATATCCATTAAATATTCACGCAAGTAGCCAATACTTGTAGCAATGTTTCTGAAGGAACGGGATACTTTATTTATATTATAGAGTGTAACAGATGTGTCCGAGCGAACAATATTCTTTAGGGAATCATAAACAGCTGCAAGTCAACGATAATTATAAATTGTTACAATAAATATCTTTATCGAGATATTACGATGACAGGGGACCGTAATTGCTTTTTTTGATATGATTTGTATACTGTAATTGTTATTAAGTCCGGAACAGCAAGTCGTGTGTCTGGTGGTAAGCTACCACAACGTAAAATATACATGATTTCATTAAGAAAAAAGATGTTCATAACATTGTTTTACCTTAAAAGTAAGCCCAAACTCATGGTTACACGATTTCGTTCAACGAAGGTAAAAGATTTTACATTACATTTTATAATAATATTCCGGAGTATATATTAAGATTATCATTTCCTAACTTTAAAATTTACATTAAAAGTATTTTAATTGAAAAGTCATACTATAAAATTGAAGACTACGTATTAGATAAAGATATATGGAAAGACGATATAAGTCTAGATTTCACAAAAATATAATTCAAAGTGTATTCCATAGCATTTAAGTTTATTTGAAAAGACCAATCCCTAGAGTTTCTTGCTCGTTCTTTTTTTTATATATTATAAGTGCGCATTTGACCTCCATCTCATCTGATGTAAAGTGACGATGAGGTTGACGAAGAAGCATGCACACCTAAATAATGCCTATTCACTCTCGCCTTGAAAATACCCCATTTATAACGTTCAGGGAACAAGTCTGCAGGCAGGGATTTCCACTCCATAGCCGTTCGACATATAAATGCGGAAGCGTAACGCTTCGTGTGAATCTTTGGAATATCCACAACATAGGGGTGGAACCTAAGCCTACGCCTAGTCCCGGTGATGGAAAGGGGAAGGCGGAATTAAATCGTGTAATTCCATCGCACACTCTCCGTGATACATCCTGTAAAATACCGATAAGCAGGCAACTTTACGGCGGTGATCAAGGCTCTGCATTTCACCTCCACTAATTCTGAGTTACCTATAAGCCTCTTGTCACGGTTGTCAATTGAATCCCAAGCTTCCTTGTTGAATTTTTTTCAATGTATCTGCCGAAGTTCAAATTGGACGACAGGTCCATTCCAAGTAGCTGGAGACAGTCGGCTATCGGTATGGTATAATCACGAAAAGTCGGAGTCAGCTCAAAGAAACTCCATTTTGTGGAGAATAGACACGCCTGCGTTTTGGTAGCGTTAAATTTGACAAGATTGGCATTGCCCCAATCGGAGACTGCCTGGAGTGTAAAATCTAAACGGCTATGACCATGACCATGGACTCTCGACAAGACTGGATTTTCTCTCAAGTACCTATCTACAACTGTGCTGTCATCAGCATACGCAAAGGTACCTGGAATTAACATATCATTGATATGCAGCAGGAAGAGAGTAATAGTACGGAAGTACTGTCTGCAACTCTCTTCCTGCTGCAGGCTTCCCCCTGAGGCATTTATCGCTATATGTTCGGAAGAGTAGCCATCTAATCCACTAGAATCGAACGTTCGCTCAAGAAATCCGAGATCCAATTGCAAAGGTTAGCGGGAAGTCGATAAGGGGGAAGCTTACTTAAAAGGCTTACCAAAAAAAGGCTAACCCTGTGAAAGGCTTTAGAAATGTATAAGATAATGCAAGTGCTTCGCCTTACTTTTCTATAGCCTCGCTCCATATGTGACAGGTATACACAAGAAGATCCCCAGTAGATCGCCCTCATCGGAATCCGTACTGGCATTCACTGAGGAGGCCGTCTTCAAGGTATGATAGGAGACGGTTGTTGAGTACACGTTCCATAGTATTGCAGAGTATGTAAGTGATTGAGATAGGTCTATAGTTGACAGGGTCAGGGGCACGTTTGTAAGCTTCTACGACCTGGGAACTACACCAGTCTCAAGTGAGAGGCGGTACAGGCGTCGGAGAACAGGAGACAACTCAGGAGTACAGTTACGCTAGACTATTGCTGGAATTTCATCTGGCCCGCTAGCTTTATTCACGTCTAGATTTCACAGAGTTCTAAGTACCTCTTTTTGGCGTATGCGAACTGGCGCCATAGTGCAGCCAGCCTGAGGTAAAGTAGGTGGTAGGTTCCCTGCGGCGTCGAGACGCGAACTCTCTGCAAAGAGATTTGTCAGCCAGCGAGCCATCCGGCCTCAACAGAGGTGGCAAAGATGGGCGACAAAAGTTAGATTTGACCGCTTTGGCCAGGGACCAAAAGGATTTGCTGCTTGCTGGTTAAGAGCCAACCTTGGCCCCTATGCGGTGCATATGGTCGAATTTGGCTCTACGCGTTTTACGCTTTTACACTTCTTGGCGGTCTTATTAAAAGTTTTCTTAAAATTCCGAGTACTCGGAGCTTTGCGTAGTCGAACATCTGCCCAAGCTTGGTACGCGGATTGTTTATGCATATGACGCAAAGAAATGGCGCATTTTGTCCCAATCTGCTAATTTCTTTCGCCACACTCGTCTCATACCACTAGGGGCCTGACCGGGTGTGGAGTACACGGATACAGTTTTCACCAGACAATGATCGGAAGTACCTAGTGGGGCCTCCACAATCACAGAATAGCGGTCTGGTCATCAGTTGTTAACAGAAGTTCCAAGCAATTAGCCGTATAAGACTCAACATCTGAGTTCCTGGTGGTACTGACGAGCTGGGAAAGACTTAGCGTTAGCGCATGTTTACGCGTCTCTCTCCAAGCGTGGTCGGTCATCTGGTATGGGAATAACCATTCTTGATGGGGAGCATTAAAGTCCCCCAGAATGACTAGTTGCGCCGCTGGATACCTGAGCTGAGCCACATCAGAAGTCTCGCTCAGATGTTGGAACAACTTGGTCGTCGCCTGATCTCCACTGTGCGAGCGGTAGACAGAGCAGTACACTATTTGTGTAACTTCTGTGTCAACCAGAAGCTATAAAATAGAAAAACTCGGTGCCTCAAGGTTCTTGAGACGCTTGACACAGATGTCATCGCGAACATACACACAGACTCCGGCACGAGGTACTGTAGTGTAGGCTCTACTCTATGAATAGAAATACTGGCTGAATGAATATAGGTTTGTGTTCAGAATGGTATTAAAAAAATAAGATGTAAAAAAAGAACATCTCGGTTGTTCTAGACGAGGCTTCGATAGAAGAATTGTCTTTTCTTGACACGACTTCTATCACGGACTTGAAAGAAATTTTATTGTCAAATTAAAATTTTGACAACTTGAAATTATATTCCTTTAAAATATCCTGGCCGAGGATAAGAAATTCCTCATCACCTTGCTCAACTAGCCTAGCAACCTTGATGAATATTTACTTCCACTGATTGTCAACAACACCTTAGTGGACGCCTGCACTTTTATTCGCGTTCCGCTCACAGTACACAATGGAAAATTCGGAGCATCATCAATCTGCAAATGTAACTTTTCAGCAAAACACCAAGAGATTATTGAAACCGAAGCACCAGAATCCACCAACGCATCGCACTTTACATTATTAATAAAGCAGATATAAAGGGTGCCTTATCTACTTCAAAACTATCGATTGTATACAAATTCCCTGAATGTTCAGCCGCGCTTTGCTGAGGAGATCCACGATGAGGAGATCCCGATGAAGATCCACTTCTTTGCTCTAGAGAATACACTTGACGTGGTGTCTCCTGCTGCACAATTGGTGCCTGTGGTGCTTGACATTCCGACTGTACGGACCACCCTGTATTTGCCAACAGTAAGAGTGTTCCTTAGGAAAACAAATTGGCAATTCGATACCTTGTTCTCCCACATTGTAATCGTGATTAAATATATCTTCTACTTGCATAATTGTTTTTCTCAATTCATCTTTAGACAAAAACAAACTGCTAGCAAGCATCCCTTGACAATTAGGCATCAAAGACTTCAAGAAATGCCTGATAAATTTAACATCTTGAATCTCTGCTTTCGTCGCTAAATTATCTAAATTATAAAAATACGTCAAGAGTGATTCATTAGGCAACTGTCGCCTATAATAAAACTCGGGCCCAGTCTATTTGCGAGGGAAATTCCTCCTTAAGCTTTTATGCAATTATACCATACGTCGCGCATGACGAAAAATTGGTTTGGTACCATTGTAGAGCTGGTCCTTCCAGATACAATGCTATCACATATCTCTTTTGCATATCTGACCAATTATTTACTCAAACTGATTTATAAATCCGTTAACGTCGCGTAAGTCAGAAAATTTCTGTGTAGCGATACGATGCATGTTTTTTCTTGCACGTTTCACTGGTATAATTATAAAAACGAGTTAATGTTGTACAAAGTAAAATTTACGACCTTATATGTTTCTTCTTTCGTCCTTCAGATATTTTCTCGTAAAATCATATAAAATTTTTCCAAATCGGAATTTCCACGTAAGGCGATCGTACACTGCTTGTAAGCGCCTCCACCACTTATAACAGGGTACGTAGACTCGGGCTTGCGTAGAGGTACTTTTAAACATAAAATTCGGATATTTCCATGAATAAATATTTATTTCATTTTCATTGATCGAAGACTCGTCTGGACCAACTGAGATGTTCTTTTTTTACATCTCGTTTTTTTTAAACCATTCTAAACACAAAACTATATTCATTCAGCCAGTATTTCTACTTATAGAGTAGAGCCTACACTACAGTACGAACCTGTGCTCCATAGTATACCCGGGGTGGCTGAGGCATACCCCGGACACTCCATACAACGGTCGAAAATGATTTATCTACTACTACTACTACATACAGCAAGACGCTATCTGCACACGCTCAAATGTGTGCGTAAAGTGGCAAGGTTACCCAACACTTGCTCGTACACATTACGTGGTCAGAGCGGCAACATAGCGAAAATTGTAACGCGAATCTGTTATCTATAATTCTATTATAGAATCCTAATAATTACACATAGTCATTAGGTATTTATATCGATATAATATTATATCTTTCATCAATTCACTAACTAGACTAATATTAAATATTTCTTTAAAAATTGTATTATAAGCACTTAAAGTATTATATTTTGGACGGATATCCTTAAATAAAGTAACCAAAGTATTTGAAATTGCGTGTCCAAGTTTATCATTACCTAGTTAATAATTAGGTATATTCAATACGTAATATTTATCGGCAATATAAATTGAAAATCGAGAACCCTTGTCTAGCTCACGAAGTTATGGCGTCTTATTATATTAATATAATAAATCTGTATTATATATTACTCTGCACTAAAGAAATCAATAATTGAATGAGTCTCAGATATAATTTTTTTTACTTACTTCGTTTCATCTTTCAACTAACGAAAGAAACTCCTCTCTTTATCCCGTTTAAATGATTATAAACAGCCGTACACACCACAGCTCACGACCATTATAAATAGTATCGTAAAATGATGTTACATATTAACGTACAAATTTCGTAATGAATAAAATGAAAATTTTCATTCAAATATCAAAGCCGTCTTAGCGCGAAAACGACTCGCCGACAGCCTCGTTGTCGTTCAGTCAATGTGACCGTCAAAGTGCGGGGCGTGGTGCGGTATCTAAAGCTGGGGGGGGGCTGACTATCCGTTCTCGTTACTTATTTCATTTCTTCTCTGGCTGAGGTACGCTGCGTCAGTCGGACATCTGATCTGCGTCTCTTGTGACGAACAGCAGCTGCGGTTTGTCGGTTTCAAGGTGGTAGTGGACCGAATCGAGATTTGAGTGTAGACCTCGGATTGTAGTGAGGTGCACTTTTAGTGGGAGGACGTGTAACAGCTGTGTATACGTTTTTCCATTTTTGCTTTTCATGTTAGTTTTTAACTTCTCGGGGAAGTCAGCACAATGAACGAACAGTAGCTTAAAAAATTACATTTTTTTATGTGTAAAATTTTGCCTATACAAAAAATAATTATTTCACTTTAACTTTAGTCATCATGACGAGTAACTAAAGATTTGATCAAAAATATTGTAGTGTAAAATTTACTGAATATGTCAGATTTTAAATGTCAACTGAGAATTTTAATCAAATAATGCATACTAGCGATTTGGGAAAGGCCGAAAAGTTTGGCTTGTATTCCAGCTCACTTAACTTTTGCGCAACACTAGAATGTAATAAAAATGCTCGAGTTTATGCAACGAAACATGATTTCCGGCGTATCTTAAGCTTGTTTCTTACTTACTCTCGACGGCGTTTGGTAAATACAAATGAACGTTTGAATTCTTATTTGTTATGCATTATAGAAGCTGAATTATAGAAAACAGCCAAATGGGTAAATAATTTTTAGAAATATTAATTATTATTTATAAAGATTGAATACAAAGACCATAAAGAAAAATTCTTTTGATTTGCCAGGACTCGAACCTGCGTCTATAATGCCAATCTAGGGCAACCACTCTACCATTAGAGATGTAGATCGAGTTAGCAGACCCTACGAATTTCTCTAAGTGTTTCCTACAGATCTTTGTTTTCGTTATTGACGACTGTTTTAATGTAGCGCCATCTCGATCCCTCCATCGTAAAGTATCGTATGTCGAAATTGCCAAGTTTACAAGGGAGCGTCTTAAAGTTTTGAATTCTCTGAAATGAGCTTAACACGTGACTTTAGCATTTCTCAATTTTATTCGACAAAGCTCATTACTCACATAGAGCATTATAAAATCTTAGATATCGGTTAGATGAACAACCATAATTTTATACCGTCACCCGATCCGCACAGTCTCACTTTAGTTTACCCGCTTGTTGACCCATATCTGCGTTAGCATATATATATGCTCATGAACATTCTTTTTGAAAGAGAATATACTGGGAGATCTTCTGATGGAGTCCGCGAGAGCATTCCAGGGACGTATCGATTGGGGAGTGAAGGAGTCAGACATGAAGCCAGAATGAAAGAGAGGTACAGTGAGTGAGAGTGAATTCATGGATCGAAGAAGGAGGTTGTGGAGATTATGGATAGTGAGGATTGAAAAGAATAGAGTACAACGGGCAGAGTAGTCTCTTCTGCCGGCGTTGACGAATAGGCACCATTTAGTGTTGAGACCTGAAAGAAGAAACATGATCAAATTTGCGAAGGCAGAAGATAAAACGGGTAGCATTATTGAGAAGGCGGTCCAACTTATAGATTTTCATTGAGATCAGTGTAACAGACATCATTGTAGATAGAGTTGCAAGAATTGGAGATATCATTGTGCATAGAGTTGCGAGAATTGGAGAGGATGTGAGTAATATTTTTAACCGACTTCAAAAAAGGAGCAAGTTCTCAATTCGACTATATGTTCTTTTTTTTTGTATGTATGTTACGCAATAACTCCGGTATTTGTGAACCGATTTTCATGATTCTTTTTTTGTTGGAAAGGGAGTACTTCCATAGTGGTCCCATTTTATTTTGAAGAAAATCATCCACCTCTAAGGGTGGCTGTTCACGCATGAAAATTCATTTTTATAAATAGCACTTTAATTTAGGAGCAATTATTTTAATAGTTGATTTTGCTATTTCTCCAATTCAAGGCGTTTATCCGTTTCCGATAACCAATTTTTATTATCTCCAGTGTCAAGTCCTGTATAGTGGCGAACTAGGGGATATTTCAATAAAACTTAGCAAATAGACGTAATTCCACGTACTTTTGAGGTCGGTTTTTTTAGTACTCTGTACTGAGATTATTCTGAATCTAATGGAGCAATAAAGATGTTCGACGTAGGTCCACCTACGCCATTCTTCCATGAGGAGTGTGATATATTTTTTCGTGAAAAAACTCCACTTACATCCAAAGATTCAACGCAAAGAAAAATCACTTCATCTGGCTAGACACGAACCAGTGTCTGTTGCCATGCCAACGTCACCGCTCTTAACCAATTGAGCTACAGATCGAGTCAGTAGACCTTACGATTCTTTTATGTCTTTGTTATAGATCTTTGTATTGGGTATAAGAGGCTTTTTTATTGCATAACTTATGAAACTTGATTATTCTTTTTTTTGTTAATAAGAGGGCACCTATTTATCAGTCCCATTTAAATTTGAAGAAAATATTCCATCTCTAAGGGTGACAAACTAAGGGATGAATCCGGTTTCGCGCACTTTCCGGTAATCGATTTCAATAAAACTTGGGAAATAGATGTAATAATTATTAGTACAAAGATCGAACACTCAGAAAAAATTCCTTCGATCCGAGCGACGTCTTCTAGCATACCGTGCAGATGCTATATCAACTAAGCCACGGAACGAACCAGCGGACCTCACGAATTTTTGTATGTGCTTGTTGTCGTATCTTTGTATTTTGGTTTTTCAACGACTTTTTAGCCGAAACGCCATTTATGACAAATCTATGAAAGTATTTCGTCACCCAGCTAGATACCTTTACGCCTACCAGCCCCGCCTAGAGATGTCGCTATTCGCTGTATTTAAATTTTTAATTGAATTAATTCAATAAAAAAATTGAATAGATGAATTCCAAGAACTTTTGAAGTCGGTTTTTTTATAAAAAAAGTTATAATTATTTACTGTTTGATCTTAATGTGTGAGTGTCACATCTTTGAACAAATAAATGTAATGAGACCACATATTAAACATATGTCAATAAAGAATCACATATGTTTAATATGTGATACTTTATTATACCCTTCTAGATCTATCTAGAAAGCATTTGTAATACTCCAACAATGGTAAGGTCCATTATCCATCATAATGACATGGGCAGGATATATTTTCAGCAAAGAACAGACCCTTTGGCACCCTTGGCGTAATAAGGTTACATCTGCAAAATGACAAGTGTTCAGAAGAGATATTTAAAAAGTCTAAGAACGAAATTAGTCAATAACTTTTTTATGCTTACAAAGGTGAGTCTTAAAATTTGACATTTTGTTTATAATAGCTTTCACGTGATAAAAGCGCCTTTGAACGTACGTGGCTGTATACATGCTTTACACCAAAGGTACGACTTCGTTTTTTTTTACTGCGCCTAAGCGGCGTAGAGATGCTATTAGTTAATGAGGAATGGCTTTACCTCTCCATTTTCGTATTTACAAGGTATCAGTTTCCTATAAGGTGTTATGTACAAAAAAATGAGAATTTATTAATATTCTTTATTGCACCAAACAAATAAACAGAAACAAAAAAATAACATAAGGTGAGCAAAGGTGGACTTATCTCTAAAAGAGATCTCTTCCAGCCAACCCAAGGCAGTGAGAGCAAAGGTTTTAAGCGGGGAACGGCGTGCAAAAGAGATAACAAGAAAATATGCATATATAAAATTACCGTTAAATAATTAAAATAGTAAATAAATAAATAGACTACATAACGTATAATACATTGTATCAATAAACTTACACATATACAAATATGATGATTATTAAGAGAGTTCAGCAAGAAAGTGCGCTGTCAACCTTTTCTTGAAGGAACCAATTGACGGACTAGACTGAATATGGGAAGGGAGTCTGTTCCACAGCTGCGCTGCACGAGAGGAAAAGGAGTTGTAAAAGAAATTTGTTTTACAACTAGGACGAACGAGCATCTTAGTGATGCACGGACGCCTTGAGCGGCTAGGAGGGGGAAGCAGTTGGAACCGGGAACGTAGGTAGGAAGGGGAATTTGGGTCATGAAGTATATTAAAAAGGATGGACAGGATATGCACATCACGGCGAAGGCGGATTGGGAGCCATTTTAACCGAGCACGAAATTCGGAAACGTGATCACATTTTCGGAGACCGAAAATAAATCTGATAGCCAGGTTCTGTAGACGCTCTAGTTTGTTTAAAAGGTCTTCGGTCGCATCCAAGTAACAAACGTCGGCATAGTCAAGAATAGGGAGTAAAAGAGTTTGCGCAAGCATAATTTTGGTGTGAAAAGGAAGAAAGTATTGGAGACGTTTGAGAGAATGATATGAGAAGTACATTCGTCTGCTGACCTCATTGACATGAGAAGTCCAAGACAAGGTGCAGTCCATTACTAACCCGAGATTTTTAGCCTTGTCAGTATATGCAATTGGAACTCCGTCATATACCAGCGCAGGTACCAAAGACCAGTCCAACTTGGACCTCAATCTGCTACTGCCCACAATCATTGCTTGAGACTTGGCTGGATTAACCAAAAGGCCAAATGACTTGGCCCATAACTGAATGGCAGACAAATCACAGTTGATAGACGCAATTGCCTCCGCTACCTCGCCCACTTCAAAATTACGATAAAGCTGAAGATCATCAGCATATAAATGGAAGGGAGAAGAAATGACACGGGAAATATTATTAATAAAAATAGAAAAGAGTAAAGAGTAAATTTATTACATCGGTAACGGCGGTTACGATGAAATATTGTAAAGAATTGTTTCTTTTTTAGAGCGAGCTCTTAAAATTTAAAGATATTCTGGTTGACTTGTCAAATTCTGATTCACATGTCGATAAAATAACTTTTTTAGGTTTTGTGATTGTTAAACATTAGTACTGGTACTATTTTTCAGATTTGTTGGATCTAAAACCAGACTCAGCCGTGACCATTGGATCTGTAAAAACTCCTAAAAGTTTGTTTTGTTTCAAAAAACAAATGCACGAGATTTCAATATTTCAAGAATGTGATTTTTAGTAGCAGTAGAGCTCCATGTGAAAGAGTTTGTCCAGGGAAGTTCTGCCACCTTACTTATATCTGCCGTCAAGCAGTAATGTGAACATTACAGCGTTCTGGTTTCGAAGGGTAACGGTGCTGGTAAAATTATAATAATAAATAATAATTATAATAAAATTATAGTAATCTAAATCAAAGAGCTTACCAGTGCCACGTGGATAATACTTGCTTGCAAACAGTGAACACAATCAACGACTTGGGAATTATACTGGACTCTAAACTTACCTTTGTACCTCAAATTCACAATGCGATACTCAGGGCAACTAAGACTAGGTTTTGTAATCCGCAACAGCAAACACTTTAAGAATCCAGTGACAAAAGTAATCTTTAATAATAGTTTTGTTCGTAGTACTTTGGAGCATGGATCTAGAGTGTGGCGTCCACATTACGCAACCCACACACTTAGGCTAGAAAGGGTACATAAACGTTTCGTAAATTACTTGTCTTTCGCGGCCGGTACAGCCAAAAAAATACACTCTTGTAGAATGAGATTAAAAAATTTCAAAATGATCTCACTTGAAAAACACAGAGATCTATTGGACCTAGCCTTCCTTCACAAGTTATTTACTAACAGGATTGACTGCCCACAACTGACATCAATGTTCAAACTAAGCGTTCCCTAGCGATACCCTCGTAAAAAAATAGTTGCTCTTCTGTCACCACACAGGAGAACGAAATTGGGTCTTAACTCACCGGACAGCCGTCTGTCCAGACTACACAATGAGTATAGTGCAACAGTAGATATTTTCTCGGACTCGATAACCGGTCTCCGCAAGGCAATCCTTAGCATGTAAACTGTAGCAGTATTCGTAGCATTAATTGCAAAAAAAATATATTACACTAAACCTTTACATTTAGGATGTATATTTTTTATTCCGATTGTCATATTTTGTCGTTATATTCAGTTTGTTCTTTTTTCTTTGTATAATACACTGTAAAGTGTATTATATATAATACACTTTACAGTGTATTATACAAAATATTACTATTAAGACTATTCTGCTCAATTTAATGCAAGCTATGTTTTATCTTTAAATAGTTGTGCATCTAGCTAACTACCCTTGCCATTGAAAAACGTACATGTATCGACGTAACAATTGCTGATGAACCTCAATAAATAAATAAATAAATTACAGGCACATAGGACACAGCACTTGGTGGCCAGTTTGAGATGGGACTAAGTTCTTGATATATCAAGCGTGAATCGTACACGTCATCGTGTTATTAGGTATTTTCGGCTTTTCTTATGACAGCACATTTGTATATTCCATATTCTCCTTGTAGTGCCTCTCCAACTAGTGAAGGTAGGCCGCCAATTCTGCATAGTGCTCTTTATCTTGCGCGAGGTGTTAAATAAGTTACCTCAGCTCGTAACCTCTGTCCATTCTTTAATGTTATTAAGCCACGCCTTTACTCTGCGACCTACTTTCTTCCTTTCAGCAATCTTTCCCGTGAAAAGTAACAGCGGCAAGCGGTGTCTGTAACGTCTAATGATGTGTTTAGTAAGCAGTTTTTCTGAGTTTGATAGTCAGATGGAGTTCTTTGTTTTTACCTATGCGTCGCCTTCTTTGTTTTTACTCACTCACTGTTAATCAAACCGATCCCCCGTACACATATATTTCATAAGAGCTATGTCACACGGGAGTTACCGGGTATTATTTTGTTTCAAACAACGCTATGATCGAGTTCAATGCATCGAATGCCACACGAGTATTGCGGTGTCACTTACTTACACATCACAGCACCCCTCGTCGCTTCGTTTCCTGTTCGATTCACACGCGTATTGTTATAATTTATATGTAGTACATCGCAATGTCCCCGCTTAGGTGTCGCAGCGCCGACGCAATGCATCATGTGGCATCGCTTTAAGTGTTCTAATAATGTTAAGTGTTAATCTTTTTGTATTAAAATTTCGGGAAAACGAATTTCAACTGCCAGGCCCAATACTAAATGGAGCAATAGTTAACTACAATTCCTAGAATTTTCTATCATCCGTGGCGCAAGGCAATTTTGTGCTTCGAATAGATCCCGGTTAGCCGACTCATGTCCGATCCGAGTCGTAATGCTATTACCAATTCCGTGTACATGGGGAGAAACCACTTTGGACTACCGATTAGCTTTGGTAGAGGTTACATACACTGATATGACTTATTGGAGTGTGAGTATAGCAACCAAACTGTATTGTGAAAAGATACTATGGGCCCATGCGTGTATAGAACTAGAATTTTTCCAAAGCAGTAATTTGTGTGTGTTTTATGAGATTGTTATAGTTTTTACGTTAAAGTATTTACATATGCCCCAGAGATGAAAACATAAAAACATATCGAGTTCTTAGGTTTTCGCGAGTGTTCATAACGTAAATGAAACTATTTTTCCGGGTCGTATATCCTTAAATCGTAAATGGCGTATATCCTTCTTTTAAAATTATTAAATATTATTTTTTTAGTTTAAATTATAATATTTTTGTCTTAGTATTTAGTTATTGCGACTCAATTCCTTTCGCATAACCCATTAAAGGGTTTTTGAAAGGAAAATCTAAATGTACATATGTGTTTAATTGTAAATTGAATAATAAATTTAAAAAAAAACCGATTTAAAAAAGGAGAAGGTTCTCAATCCGCTACTATTTTTTTGTTGTTGTGTGTGTTACGTGATTACTCCGGCATTTGTAAACCGATTATGATGATTCTTTTTTTGTGGGATAGAGGGTACCTCAGTATTGGTATCATTTAAATTTGAAGAAAACATTCAACGTCTAAGGGCGGCAGGTGATGAATCCAGTTTCTCAGTTATAACGTTTAATAAATACGTGTTATACTTAAATTTTATGGATCATTTTGTTTTTGTAGATAATTTTGTATATAGCCTTCAAACTATTAGTACCACGTTTAGAAACAAGATTCACATTATTGGAAAAAGATTACAAAATTTAATTCAGCGCACTACAGTGACTTATAGTGGCAATAGGAACATTGTTTGGATATATTGTGCGATGTTAAACAACAGAGTTGCTGTAGCCGGTACGTTACGTGCACGTTATGAAGCTATTATACATCAAAGTATAATTCTTTGATTGCTGAAAACTGTTTAACATCACACTATGTATTGAGTCTTTTGTGACTTGCTTTCTTGTTAAATTCATTGCACTTGCAATGTCATGGGTTTTTGATCCAGCTACAGCTAGATATCTGAGATACCTCCCATCAATCCGTTTATACATTTAAAAATAAACTCAGAGAGCGCATTTTAACACTGCAAACTACGCTAGCAGAAATTTTATTTCTTTAACGCACAGTGAAACATAAAATATATTAAGACAGAGTGAACTATTTGATAACGCTGTAGGTATATGGCAATTTTATTTTTCTAAAATAATTATGTTATGTCGAATTAATTTTTTTATTTTCTTTTTAATTTTATTTGTTATATTATTTTTAAATCGGCCACTTTGAAAAGGGTCCACTGAAAATCAGTGCTGTGAGTCCGCCGCATTGTTTGCTGAGTTGGGCCCTTTTCAGTACAATACACTTTAAGCGTAAAATCATAATATTATACATGTGTTTGTGCTGAATATTTTTTTCTTTCTTTCTTTCTTTCAATCTGATTGGTATTCCACTAGAGCAGGTGAGGAGTTTTTTTAGGACACATTCAATAATTTAATCATGGTGGTCAAACATTGTGATATTCAAAATAAAGGTACCTGCCTGAATGAAGAAAGCTTTCATACATTTCATACAGATGGCACTACGGCAAAAAAGTCATTAAAAACCAGAAACAAAGATCTACAAAAAATAAAAAGTACATAGGATAATGAAGTGGCTTAGTTGACATACAGGGTTTGCTTGAAGACGTTGTTGGTTCGAATCCAGCCGGATCGAAAGAATTTTTTCTGCATTTAGTAATATTTAAAATAAAGTATGACTATATTATTATATTTAATTATTCGCGTTTTATTGATCGAAAACTTGGCTAGTATTCCGATTTTGGCACTAGTTTCATTTCCTACAAAAAGTTCAAAGGTTCATTGGACCATAAGTTAGATGGCAAATGTCACTCATGATTTCGCTCCATTCCGTCTCCGGTCAACCGGATGCGATAAAGATTTCACCCCCATTGTACTGTAGGTATCTCACAAATTCTCACAAAATATTTTGATTCCACGTTCCTTATGTAAACTGCTATAGAGAAAAACTTTTTCTAGTGTTCTATGTTTTTTGAATAACTTCACCTGGGAATTTATAATTCGAAGTGGACATGAATCTTCTAATTAAGGTCATCATCATTAAGAGATATTGGTGGCAAACGTAGTCTTATCTAAAATTAATACAAACTATTATACCCTGTATTAGGTAGCAACTTTTTTGTTACAATCTTCATGTTTCGACTGTCGTCGTATTACCCCACGAGAAGCTAGCGCATCTTAGTAGCATTCTAGACGAAGGCCTAATGGCGCGGGGAACGTGAGTTGCCCTTTAAGTCGTTAGCTATGTCCGGACATTGTCATATACGGCACTAGCTAGAGAGCTAGTGAAGGATGAGCTAGTCTGTCTCCGGTCCCTCCAGTCACGTAGGAATTTGGGAACTGGAGAGACGCCGTTCATTCGGCGTCGGAAAGTGAGCGTGTCTTACAGCCCCGGCACCAAAGAGGAGATTTGGTAGTCGGCTTGGAGTCGACGACTCAGCGGTGGCAACCGTTAGTCGTGCAGAGCGCGATGGTAAGTGAAATTTTGCTTACATTTTTGTTAACTTCCTTGGTATATCGTTAAGGAGTAGATATTATTATAATAATTGTAACTTTTTTTATTAAAAACCGACCTCCAAACTTCATGGTATTACATATATGTATGTATATTTGCCAAGTTTTATTGAAATCAATTACCGGAAAGTGGGCCAAACCGAATCCATCCCCTAGTTTGCCACATTTAGAGGCAGAATATTTCCTTCAAATTTAAATGGGACCAATACTGTGGTGCCCTCTTTCCAACAAAAAAGGAATCATTAAAATCGGTTAACAAATGCCAGAGTATTCGTGTAACATAAATACAAGAAGGAAAGAAAATACACGCGAATTGAGAAACTCCTCCTCTTTTTGAAGTCGGTTAAAAAGGGAAACACTTTTACAACTCATTGCAGTTCATATGGAAATCAAAACAAAATAAAACAACTGTAAAGTAGTTCTGAACTCAAATTATTATAGATGACAAATCTAATTACTAGACACGGAAATTTGTGTTCGAGTGCATTCGAAAATCCAAAGATTGCCGCGAGGTATTAAGAAATTAATGAGTAGTAGAGTTTAATCAATGTTGACAATTTTAAGCACAAATTTGCTTATCTATCAAATAAAGGTTATTTGAATTTGAGTTTGGTTCGTTAGTACGAAAATATTTAAGTTCTTCAAAATAAAATAGACGTAGATAAACCAGCTAAAGGAAACCCATAACCACTAAATATTCGCGCGAGCATAGGCGCAATGTTTCTAACGGAACGAAATACAAAATATGAGGGTAACAGATGTTCCCGAGCGAGCAATATTCTTTAGGGAATCAGAGGCGGCTCTAGGCCAAAGATAACTACAAATTATTATAATTATGTAGATTACTACTTACTTACATTACAGGCAAGGATATGATTTGTTTACTGAATCAATTGTTATCGTGTTCAACCGCTGTAAATGGATCTACAGTTCTGACAATGAATGCTATTGAACAAAGTGGTTGGGCACCTTACATATCGAATAGATGCGCAAGCGTTATAGGTAAACTTTACGGCTATGGAGTAGAATTCCCTGCCTGAATTTTTTTCCTGAATGGTGTAACTCAGACCCTTTCAGCGATATTTAGCTCCCTCCGTCGATCTCATGGCCACTTTCCGTCAGGTGACACGGAGTTAAAAAAAAATATATAAACCCTACGTGCCATATGGATATTTTTTTAAATACCAAATGACGGGACGAACAAGTTGTGTGCCTTGTGGTAAGTGACACGCCTATTTATAATAGTTGCAGTGCCACTCAGAGCTTTAAATCGCAAAGATCTTAGGGGCATTGGCACTGCGACCATCACCCTGAGACAAGTTGAAATAGTTAAGGTAGCAATACTTCCCTGGACAAACTCTTTCACTAGAAGCTCTACTGCTACTAAAATGATGGATGAAATGGATGACAATGATACAACATTATAACTTACCAACGTTCCTTTCCTATGTTTTAGAATTACATTAAAAATCTTTGTGTTTATAGCGGTAGTTATTCAAATATTACTGTGTCCGTCTTAATGCATCTCTGAACGTAATCGATATTTCCTGTCATGCAGGTATTGGGAGCAATGGTGCTTTATTCTTTTAAATTAAAGTTTGGCGAAAGAAGGTGCATTCAATAAGAAAACTGTAACTGTAAGATTTGTTGTACAAAACGTGCATAGAGATCATTGACTTACAATTATATGGACGTCGGGTCCGCGCTAAAAAGTGTCCGCACTTGTAAGGCGCTAAAATCGCATACAAAGCGCCAAACTCCGCTTTAGTCTTCATTTGTTCTACTGACAGCGCGATACTGCGATGACATTACAATTTCAATTTCGAATAGGTTGACTTGGGACATTTTTTCGTGGTTTTTGTATTAGACCCGTCGTCCATTTATTCGTAAGTCAATGATAGAGATATATAGAGACTAACCAAGAATTTTAGACTAATAGTGAAGTGGGAAACAAATGCAATAAGCTGCACAAATTAGCCAATATATCAATCGGTTCACCTAGTGGTGAGTGGCTGGTAGTATCATTAACCAGCCAGTGATTATGACGTAATAGGTTATACTGTACCAGTAGAGCTCTTTGTGAATGAGTTCGTCCAGGGAAGTACTGCCTCCAAGAAGTATTGTGAGAATTATCGCGTTTCGGTTTTGAAGGGTGGTAGTGAAATTATAGGCACATGAGACTTGTCAACTTATGTCTCAAGGTGATCCCCTCAGATCTTTGTGACCTAAAAATCTGAGTGGCATTGCAACTGTTATGGTCAGCCCTGTTGCTGACCACCAGGCGCATGATTTATTCGTCCCATCTCTTGGTGTCATAAAAAAGTTTAGTCACTTGTGCCCTAACAGTTCTTAAATACATTCTTTCCAGGTATACCTTCGCGAGCAAAGCAATTCAATAGTTGGTATTCACCGACAGCATTCGTTTTGTAAACTTGTATTTAAGTTGAAAATCTCGGGCTTTCTGCAACGCTCGAATATTCGCGAAGCGAGCAAATAGTCGCTTAGCAAACGCCTGATGTTCATTTCAATGTCCTCACCAAATTTTTGGTTCGCGAAAAAATGTACTCGCAAAATGTACGTTCGTGCTACCACAGAAACCAAAGTTTGGCACAACGCATGTTTCTCCATGAGTACCTACTCTCCGTAAGAAAACAAACAGTTATTCTTCTAACGCTGCGTGGGCTTGCGTATTCAGTAACTGACAGCGACTTATGGTATGTGGTAAAAAGTTACTTGACTCTCCATTGCGGCTTCTGTGAGCGGTGTGTTTTGCGCTTCTAAGAAGCCGATACAAATCGACATTGAATGACGCCAAAATATACACATACATTTATTCGCGCCTTCCGTTCTCAGGGTGATACGAAATATTACCTATTCAACAGTGAAATACGTCCTTCGTTCTCGAAGCTCTCAGGGCCTCATACCGCTGAATTATTTGCTCAACGAGAGATATTTGTCGTTCGCCCGACTACACCCAATAATGGTACTGGTACGTTCCAATCTGTGATTGTAATGTTAGGTGATAGAAGAGAGACGTAAATGTATCAATTTGGAACGTTATATTTATTGGAAATACTTGATTGTAAATCTTATTTTAGGTTGAAGAAAAATGTTTCTATTTTAGGTATTTCATGTAGCGTTCGAGAATATAATCGTAGTTGTAAAATAAATTCAATTATCAGTTTTTGAAAAAGGTTTTTGAAAAGGCTTCTTAAAAGGCATACAACATAATGCTTGTATATAATAATAGTAACGTAGAGCTCCTTGTGAAAGAGTTCGTCCAGGGAAGTACTGCCACCTTACCTATTTTTGCCGCCAAAACAGTAATAAGTCAGCGTTACTATGTTCCGATTTTGAAGGGTAAGGGCGCACCCTAACAGAATCATGTTGATACCATTTCAATTTTAGAAGCACTATCTAATATATGAAAGTAATATATACTTTAACTTAAACAACCATCCAGCGTTACTGATACTATCAAAACCCTATTCTCCTAAAAAGCCATAATATTTAGTCGTTTGTTGTATAACACGCGCAATAATCATTCCTCGCGAAAGGAAGACTACTACGTCAACAACATCTTTCATACTTTTCATTTTCTCAACCTTCTTGTATTTCATCTCGTAATCGATTATCTTTACCTCTCAATCGTCTTTGACAGTTCAATTCTTCAATGTCGGCAACAGCTCTATCGTTTTTCAATCGTGCAAAGTAAATTTTAAACTAACAATCGAAAAATATACGTAGAATGTGTGTAATATGATGTATATAAGAAGAGATCGTCCAGGGAATTACTGCCATCTTACCTTACCTATTTCTGCCGCCAAGCAGTATTGTTAGCATTACTGTGTTCCGATTTTGAAGGGTAAGGGTGCTGGTGAAATTACAGGCACATGTGACTTGTCAACTTATGTCTCAGGGTGACAGGCGCAGTGGCAGTGACGGAAAATGAAGTGATTTATCTTTTTTATCCTATTGTTTTAAAATATTATTTGCTGTTGCGATTGAAACACCACAAGATTCAGCAACACGTTTTTGGATTGTTTAAAAATAACCGTTGTTGTCTTTCTTGAACTTATCGGCGTCTTGTAAAAAATACAAATACACGCTGTAAATTATCTGTCGTGCCAATGACTTCAGCGGCTTTCCTCCTATTGATAATAAATAAAAAATGTAATAGCAAATCTATATACTTCTAAGTCGACTTAAAGAAAGCGTCTGGTTTGTACCAAAGGCAACTGGAAAAGGGAAACTGAATAAAACCCGACGACAGCCGAAACTCGAACTTTGCCGATGGACAGTGCGAAAATAGAAGCACTGTACAATTGTGTAAAATAAAAGAACATAATATAAATTTATTTAAAAGAAAATTAATAAATTTAAAATAATAATAGTAAAACAAAAATTACAACATGACATTACCTACACCACGTCGGATGATGATGTTGGCAGAAAACCCATCGTTCACTCGGGACGGCCAATGGCAACGCATTTCGTTTTCATACTTTTATTAAATAATAATTTGATACTACAAACAAATTTATACCTATAAGTTTTTTATGATTATCAAAATGACACGACGAAAAAGTCGTGCGCCTTGTGATAAGCGAAACGCCTATAACAGCCGCATTATAGAGCTTTATGTCGCCGTTACGCGTGCTCTTGCGAAGCGCCTTTGAAGTTACCGGCACGCGACGGATCCGACGGGTCCTTATGCCGAACGAATTAAACACGAATTAAATATTTTCCCTACCAATACGGTTCATTTTGCTTAAGGTCGAGCTGCAAGGACACAGGCCTTATTTGACAACTTATTTTTTTACAAAGAAATTAAAGCCATTCGAGAAATATATATCGTATAGTAAACGTGTTCTATTTGGTTCAGTTGATGTAAAAAAATCATTGGTATATTATGTAAAGTACCTACCTATTGAATACTTCTTGTAAAATTTCGAGGTGATTTTGTGTTTTTTTCTATCGTGAAAATTTTTAGGAATTGTGTTTCCACACCCTATGCGAGTAGTAATCAGTGCATATCCTTAGTTTTAATTTATATTTTCTCCAAAATTCAACACTTTCACTGTTATGCGGAATCAACTAAAGCCATTTAAGACTTCTAAGTAATAAAATTTTATAAAGAGAAATATCAAACTTTGCAACAATAACAACTTTTTGACACAAGTGTTGATGAACACTTGAACACATGAACACAAAGATTGAACCATTTTTCATATCTCGGTGGGCCGAGCATTCTACTAATGCGAATCGAAACTTACTGTTGAATGATGTGCTTTTGTCGGGTTAAAAATCTGTTGTAAATGGTAAAACCATGACGCAGTACATAACCAAGTCTTGACTCGAGTCATGAGTTTCATTGCTCATGGCAGATAATGCGTTGAATTTTCTAAATATTTACTGTGATTTTTATAAATATTATTGATGTTTTTACTATCACGATATTAATATATCTTTTAACCGACTATTTTGTATGTTACGCATTACTCCGGTAATTGTGAACCGATTTTGATGATTTGTTGGAAAGAGGGTACCTCTATCAATATTGAGATCCCATTTAAAGTTGAAGAAAATATTCCACCTCTAAGGGTGACAAACTAGGGGATGAGTCCAGTTTCTGCTCCTTATGAAAGAGTTCATCCAGGGAAGTACTGCCACCTTACCTATTTCTGCCGCAAAGCGGTATGGCCAGGTATGTCCCTCACCACCAGGCTAGCGACTTGTTCGTCCCGTCTCTTCACAAAAAAAAGTTTCGCGCACTTTCCGGTAACCGATTTCAATTAAACTTGGCAAATGATGTAATTCCACGAAGTTTTGAGGTCAGTTGTTTTTATAAAAAGTTATAATTATGGTTATTATTTTACAAAGAATGAAGAACACAAATAAAAAAGCACATAGAGAAACTAGTAAGGTCTGCTGACTCGGTGTGTAGTTCAATTAGTCAGATAAAAGGAAATTTTCTTTCATCAATAATAATATAGGGTGACTTCAAAAAGGTCTGTGAGATTTTTAAGATGCAGTATAGTCAAAATAAAAACAATGTTATTGAAATAAAGAATTGTTTATTGTAATCATGAAACTTGTTTCACATATATAAATCTTGTAGATTTTTATAGGTACAACAGCTTTGGTTTGAAAATATGGAATAGTAAAATTGATTATTATTGTACTGATTCAGGAAAGGCTGGTCAGGTTGAAGATATATTGGTAAATAATATCTCGAATTTTATTTTAGTTCTTCTGCTTCGCACATCACTAGAATGTAATAAGAACACGCGAGTATTTGCAACGAAACACGATTTCCGGCCGTATCGTAATTCTGTTTCTTAATTTCCCTCCAGGACGTTTGATAAATGCAAAAGTATAATTTTAACGTTCGAGTTTTACCTTTTGTATAATTGTATATAGGTAGTATAGAAATTACTATGCGGTAAATAGCTGTTTGGGCAAACAATTAAAATTATTTACATGATGCAAAATGTTCACTTAATACTTTATGAGTGGGAGTGTGATATGATGTCATTCAAGGTGAATTCGTATACTTATCTGTTTCTGACACTAAGCAGTAATGCTCATATTACTGCGTTCCGGTTTTGAAGGATAAGGGTGCTTGGGCAAATTACAGGCACATGGGACTTGTCAACATATTTCGCTGAGTGACGGGCGCTAGACAGTCCTCTATTTATTATTATATATTTTTTACGATACCAACTGACTGGACGAACAAGTCGTGCGCCTTGCGGTCAACGACATGCCTGTCATTGACAGTTGAAGTGCAACTCAGAGCTTTAAATCCATTGACTTACAATTATATGGACGTCGGGTCCGCGCTAAAAAGTGTCCGCACTTGTAAGGCGCTAAAATCGTATACAGAGCGCCAAACTCCGCTTTAGTCTTCATTTGTTCTACTGACAGCGCGATGCTGCGATGACATTACAATTTAAATTTCGAATAGGTTGACTTGGGACATTTTTTTCGTGGTTTTTGTATTAGACCTGTCGTCCATTTATTTGTAAGTCAATGTTTAAATCGCAAAGATTTGAGGAGTACTGCCACTGCGCTCGTTACCCCGAGGCCAAATTTCACCAGGTCTGTAATTTCACCACTACCCTTACTTACCCTTCAAAGCCGGAACGTAGTAATGTGAGCATTATTGCGTCAGAAATAGATAAGATGGCAGTACTTCCCTGGACGTACTCTTTCATAAGGAACTCTAGTGCTTCTATATTATGTGACGTGTTATGGAAAAATGTATAAAATACAATTGCATCGCCAAAAAATGTGTGTTAAACATCTTACAAGCTGGCAACGAACATTTTACCTGCTTTAAGTATAAAAAAAAATCCAACTTAACCGTGAAAGTTATGCCGATCACGACAAAGTCGATTTATTCACGGACACGTTTCGACTTATCAGCCACCCGCGGTCCTATCAAACGCCTCGTATATCTCGTAAAAATGTTAAAAGGCACTAGAATGTTCCAGTTCCAGTAACTTTGTGGTTCCTAAAGAATTGTATTTATATTGCTAATATAACATAATTGTCGTAAATAAATTATGTGCAACTTGACTTCAAATGGAAGGAAGTTTAATGATTATAAATAACTAGTGGAGTAATGTCACAAAATTAAATGAGTATCGTGGTGGTAAAACATTATATTAATTTTCATTATAATGGATACATAATACTTCACGCCTTTCTTCCATCGGGGTAGGCAGAGACAACAGTCTTCCACTTCCTACGGTCTGAGACACATCTTTCGCCTCATTAACAAGTATGAGTGCTTTCATACACGTTCGTCGGTTAAGAGTACCTGGCCCATCTTTAGGATGGCCTCAATTTAGTCATGGTATATCGAGTTCTTAGGTTTTCGCGATTGTTACACATAGGGAATGAAACTATTATTTAGGATTTAAATCGCGTATATTTGTTTTTTTCAAACTAATAACGTTTCAGGCCCTTTACAGTTCCCATGGGATTAGTCGTGGTATTTTCACCTCGGTATGTGGTATGTTTACTCCTCCGTGGCCGAACGGTTACCTGATTGCCACGTAGAGGTCCCAGGTTCGATTCCCGGGCCGGGAGAAATATTTGTATGGCCTACATTTATTTCTCTCGTAGTTTGGGTGTAATTTGTGATTGTCTATGTGTGTGCCCATGGCACCCGCGACAAAGGGTTTCCCTAGTGCGGGGCTATGTTGAGTGTGTGCGTTATTATTATTATTATTACCTTCGTCAGCCCTTACCATCTTGCCCACTCGCAATCGCCTTATAAATCTATTTCGTCAATCTTTCATTCATTCCCTCTACATGTCCGAACCACATAAGCACCTTTTCTCTATCTTTGTCACTATATCTTCTTCGTATAATTAATATTACAATTTATAAGGCGACATATTGTAGCAGTAGAGCTCCTTCGTCCAGGGAAGTACTGCCACGTTACCTATTTCTGCCACCAAGCAGTTATGTCAACATTACTGTGTTCCGGTTTTGAAGGGTAAGGGTGCTGGTAAAATTACTTGACTTGTCAACTTATATCTCAGGGTGACGGGCGCAGTGGTAGAGCCCCTCAGATCTTTGCAATTTAAAGCTCTGAGTGGCAGTGTAACTGTTATAGACAGGCGTGTAGCTTACCATCAAGCGCACGACTTGTACGTCCCGTCACTTGATGTTATAATAAAAGTCTCTTTGTCAATCTCTGATAGCTCTAAGGGGATTTGGAGTGAAGAAAAACTTTCATAGATTTCTCACAGTTGGCGCTACGGTAAGAAGCCATTAAAATCAAAAGCAAACATCTGTAGCAAAATTCGTACGGTCTGCTGTCTCGGTCTGTAGCTCAGTTGGTCAAGCGGTTGCCCTAGTTTGGCAAAACAGACACCGGTTCGAGTTCTGTCATATCGAAGGAATTTTTATTTGTAATTGATTTTTGTGTTAACCCAGATAGTTCTGAAACTTTGTGACCTCATGAATTTTATACTTGCGTATATTTATAAATATACTGAAAACTGGCGCTATGTTTCGGGTTTTGATGATGGATATTTTATGTAAAAGAGTGTTTTGAAATTACAAATGGGTATATAAACAAAAATAACTATTTAACGAAGAATTAATCTAAGCCGGACAAGTTGGATATACCAAGGGTGATATAAGGGAATGACATGCTAAGGATTTGTCAATCGTAATTGCAAAGGAAGATCAACCTCAGAATAAATTAATGTAGAAAGATTTTTTCATTGTTATATATTTCTTATAATACTTATTACGCGTAATATCAAGAGTTAGAACTTGATGAAAACGAACCTGAAAGAAATGTTTATGATTTATGAGATGTCGCTTTGACAGTGACAGTTTTTTTTTTATAATATCAAGCGACGGGACGAACAAGTCGTGCGCCACTCAGATCCTTAAATCGCGAAGATCTGAGGGGCACTGCCACTGCGCCCGTCACCCTGAGACATAAGTAGACAAGTCCCATGTACCTGTAATTTCACCAGCACCCATACCGTTCAAAACCGGAGCACAGTACTGCTGACATTACTGCTTGGCGGCAGAAATAGGTTTGTTTACATTTTGCCATCCGAATTACAATCGATTTAGTTTTTAAATATTTTTTAGTGTATTTTGTTGATTGTACTGTATACTAAGAAAGCTTCGGTGAAATCCTATTTCATGACATTTGGGTAAAGTATAAAATGATGTTGTAACATACTTTCACAATGCTTAATGGGTGTCACCGGAGGAGAAGCGGCAAAAACTGTTTGCTAGATCAAATGGTTTAGTTATTTACTATTATATAACGGTCTTACAAGAAATATACAATATACTTAAGGATATTGAAGGAATGTGCTAATGTGTTACTCGATAGGATGTACTTTATCCGATCATATCAGATCATATGAAGGCCCATTAGTTATTAAATTCACATATAAAATAATAACGCACACTCTGAACATTGCCCCGCGGGTGCCATGGACACACATATAGACAACCACAAATTACACCCAAACTCACGAAAGAAATAATAGTAGGCCACACAAATATTTCTCTCGGCCCGGGAATTGAACCTGGGACCTCTGCGTGACAGTCCGGCATGGTAACCGTTCAGCCATGGAGGCAGTTTACATTTACAGTTTGTACATTTATCCCAAAATTTTTGAACCAGCAAATTGCTCAGCAGATACCGGATCTATGTCAAATTTTCTCCGCTTGTTCTTATTGTATTCATATTAATTTACCTCCCACACCTCACCTCCTAAAATCTAGGCTCGTGTTGTAATGCTTGGCCTTAAATATTTACCGAATTCTAAGAACATTGAGAAAAGCTAAGAAGTTTCGTAAAATATCTTTTACAATCGGAAATCAAGTTTAAAGGTCTGTAATTGTGTTCCGTTATCTTATCTAATGGACCCTTCAGGTGTTTGGGATGCCAATGAAATCGGAAAACTTTCTTTCGCTCTCTTTTCTTTTTACAATTCCAAAACATTACTTTGCACTTTGCTGGTAATAAAAGGAATACTTGGTAAAATAAAGAAAGCACAGTCATGACTTCATTCTCTCCATCTTTGTGTGATCGATTTTGCAATTATCTGATTGTAATCTAACAGTGTACAAAGACGAACTTATAACATTCCACTATAGCAATAGCATCCGTATAATAGCTTTGTAATGATTGTAAAGAAGGATGGCAACATCCCGTGTATTTTGTGACCCAGTGTTTTTGACGAAGTGCATTAAAGAGACCTATGATGACTTGTCGTTCATCATCAAAAAATCTAATTGACTTACAGCCTGTAGTAGCTGGGGTTGTAAAGTTGATGTAGGTTATGTTTATGTCATTGTCCTGTATTTCGCTTCAGATGTTTGTTCGTAGTAGCAGAAAACAACAAGTTTTCAGTTTGTTCCTAAAAATAAAAAACAACTTACCGAACATTCCTAAATCTGCCAAACTCTGCCATATTTAATACAACGTTAACATGTTCTGTCGCAATGAAGATTAATAAAAATTAAGTCTGCTCAAATGGCAGAAAACTGCCACAAATGGTTACACTGTACTCAATCTCAAAGTGACATCGACATTGGTAAGAGGCCTCTTGTAAAAACGTTTCTTTGCTAACTTTCCTATCTCTTATTTAAATATTGTCTAAACATTTTTGTCACATTGTGTTTTATTTTTTACTTTGTTATTATTGTTTAATTAATTATTTGATTATATATTTTATAGCTTTAATATTTTATTTGTGTACTATAAAATAACCAATACTTTAGGTAGGTAAACATTCAATCATGCTGATAATGAAACGTACGTACCAGAACGTTACCTAATCTATGGTCGAACTGAATCAATTGCGTTGTGTTATTGCATCTATTGTAAAATACATAGTTTTGCAATTTCTTTATTCGCGGCTTCTAAAAATATATTGATAACTAGGCATAAACTAAAACTTAAAATTATACTTGCAAAATCCTTGAACGTCACTTCGTTGATTTTGTCAGCTTTTGCCAACCTTCTTTACTTAATTAATATAAGTTATATCGAGTTTTTAGGTGTTGCAATTGTTCTTCTTCTCTTTTTTTATTTATATATATATATTTAAGACCTAGGTCCTTATCAAAGAGTAATGGCCAACCATCTCTGTTCAACGTCATGAGACCGATGCTACACGGGCGCTGCCACATGCCTTTGCGTCATGTGCGTTGCGTCATGTGCGTTGCGTCGTCGTAACACATCGAGTGCCACACGAGCACTGCGATGTGACAACGTAACGCTGTTTATTTAGAGCGATGCCACATGATGCGTTGCGTGGGTGTTGCGACGTCTGAGCGGTAACGTTGCATTGTACTACATATAAACTAGAACTACTTGCAGATAGTATGTTCAAATGGCGCGCGGCGATGGAACGTTTGCGTTTCGGACAAAGGCCAGGAGATGAAGAGGAAAGGGGTGTTGCGGTGCGTAAGTAAGCAGCGTTACCTTGCGACACCGTATTGCTCGTGTGGCACTTGGTGCGTTGAAATTGTAGCGTTGTGACAACGCAACACACCAGCAGCGTTCATGGGGCATCGCTCTTACACACCGCAGCATCCCTCTCTCCTGACTCCTGTTTCAATGCGCACGCGTTCCGTCGCCGCGCGCCGTTTCAATGCACTATGTGACAGGTAGTGTAACAGCCAATCCCGGGGTCTATTTAAAAATAAATAATAGATCCGGAGCTGGTTATGTACGTGCTTAAAATTATATAATAACTAATATTTGGCCGTTATTAAAATATACGTGATCGTCTAGTTGTGATGAATTAAGATTGGACCCTCTACGTTGTGTAATTTTTACTATTATAAACCGTAAGTAAACGAGTTTCAAAACATGTCGCAAAATTATTCAAGAGCACAAGACAGTAAATAGCTGCCGTAAGGTAAATAGACCTTAATAGCAAAAAATAAAAATAAACCGTTGCCGTTAAACCATTCATGTCAATTAATATGCAGGCACAAAATGTCGTAAATTAAACCAAATTTGTAACTAATTCACGCAGAGAATAAACAATTAAAGAGCACACAATACCCTATCAGAGGCATATCTAGAAGGCTCACTATATAGTATATATAGTTGTGAGAGATAAAAAAATATTAATCAAATTAGTATATAATATGTAAATACAATATAAATAAAATATGACCAGTTACTCCAGTGGTTCTCGGCAATCCATTGAACAGCAGATGACCTATATAACGAGAGAAACCCGACTTCAAAGAGACCTTTAGGGTAAGACCTTTAAGTCTAGATGGGGCACCTATCTGATAAACGATACCTGGCCTCCCAGCACCCTTATAGCCAGTCCTGTATGAGGTTCGTTAGAAGGTCAACCTGAGACCCCGATCCTCACACCCAACAAAGCCTTCAGACAGCTAATCGACCTTGTAGAATGCCTAAGTCTCGTTTACACCCTTACGCGCTCCATACAAAAATTCATTCACATTCTATAAATAAAATAGACATGCAAGTTACGCTTCCTAAGTTACGCTTTGCATTTACGCGCTGCTATTTAACTACGCTTCCCTACTTCGAAAGCAGCCGCGGATGTTTGTGTCAAGAACTAGAGGGTGATGACGAGTTGTTCAAGGTAGTCTGAATACCATTTAAGTGCGTCTAACAGTTACCGTTCTGTGATCCCCTTACATAGGTTACAGCTCTAACCAGACTTCACACAAGACGCAGAGGGTCAGGGGTTGTCTATAGCCGAGACGACGTACCTCAGAGACCACTGATTAAAGTTATAAACACCCAAATGGCTCAGGCCTTGTTTGTGTACCTAGTGCATGTGAAGGATCCGAGTTAGGAGCGGACGACGTGCGCAACCTAAGTCGGGCCCTAGTACGTGATGTAATGCTGTCCAGTTTGTCCAGGAGCTAGTCTCAGCCAGAAAACCTTCCCGCGGTGTGTTATCTAGTGAATGTGTAAAAGTTTAGAGTGAAAATGTGGTGTGTACCTAGTGCATGTAGTGGAATCGAACTTCTGAGATCATTCGGCTTGCGAGCCGTTTACCCAGGCCGACCCCACGTGTGCTGTTGTGTGGTGTAGAGTAATTGTGTGTGTATGTGTGTGTGCGTGTAGAGCGCAAGTAGGACCTACTAATATCTCTTGGTTGACACAAACGAGAGTCACAAAAGCGTACGACTTGTGACACAGTGCTTGCAGTGAAACATTAGGCAGAGCGGAGGGGATTTAATTATGAGATAGAACCACTCTTCCTCTTATCATTGAAACCACAGTGACACACTACTTTATAAAGCATTTAAAAGCAGGCAGATAGAGAAATATATATATCAGATTATCACTAACTCTCGATTCGTTCGCACTGTAACTAATCAATGGAGCCTCGCACCATGAACAACTCCTTCGATAATGTTCTAAAATTACGAATAGATAAACAACATTTAAATCATGAACACCGTCGGAATTGTACAATTAAGAACGATTTAGCCGCGTCCAAATAAAAATGTGATGATAAAATAAGACAAAGTCAGCACTCCGCCCCTCGCCCCTAGGAATGGAATACCCTAGACATAGTTAGTTGAGCAAATATACATACTTAACAATACATATAAATATGGGATTGGTATAAAATACATTTTGGATAATAATTCCTACAGTACTTGTTATCCTCATGACCGTCAATTCCTATCTCAGTATGTAATTTAAACTTAGCTGCCGGTGTCGTCATCGTCGCGTCCCGCGTGCTGGCCAGCTCCCGCGTTCTCCGCCTGATGTGTAGTCTCCGCGTCCGCGACAAACGTTGCGAAATAGGAGGAAACCCAAATGACTCATTGCGTTATAAACAGGATCCAACTAACTACTTAAATTCGCGCGCGACACGATAAGGAGCCTATCTTCGACCGTCCCCGAGCCGAGGCCTGACTCCGCGTCCCGAAAAGCTAGGTACCCAACTGACGTCTCCCTGATCCAAGGTTTTCGCCCCGGCTTCCGATTTCCCTCTCCATTAACTTCACCATCCCCGTTTTCGTGCATACGGTTCCTAACTTGACCAATAACCGAAAATCTCTTTGTTCTAAAGGGTGTGGCTACATTAGAGTCCTATTTGTTAAACTTTCTTTAACACCCACCGTTTTGTCAATGCGCACATCTTGCTTATTGGCATCTGGCGTTTATTGTTCTTACCGGCTCTCGTTACATTTCTTATACAGTACCCTTACTCATAAAGCAATAAATAGTATTCCCTGTCATTTAGTTTTATGCCGAGAAATTGTGCAACAAAAGCCCTTTCCAAAATTATGCTCTTTGTTTATGAAATGACCATTTCCGTAACCTTTGTCAATTTCGTGAGGGCGAAACAACTACCAAAAAAATAAACTCAATTCCTTGAACCCGTCTAGAATTACTTTATGGTGCACATGTGCATTCGCCGTAGAATGCTTGGCAATAAATCGTAGTTTCTTTACTACTACCCAATTTCTTCTGACGCAAGCCAGTAATGTTTGCTAAATACGTCATATAATACATAACAATAGTTATACTGTTAAGGAGTCCTACAGACGACGGTTACAGTAGTTCTAATTTATATATAGTATATCGCAGAGTTACCTCTCTGGCGTCGCAATACCGATTTAACACATCGTGTGGCATCGCTCTAATTTTGAATTTCTGATACGACAACGACGTTAACTTTTTCCCTTATCTGATACCATTGCTGCTAAAATTGGAGTAAACCTGGACACCAGGGACATCGTGAGCGCGACGCGAGAGGGATTGGTGCGGCCGACACGAGTGGGTGATTCACGTGGCCCGCGCCGTGTTATCGTCAGGCTGTCCAGGAGGGCTGTGCGTGACGAGTTACTCCGGGCGGCGCGGTCGCGTCGAAACACTGACACCACTGGTCTTGGACTTCCATCGCATGATACAAAGAAGGTTTACATAAATGAAAGGTTAACAAAAACAAACCGCATCCTGTTCGCTAAAGCTCGGGCAGCTCGTGTAGCCATGAACTGGAGGTTTGTCTGGACGAGGGAAGGTCGAATTTTTGCTAGAAAGTCGGATTCTGCTGATTCACCAACTCATCGAGTGAGATGCGAAGAGGACATTGACCGTATTTTCAACAATACTCATGCTAAACAAGTACAGTGACTATGTGAATTGTGTAATATGCAAAAATCATTCTTATTAGAGTGCAATTTTGTGTATATT